>NC_044034.1:97868336-98178038 GCF_901765095.1 Microcaecilia unicolor | reverse complement strand
GAGGAGAATACCTCATATTCTGAATCTGTCTGTCTAAACCCTCCACCTTCTCCTGCAGTGTTGTAGTGGCTGGTGCATGAGGATGCTGTACACAGAAGGATAATTAACTCAACATGCTGTTGGAGTGTAGGGCTAGATAGCTGCAATCATGTGACCCAGGACAGAAGCTACATGGGAGTGCTGTGCCTGGAGATACAATAGACTGCAATCATGGGACATGACACTTGTCTGGGGCAACTGAATGCATGAACTGGCATGATACTAGACGGCCATAGGGTGGGGGCAACATGACCCTGAGTAGGTGAATATCATCCTTTGTTATCAAGTTGTCAAAGTGCATTGAGCAAATTTAGAGGGAGAGACAGAAGTATGGGGGTAGGGGAATAGCAGTCCAAACCACGTTTTGGCACATGGAAGAGAGACTATGAGCCTGGGACCTACAGCCCAGAACAAACACTCCTGCCTCTCCATGCAGTCTTTCTGACAGTGGACTCTTTTCAGCATGTTAGAGTTGCATGATATCTGCAAGCCTTAAATGTAATTCAAATATTTTTATTATATTCTATTAAACAGGCCAATACTGAGGCAGAAAGTAAGGCACCTAGAGGGTCTTTTACTTAGGCGTGCTGGCGTTTTTAGCACGCGTTAAAAATAGGCATATGCTAAACGCTAAAGACACCCATAAGAATAAATCAGCGTCTTTAGCATTTAGCGTGCACCTATTTTTAAGGAGCGCTAAAAATGCCAGTGCACCTAAGTAAAAGGATCCCCATAGTCTGCAAGCTCTCCAGTTTCAGCCATTTAGGGGAGATGATCAAGGCAATTCAACTAATTATATATAGACTCTAATTCTTTGATATTTTGTAATCTGAAAATGCAGTGCAGGCCCTGGCACCTAATACTAGGGGCTAAATGGTGCTGCACTGGCTGCTGGAGCTTATGCAGGTCCTGGCTAATATTTAGCTGGGTCCTGCATAAGAAAGTTATACTGACCCTGGCTGAATATTAGCCAGGACCCACATAATCTTTTTTTTTTTAATTTCTCCTCTTGAGCTCCCAAGCTCCCCCAAAGCAGACTGCCTTCTTCCCTCCCCCTTCCCCCAGTCCACTGCCATCCTTAACCCCCCAACCCCCTTCTCCTCACAGTCCTCTCAACCCGTAGCCCTGTTGGTCCAGTGGGGGATGATGGGACAAGAGTGCAGCCCACTCGCTACTGCCCCTTGTGGCTGCCTTCTGCCAATAGCTTCTGAGATCTCTCATGGCAGCTCGCGGTACTTGTCCTAAATTCAACCACTTAGCTATGTAGGTCCTGGAACTGAATACTGCCACAACCCGCATAACCCAGCTCCTCCCCAATGCCTCCCCTGACCTGCCCACTTTTAACATGGGCGGTCAGAAATGATATTCAGTGACACTGCCCAGATTAGTGCCACTGAATATCAATAGTTGTGCAGCTCACTATGATTTAAGTGGGCCAAAGCCTCTCCTGCCTGATTAAATCACTCTGAATAGTGGCCAGAAAATTTTTAAGTAATAGTATACAGTAATTGCCTATTATAATACTTATTGAGTAAAAGTACAATGAATGCAACTGCTGTTAAAATGTTTATCCTGGATAATTCAATCCACTTGTTTGGTTTTAGTAAAACTACATTCTGTGGGTGCACTTGTGAGTCATTATTAAACTAGTGCAGCATTTAACAGCTGCACTGGCAGGAAATGGTGCTTTCAGTCTGATAAAAAGTTTCTTCAGATCAGGCCAGGCTGTAGAACTACTAGTGTCTTCTGACTGGGCCTGCTACATATTGATCAAGGGAATCTCTGGGTGAAATACGTGCCTTCCTCATATCAAAGAATGCTGTATCATCACCTTGTGCAAAATTTGAGATGCAGAGCTGCTTCTGCAACTACTTCAGTGTTTATTAAATAGATCTGGGAAGTATTGATTGATTGCATTTATGAGGGCAAGTCCTAGAGACTTTACAAGTTGCTGTTGTTGCTTTCTTCTCAGAGTGTCATAAAGCCTGATAATGGTTGGCAGTAAATAGGCCATTAGCATATTTTCTGATTGCAAGATACTAAAAAATTGAGTAACAGGTTTCATGAGAGAAACATAATCAATCAAGAAAGTCAACTTACCTGTAGTCAGCCTTTTGAACTTCTAGTTTAGTACAAAGTACATCAAACCAATGTTCACCGTGTTGAGGATTTGAATGGAAGACGGAAGCTGATAAAAGATTTGATATACAGCCTTTCTGTGGTATAACCAAAGCGGTTTACATATATTATATACAGGTACTTTCTCTGTCCCTAGTGGGCTCACAATCTAAGTACTGAAAGGGCTGGTGCCAGTCAAATTATTGCCACCTTCCTAATAAGATGGAAATTTGCTAAGGAAGTTAACAGGCCAACACATACACTATGGACAAATCTAAACCTATGTGCATTTTTCAAAGCTGGGTTAAAAAAATTCTTTAGCACAATTTTACTTGAATGTGACAGGATTATTACATAATGAAGTGAAAGTACTGCAAAATGGTTAAAATATCCTTTCATTACAAGTAACAGTACATAATGTTTTCCAATACTTTGTTACAAGTACAAGTACTGAAACTTTTACTTAAGTATTTATTTATTTTATGCATTCTTGTATCCCATTATTATCCAAAAACAAGTTTCAGTTCAAAGTGGCTTACAATTTACATTTTGGTGGAGTTACAATAGTGTTTGTGCAATGTGGAGGGGACATTTGTAGTTTGGTGTGGTTATTCATAGAGTTTTTGAAGAGATAGATTTGAGAGGAGAAGGTAGTGGTAGCTGTTGTGTTCAGATGTAGAGTTTTGGTGATGTTTATTCATAAGTTTTCAAAGTAGATTTGAAAGGAAGGTGACAATTATATGATTAGCTGTAGAATTTTTTTGAAGAGGTAGGTTTTCATTTCTTTTCTGAATTAGAGGAGATTTGTGATGCTTCTTATGGTTTTTGGTGTTGAGTTCCACCATTTGGGAACCTTGATAGCTAAATCCTGCTGTGTAGATAGTTTTAGAGATGGTATTTTTGCAGTTGGGTAGATATAGGAGTAGGTAGTTTCTGTTTACTGGGCTGGCATTTCATGAGGATAGTCCAATCATTTTAAGCATATATTCAGGTGCCATTCCAAATAGTATCTTGAAAATTAGGGTGCTCACTTTGAAAAATATTCTTGCCTTGACTGGTAACCAATGTAGTGTTTTAAGCAGTGGGGTTGCTCTTTCGTGTTTTGATTTCTTGAAAATTAGTCTTGCTGTCATGTTTTGGACTGTTTGCAGCAATTTAGTGTATTTTCCTTGCAACCTCTGAATGCTGCATTGCAGTAGTCTAGTTGCTATAGTTTCATTGATTGGACCAGTGGTCCAGAAAGATGTCTAGGGGAAATAGTCTCTTATTCTTCTCCGTTCAATAGTGTTCTGTAGAATTTTGATGTTACTACTGATTATTTGATGTCCAGTGTTAGATGTTTGTTGAGAATGATTCCTAATATTTTAAGTTGTGTTTCGATGTGGTATGTTTGTTGGTTGATTGTGAATTTTTGGTAGGATGTGGGTTGTGTGGGCTGGTAGTACTAAGAATTTGGGTTTGTCTCTGTTTCAGTTTGAGTTTGAAAGTTGTTGCCCATTCTTCATGAAGTCCAATCCTTTTTTTTGTTTTGTCCTGTATGTTTGTGATACTGTTTTGGAAAGGTATGAAGTTGGTGATGTCGTCTGCATATATAAATAGGCTGAAACCCATTAATTCCATTTTTTCCCGAGTGGCACCAATCATTACATTGAACAGTATTGGTGATATTGGCGATCCCTGTGGTACCCCATACTCAGAGATTCGTGAGGCTGATGCTTGGTTGGGCATCTTTACAATGTAGGATCTGGTCTTTAGGAAGCCATTCAACCATGTTGCCACTGCACTGCTGATTTCTATGTTGTTGAGCACTGTCATTATTGTGGGGTGTCTGCTAGATCGAATTCACTTAACATGTCAAATTTCAGTAGTAGAAGTGTTTTGTCCTTGGCATATTATGTTTCTGAAATTTCATTATCAGGGTGGTTATGACCATCTCAGTGCTGTGTTTACACGCTATGGGATTTAGGTGCACAACATTATAGAATAGCGTGCAGCCAGATGCATGGGTAGATCCTAATTGGTACCAGTTAACATTGTAACATCAATAATTGGTTGGTAGCACCCACTTATTGATGGTTAGTGGCTCATTAAGCAATTAAGTTGCACGCGCATCTCGGGAGCACGTCCAAATTGGATCACCATATATAGAATCCAAGGGTTAATTTCTGGAGAAGGGGCCAGTTTTGTCTGCAACTGTAATGGCATAACATTGTAACCAGTATGTGAAAATGTTCTATGAACATACATGCATACATACATAGTAGGTGATGGCAGAAAAAGACCTGTGTGGTCCATCCAGTCTGCCCAACAAGATAAACTCATATGTGCTACTTTATATGTATACCTGACTTTGATTTGTATATATCTTGGTCCCCGCCCTTGCCGGAAACAGGAAATGAGTGCGGAACCAGAGCACAGCTGAGACAGAAGGGAAGGCAGGCTGAAGCGACGTGCCTGCTCCACTTACACTGCTGCAGGCGGCCCAAGGTAACAACTCTTAAATTACAGCCGGCACGCAGGAAGGTGAGGGGCAGGCGCAGGACTGCGAGAAGAGGGCGGCCAATGCAGGTCGGGCTGCCACTGAGAGAGAGAGAGAGAGGGAGGGAGGCACGGGGGTCTGGAACTCCGAAGACAGGGGGGCATGGAACTTGGAGGGAAGGGGGGGCTAGAACTCGGAGGGGAGGAGAGAGATGGAGGGAGGGAGGGGGCATGGAAATCGGACGGAAGGGGGGGGGGGGGCCTGGAATTCGTAGGGGGAGGAGAGGGAGGGAGGGAGGGAAGGAGGGGGTAATGGAACTCGGATCCCGTATGTGATAATGAGTGAGAATGGCCGCGAGGCAGCAACTCATGCCACAACTAGCCGTTGACGCTCCAAATACTGTGCCGCTCTAAATACATCGGGCAAGCGCTGATCTCGCAAGACAACTCGCCGCTGATGTCCCGATAGAGCTGGCAGGGTTTACAAGACTATTGAAGAGATGTCAACAGGTTGCAATCATGTTCTGATATAGTTTCTCAGACTCTATCAACTGAAAAATAGGGATCTCTCTCTCTCACACACACACACAAAACACACACACTCTGTGTCACACATACACACTCTCTCTCACACACACTCACTCTCACTGATTCTCTCTCTCACACACTATCTCTCACACAGACTTTCTCTATCAAACACACACTCTCTCACATACACACTCTCTCTAAAACATACACACTCTCTCACACACACTCTCTCTCTATCTATAACACACACTGAGGGGCATAATCGAACAGAAACGCCTATCTCCATGGGCGTTTATCTCCGAGAACGGGTCCGTGAAGGGGCGGAGTGAACCGTATGTTCCAAAAAAAATAGACGCCCATGTTTTATTCGCCAAGGTGTGAGCTGGGCGTTTTTGCTTTTCACCGATAATGGAAAATGAAATCGCCCAGCTCAAAAACGAATAACTCCAAGGCATTTGTTCGTGGGAGGGGCCAGGATTCATAGTGCACTGGTCCCCCTCACATGCCAGGACACCAACCGGGCACCCTAGGGGGCACTTTTACAAAAACAAAAAAAAAGGTCAAAGAGCTCCCAGGTGCATAGCACCCTTCCCTTGGGTGTTGAGCCCCCCAAATCCCCCTCAAAACCCACTGCCCACAAGTCTACACCATTACTATAGCCCTAAGAGGTGAAGGGGGGCACCTACATGTGGGTACAGTGGGTTTGGGGGGGTTGGACGACTAAGCATTAAGCAGCACAATTGTAACAGGTAGGGGGGGGATGGGCCTGGGTCCACCTGCCTGACGTCCACTGCACCCCCTAACAACTGCTCCAGGGACCTGCATACTGCTGCTTGGGAGGAGGGTATGACATATGAGGGTGAAAGTAAAAAGTTGTGAAACATCATTTTTTTTGTGGTGGGAGGGGGTTAGTGACCACTGGGGGAGTCAGGGGAGGTCATCCCCGACTCCCTCTGGGGGTCATCTGGTCATTTAGGGCACTTTTGGGGGCCTTATTCGTGAAAAAACAGGGTCCAGGAAAAGTGCCCTAAATTCTAGCTACAAACGCATCCATTATCGGCGAAAGGCGCCCATCTCTGTTCGGGTGATAACCACGCCCCAGTTCCGCCTTCACCACGCCTCCGACATGCCCCCGTCAACTTTGTCCGCATCCGCGACGGAGTGCAGTTGAAAGCGTCCAAAGTTCGGCTTTCGATTATACCGCTTTATTTGTTTTTGTGAGAAAAACGCCCATCTCCCGATTTAGGTCGGAACTTGGGCGTTTTTCTCGTTCGATTATAAGCAGGACTGTCTCTCTCTCTCTCACACACACACACACACACTCTGTCTTACACACACTCTCTCTGTCACAGACACACTCTATCACACACACTCACTCTCTGTCTCTCACATACACTCTCTGACACACTCTCTCTATCACACTCTATCTCTCTGTCACACATACACACACTCTCTCTCACACACACAGTCTCTCTATCTTTCTGTCTCTCTCTGTCTCACACACACTCTCAGTCACACACACATTCACTCTGTCACACACTCTCTCACACACAAATACACTCTGTCTCTCTCTCACTCACTCACTCATTCTCTCTCTCACACACACACTCCATCTCTCACACACACTTTCTCTCTCACACACACACACACACACTCTCTCACATACACACTCCGAGGAAAACCTTGCTAGCGTCCGTTTCATTTCTGTGAGAAACGGGCCTTTTTTACTAGTATAGATAGATAGATAGATAGAATTGCCTTGAGTCTACAGAGAGATGTTTGTCTAGCACATCTACATGAGAGACCCCACCCTATCAGCAAATGGCAGGGTCCTAGCCCATCAGCCCCCCATTATGACAATTTGGCAAGTTGGGGGTCAGGCTTGGAAAGAGAGGACTTTCTAGAAAATTTTTACAAGTATCAGTCAATAGTGATGTATTGTTTAAAAAAGACACAAGGCAAAAACTATGTCCTAAAAATGCACTGCAGTAGTTTTCATTTATCATTTATATTTACCATTTTCTGAAAAGCTGTTTTGCAGGAGAAAGTTTTGTATAAAGAGTGTATCTTGGCAACAAGGACGTTGTTTTTAGCTTAAAGGTTAGAACATGGGCCGAGTTATTGTTGGAGTGAAAAATGGAGCTCTGTGAATAATAACAATGGGCACCACTGACATAACAATGGGTGCATGAACGCTTTGAACCTGTAATTATGCAACCCATCCCTTTTTTAAAAATGCACATTTCACTATAATTTATTTTACAAAGCAGTATAAGCATACTAGATTCCTTTCATATCCTTCTCACTGTCGTGGTATATGCTTTACTCCTAGCCATCTTTGTCCCCATATACCCTTCATCTTGTTTGTCCAACCACTTTGTTGCCTTGCTCTTCTTACATAAGCAGTTGACGATATGATGAAAACCTCTGCTCAGTGTTCAGCAGTGGCTAAGAAAGAAAATAGAATGTTAAGAATTATTAGGAAAGGAATAGAAAACAAAAATGAGAATGCTATAATGCTTTGTATTGCTCCATGGTGCTACCACACCTCAAATACTGTGTGCAATTCTGGTTAATACATCACAAAAAAAGATATAGCTGAATTAGTAAAGGTACAGAGAAGGCAGCGAAAATGATAAAGGGGATAGGACGATTTCCCTATGAGGAAAGGCTAAAGTGGCTAGGGATCTTCAGCTTGGAGAAGAGGTGGCTGAGGGGAGATATGATAGAGATCTATAAAATACTGAGTGGAGTGGAACGGGTAGGTATGAATCACTTGTTTACTTTTTCCAAAAATACTAGGATTAGGGGGCATGCAATGAAGCTACTAAGTAGTAAATTTAAAACTGGGAAAATATTTCTTCACTCAACATGTAATTAAACTCTGGAATTTGTTCTAGAGAGTGTGGTTAAAGCAGTTAGCTTAGCAAGGTTTAAAAAAAAGTTTGTAAAATTTCCTAAAAGAAAAGTCCATAAGCCATTATTAAGATGGACTTGGAAAAATCCACTGCTTATTTCTAGGATAAGCAACATAAAATCTGTTTTACTGTTCTGGATTGGTCACTGTTGGAAACAGGATACTATACTGGACTTGATGGACCATCAGTCTGTCCCAGTATGGCAAGGTTTATATTCTTATGTTCTTATGAAGAGTTTCAGAAAGCTTGACAGATTATTGCCAGTTGTGATTCTTTGTTTTATGTGGTTTATTATTCCATCATGATAGGTGGCATTAATCAACCCAAGAGTGGGTCTCAGGGGCGCCCATTAACTGATAGGATGGGGGTTCATCTTACCTGAGAGGTTTATGTTAGGAGTTTCTAGAAGCTAGCAGAGCTAGAATAAGGGGAAGGGGGAAAGGCAAGGACAGGGGGAACAGGGATGGGCTGATTGGCTTGCCATTGGTGAATTGAAGGTAAGCCAAGCACTGGTCTTTAGGGATTGGCTAACAGGGCAGAATGTCCCAGAATGGGAAGGGCTAAGTATTATTTAAAGGAGTGCCTCTGAGGTGTAGGGGTTTTCCTACTCCTTGGAGGCAGATTTTAGAGTAGTGTGGTGGCTTTCCTCCTCTGCGGTGGGTGCATTGGAGCCTGAGGTGGCCTCAGGCGACCTTGTGGGAGAGGAGGTGTGCTCTGCACTGGTGAACTACTTCACTGGGCTATGCCCAGAGCAGGTGAGTGTGATGCTTGTAACTCTGGCCCGTCCTTCATGGCTGCCTGGCCTGTATTTCGAAGGCTGCTTCCTTGTCCTCTGCTATTGGTCTAGGGAAATGTGGGAAGAAAAGTTTTAGCTCCCAAGGGGGGAAGAGGGAAGGGGGAAAAGTGCGAGTGTGGCAAGGCAGAGATTAGGGTGGTTCAGGGTTGCATATCTGGCGACTACTGGAGCATTGGTGAAGTTGGGGCCTGCTGGTGCTGGTCCATGTCCATCAATGGCGTTGCAGGTGTACATAAGTACATAAATACATAAGTGTTGCCTTAATGGGACAGACCGGAGGTCCATCAAGCCCAGCATCCTGTTTCCAACAGTGGCCAATCCAGATCACAAGTACCTGGCAAGATCCCAAAACAGTACAAAACATTTTATGCTGCTTATCCTAGAAATAAGCATTGGATTTTCCCAAGTCCATTTTAATAATGGCTTATGGACTTTTCTTTTAGGAAGCTATCCAAACCTTTTTTATACCCCTGTAAGCTAACTGCTTTTACTACATTCTCTGGCAACGAATTTCAGAGTTTAATTAGAGAGGTGTGGTAGCCATGTTAGTCCACTCTTAAAGGTTATCAGTAGAAATCAAACAAAATAAAACATGGAAAAGAAAGTAAGATGATATCTTTTTTATTGGACATAACTTAATACATTTCTTGATTAGCTTTCAAAAGTTGCCCTTCTTCGTCAGATCGGAAATAAGCAAATGTGTTAGTTGATAGTATATATAAGTGAAGCTTCAAAGCATTTCAATGACAGTCTAGCAAGGTGGGGGTGGGTAGGATGTATGTCAATGACAATCTAGCAATTAAACATTGAGTGAAGAAATATTCTCTCTGATTCATTTTAAATTTACTACTTTGTAGCGTCATTGCGTGCTCCCTAGTCCCAGTATATTTGGAACGTCTACCTATTCCACTCCACTCATTATTTTATATAGCTCTATAATGGTACCCGGTCAAAATAGCCCCGACAAAATGGCCCAGACAAAAAAGCTCCTGACGTAATAGCCCCTGACATAACAGCCACTGTCAAAACAGCCTGCCCACAATATAGCCCTTGACAAATAATTCCCCCGAATAAAGGGCCTGTTCAGGCTGCCCAGAATATGGCACTGCATTTTTTTCCTAATAATCTTACCTTGCCAAACAGGATAAGGTTGGTTACACTATGAAAATGATGACAATAGTGTTGTTTTTTTAATTAGCATGTTGATGGAAAAATAGTTTCCTTAAACAGCAGAACAGATCATGAATACTAGTTGGTAGCTATAGAATTTTATTTATTTATATATGCTTTATACAATGCAACGCTGGTAGGAGCCTCAATCAGTGAAGATTTCACTTGTAGTTTATCAACTTTTTTATGATGTGTTATTTTTTTCTAGGGTGCTATTTTGTATAGGGGCTATTTTGTCAAGGATTATTTTGTGGGAGGAGCCATTTTGTCAAGGACTATCTTGTTAGGGGCTGATTTGTCAAGGGCTATTTTGTTACAAGGCTGTTTTGTCTGGGCTATTTTGTCAGGGCTATTATGTCAGGGTGCCCTCTATAATATTTCCCCTCAGCTGTCTTTACTCCAAACTGAAGAGCCCTAGCTGTTTCAGCCTTTACTCATAGGGAAGTCGTCCCTATGATTGGTTGGTATAGATATCTGAGGTCTGTCACTTGCAGATATTTTGTTCCAGTGCTCTTATTACCACTCTCTTCAGACATTACAAATGATGGAAGAAGGCAGATGTCAATGCTTAAATCTTTATCAAATCTGTCCTTCTCTTGAGGGGGAAAGAGAAATACTACTTCCTTCTTTTCATCTCTCCACAACTGTTTCCCAATATCTATCTATCTATCTATCTATCTATCTATCTATCTATCTATCTATCTATCTATCTATCTATCTATCTATCTATCTATCTATCTATCTCAGGGGCGTAGCTACGGGTGCCCAATTTCAGCTCTGGCCCGCCCACCAATTTTCCTCCAGGCCCGCATCAGCCCCAGCTCCCATTGCCGGCCACTGCTGCTTTTCCTGTTGAGCAGCAGGGCCGGCGCTACAAAAAGAAGAAGCGCTCAGCTGACTGAGCTGAGCGCCAACGCTAACGACAAGAAAAAATGTTTAAAAAAAAAGTGTGGCACCGCAGGCAGCCTCGAAGCATTGGCTGCTGGCTCTGCAGGCTCCTCCCATCTCTTACGTCACTGCCCCTGCTTCGCTCCAGGGGCAGTGACGTAAGAGATGGGAGGAGCCTGCAGAGCCAGCAGCCAATGCTTCGAGGCTGCCTGCGGTGCCGCGCTTTTTTTAAAAACATTTTTTCTCGTCGTTAGCATTGGCGCTCAGCTCAGTCAGCTGAGCGATTCTTCTTTTTGTAGCGCCGGGCCTGCTGCTCAACAGGAAAAGCAGCAGTGGCCGGCAATGGGAGCTGGGGCTGGTGGGCCTGAATCGGGAGAGGGAAAACGGATGGCAGGATGGAGAGAAAGAGGGAAAACGGAAGGATGGGGAGAGAGAGGGAAAACAGACGGAAGGATGGCAGAGAAAGAGGGAAAATGGAAGGATGGGGAGAGAAAGAGGGAAAACAGATGGGAGGATGGCAGAGAAAGAGGGAAAATGGAAGGATGGGGAGAGAAAGAGGGAAAACAGACGGAAGGATGGCAGAGAAAGAGGGAAAACGGATGGATGGGGAGAGAGACACTGGATGGAAGGATGGGGAGAGAAAGAGGGGAGATGGATGAAAGGATGCAGAGAGAAAGGGGAGAGACTGGAAGGATGTGGAGAGAGAAGGGACACTGAAGAGAAAAGGGTAGTGTCAGGTTCTCAGGTTCAGAGCCCGCGGGGCCGGGCTCTGGAGCAAACGTGAGCCCTTGGGCTGCTGCCGAGGAGCGACAGCAGCAGGCAAAACCCACCAACCAACACTGGGCAAACACACCGGCAGGGACTGCAGGCACTGCCCAGCGAACCGGAACACATGGACTGGAATCCCCCGGACTGGAGGACACAGGACTGGAACACCGGACTGGAGCACACCGGACTGGTCCACACAGCTTCACCTGCACTTAGCTACTAAGCCCCCCAGGAGTTGAGCTCCTGGGTTCGAGTAGCCGGCAGGACTTACTGGATACCGGATGACACAGGGACCAGGACTGGAAACAGAAGTGCTCCTAAACCTAACTGATCTACATGCTCCCAAGCCTTAAACCAGCAGGAGTGTTCCTAACAGTAAACTGACAAAAGGACTTCCTAAGCCCTATACTAAACAGGAGCTCCTAAGCCCTGCTCAATAAAGGGACTTCCTAAGCCCTAAACTAACAGAGCAGGGAACTAAACACAAAGCTAACACAGGTGCTACTATGCACCAAGCTACAAGCAGAGCTCTAAACTAATAAGCTAAACACAAAACTAACAAGCTACCTAAGCACTGCTCTAGCAAGCTAGATACAAAACTAACAAGGTGCTTCCTAAGCACTACTCTGGCAAGCAACCAGAAGAGCTCCTAGCACTAAAAGGGAAGACAGGGGAGCCACAAGGAAAAAGCAGGGAAGCTAACACATAAGCCAAAAGTGCTTCTAAAGCACCAAACACCAACAGCAAAGACTGCAATGCTCCCAATAGCACAAACACCAGAAGTACTTCTAACAGCAAACTCTGCAGTGTTCCTAACAACACCAAACCCTGAAGAACTTCTATCAGCAACAGAGCTTCCAAAGCCCTACACACAGCAATGCTTCCAAAACCAAGAGGGAAAAGCAGGGGAACCATAAGGGAAAAACAGGAAAGCTAAACACACAGTCACCAGTGCACACTGCACTAACACTAACCTGGCCCTTAGCAAAAGCAAGCAGGGAAACTAGACACAAAGTCAGAAGTGCACCCTGCACCACCCTACCTAAAGCAAACACCACTGTTGCGAAGGCCCTGAAGGAAACAACACCACTTCCTTATCAAGGCCCTCCCTGATGATGTCACACTCCCTAGACCTAGGCAAAAGCACACTGACCCAGAGAGCACACTGAAACCCATAGAGGCCCAACCCACACCAATGCAACACCGTGAAGCACTTGAAGCCAGTACACCCAAAGAGAGGTAGAGTTAACTCAGTCCACCCACACAGCTGTAGTAAAGTAAAACAATTAACCCCATGCTGCTGGAAGCTGCCAGCACAGAGAGACAGAGCCAGCTCAGAAAGGACAGAGAAGAGAAACAGAAGCCAGCTAAGAAGCTGACCCCCAGGAAAGAGGTAAGTTTGAGAGGGGTTCTTACCCCAATCATAACAGGTAGAGAGATAGACACTGGTTAGAAGGAGGGAGAGAGACATTAGATGGAAGGATCAGGAGAGAGGGTAGATGGGTAGAAGGATGGGGAGAGAAAGAGGGAAGATGCTGGATGGAAGGGTAGGGAGAAAGAGGTGACACTGGATGGAAGGATGCAGAAAGAAAGAGGGGAGACTATTGGAAGGATGGGGAGAGAGAGGGGAGACACTGGAAGGATGGGGAGAGAAAGAGGAGAGCTGCTGCATGGAAAGGGGGAGTAGTGAAAGATTGGAGAATAAGAGGAAGGGTCATGGGGAGAACAAGGGTGAGAAAAAGATGAAAAGCCATAAGAAGATGAAGGAAATTAAAGAATGGATAGTAAGAATGAATTAAATCTGGACACAGAGAGGCAGAAAAATATTGAAGAAAGCAAAGAAAAAGGAGAGAAAAATGACAAATGGCCAGGAAACTCTGGCAGAAGAGTTAAGCGAAAACGAAGGAAAGCATAATCTAGAGACTGGGAGCAACACAATGAGAAAAAGTAAATGGCCATACAACAAAGGTAAAGAAAATAATTTTATTTTTAATTTAGGATAAAGTAATATGGTGTTAATAAATTTTCAGAGACCAATACTTCCTTCCTTAGGTCAGGAGAGGATACCGTAACAGCATTATACTGACCTGAGGCAGGAGGTTTTGGCCTCTGAAAGCTCACTGAAAAGGATTAGGCTATTAAATAAATTGTCTGAAATCGGATGCACTGAAAAGCAGCACTTTACCCTGTGTGACAAATGCATCTGAGTGTGACTAAATTTTGCTGGGGGGATGGGGTGGGGTAGAGAGAAAATTTTGTGCCCACCCACTTTGGGTTCAGGCCCACCCAAAATTTGCAGTCTGGCTACGCCACTTATCTATCTATCTATCTATCTATCTATCTATCTATCTATCTATCTATCTATCTATCTATCTAGAGATTGCCCTGCCATCTGCTGGTAGAACTTGGTCATAGATGCCCAGCACTGTACCAAGGGCTGTGTGAGCAGTGGAGCCACACAGGGTGCAAATCTGTTATTGTGTTACTTTTAGTTTGTGTCACCCCCTACCCCCCATATCTTTTAAGGTTGTAGACTGTTCGTATAGATGGTATATGAAACAAATTCAACTCGAACGTAAAATATTCAGGGGTGAAAAAATTTGCTCCCAGCCTAGTAACATCATTGACAGTGGTGAAGTGGGTGGGGTGGGGGAATGTCACAGGGCACACCACTTGGTACAGTCCTGTAGACACTTCTCACATTAATTACTATTATCCACTGTATCCTTGTTAGAATACAGCATACTACATAGCCAAATATCTGAGACCCTGCCTTCGACTGATTAGCTAAGAGGCCAAAGCACACTAATGCTGTATAAAAACACTGTCCCCCTAATTCTATAAAATTGGGCACTAAAGTTGGACACCCAATTTATAGATTAAGGTCAGTTGTGTGTTTAAATTAATTTAATAATTGGCAACTGACCTTAGCCACTATTCTAGAAGTTTCATGTGCAATTTCTGTTGTGTGCAACTTCTAGTGGTGCATGGCCAGGGGAGGAGCATGGGCAGGTCAGGGGTGTACCTATGAATTATGCACGCAGGTTATAGAATACTAAGGGTTATATACCTAACTGCGAACAGTTAGGCATGGGCACTTATACCAGCCTTTGACATGGCACAAGTACTTGCGTCTAAGGTTAGGTGTGAAACTGAAAACTTACGCTAGTATTCTGTAATGGCAGTTCCACACAGAACTGCCATTATAGAATTTATGCTCAGCACGCATTATCTCATTGCCTACATTTCAGCGCCGTTTAAAGATTTTAACCCAGTATGCTTTGTAATGCCAATTTTGGAGGAACTATCATGAACCCTACCCAGAAACAGAATCAGGTTTCTTCTCTATACGAGTTTCTGTTGAGCAGGGAATTGTGTGGTAAAGGCATTTCATAGAAGTTGGAAACATAACAGGAAAACCTAGTGCCTTCATACCTAACAGTTGGCAAATACATTCTCTTCACTTGACAGTATGTAGTATCAATCTGGACCATAACTTAAAAGCAAAAAGTGGGAAGTGTGTTACTAAAATGTGACAAAAAAACCCAGCCTCCTTTACCAAATGTTGAACCAGGTCAACACAGCTTACCCTTATCTCAAAGCTGGTGGTCTCATGTGTCCCTGAACTTCAATATTGATTTTTTTCACAATGTTAAGTGTTCCATTCATTGTTGATATGCCAATAAAAAATATGCAAATCAGTTTTACTTTATTTTTAGATGTTACATAATTTTAACAAGAATTAATTATATCTATTTTGGTTAGTCTGGAATGGACCTTTTAGTTCTGTTGCTATGGGGATCTGTAGGTAGAAAAGGGGATATAATAAATATCAGATGAGTTCTCACAAACCTTTTTTGAGAACATTTTGGCTCCTTATGCAAAATTAAAAAAAAATCTTTGTGGAATAAATACCACATTATCTAAGCCTTCTAAAGGTCCTAAATGAGATCTGCAGGCTATCCATAAATTGTGTGATGTTAAATTTAGGAGGTATTTAATTATTCAGAAATAATTGTGGAGATTATTTTGTCTTTGACATGATTGCAGACAGACTTACATACTCATTAGCAGAGAACTCACAAAATTGTGTGAAATCTTTCATTGCTGCTTTAAATATAGCTACTATCTATGTCAAGATACTAATATGAGGCACACATTTTTTTCAACAATTCATAACTTCTCAAACTGATCTATGCTGAACTAGATGACAGGATAAAAGAAAGTCTGAATAATTAAGAGGATTTGCAGTCTGTTGTATGCATTATTGTTGCAATAAAGGTCAGTACAGTCTATAAGTTACAGTTATCTTTTGTTTTGGACTTTTAAGAGTGAGTGAAGAAATAACAGGGTTGGGTTTAAATAGCACAGAAAGAGCTAAGCAGGGGGTTACTTGCATATACATATTCTAACTATAATATGCTGGGTTCCATGTGAGGAGACAGACCAGGAGAGAGGGATGGCCAGCAGGAAAAAAAGAGGTGATAGTGCCCTTGTATAAGTCTCCAGTGAGGCCCCATTTAGAATACTGTGTGCAATTTTGGAGACTGCACCTACAAAAAGATATAAAAAGGATGGAGTCGATGCAGAGGGTGGGTACAAAAATGGTCAGTGGTTTCTGTCATAAAGCGTATGGAGACAGACTTAAGGCTCTCAATACTTTGGAAGAAAGGTGGGAAAGAGGGGATATGATAGAGACATTTAATTACCTCTGTTGCATTAATGTACAGGAAGCCTCTTTCAAATGAGGGAAAACTCTGGAATGAGAGGACACAGCATGACGTTAAGAGGTTATAGACTCAGGAATAATTTGAGGAAATATTTTTTCACAGAAAGTGTAGTGGATGAATGGAATTGCCACACAGTGAAGGTGGTGGAGACGAGGACTGTGTCTGAATTTAAGAAACTAACAGATAGCAATTGTAGAAACTTTTTTTTTCCAATAAAAACAATTAAACTATGGAATGTGTTGCCAGAAGGGAGGAAAACAGTACACTTTTATGAGTCAAAGAGAGCCCATGCCAGGCTGCAACCCAGAAGCGGAGCCAGGTTGACGGCGCGGGGGGAGCGAAAGCGGACTTTCCATTGGTGCACATTTTCAATGAAACACGACGAGAAAAAAATAGGCACCAGCAGAACTTCGTTTGGGGGAGCAGCCGTTCCCCTGGAGCCCCACCTAGCTACGCCACTGCTGCAACCCTAATTACCATGAGCAAAAACCTAGAGCTAATATAGTGGCCCTTTTACTAAGCTGTGGCAAAAAGAGGCCTGCAGTAGTGTGGGCGTGTGTGTTAGGCACGCCGGGCCAGTTTTTACCACTTCTGCAAAAAAAAAAAGGGCTTTTTTAATGGGATGGTAAAATTGAATCCAGCGTGCCCCTAAAACCGGCCTGAGCCCTTAATGCCACCCATTGATCTAGCGATAAGGGCTCACATGCTACATACGTGGTGACTGGTCAGCACATGCCAACTGCTGATTACCACTGGAAACACCGTGCATGGGAGGAAATAAATAAATGAATCATCCAGGTGTTATGGGTGCACGGCAAGTCTGAAATTACCACCAGGGGGCACGGTAGCCTGGCGGTAGTCTCATTTTGGCAAACGCTGCATGCGAGTAGAGCCTAATGTGCCTTTGTAAAAGGGCCCCATAGAGATTCTAGGGTTCTGCATCACTCAGGAACATGGAGACCTCTACTGGCTCTACCATGATAATAGACTTTGTCTTTTTCATACCCAAACAGTTCTGGAACAAGAGGATGGACCTCCTAACCAGTAACTGACAGTGGTAGGAAGAGACAACTTTTGGAGGAAAACTGTAGTGCTATAAATAATTAAAAAAGAGAGAAAATACCATAGAAAAATGAAGGCAGATAAAGACTATGGGCCCTGTTTACTAAGCCACGCTGTAGGCACGCTAATGTTTTTACCATGCGCTAACACTAGAGACACCCATAGGAATATATGGGTGTCTCTAGTGTTAGCCCACTCTAATTTTTAGTGTGTGCTAAAAACGCTATTGCGCCTTAGTAAACAGGGTCCTATATGGCCTATCCAGTCTACCAATCCATGTTATCTGCTATCTTTTCCTCTCCCTTAGGGGCCCTTTTACTAAGCTGTGGTAGGGCTACCGCATGAGTAGCTTGGGCCAAATCAATCCTACCGCCATGGTAGCATGGGCACCTGGAGGTAATTCTGAAGTTGGCGCACGCAGTTTCCCACAGTAGAAAATAATTTTCTATTTTCTACCACAGGGAGTTCCCGGCAGTAATTGGCTGCCTGATTACATGAGTAGCACATGAGCCCTTACCATCTTCTAAATAGGTGGGGGTAAGGGCTCAGGCAGTAAATAGCTGCGTGCTAATTTTAATATTACTGCACAGTCATTTACTACCCCATTTTTAAAAAGGCCTTTTTCCTGCCACAGTGAAAAATGGCTCAGCACACGCCAATTTCATGTGCCAAAACTAGTGCAGACCACTTTTTACCACAGCTCAGTAAAAGGATCCATTAAAGATCCTAAGTACTTATCCCAAGCTATCTTGAATTCAGATACAGTCTTTGTCTCCACCACCTCTACCAGGAAGAAGATGTTCCATGAATTCACCACCCTTTCTGTGAAGAAATCCTATGCCCCTTCATTCCAGAACTTCTTTTCAATTGACTCACCTTCTGTCCATTTATGCCATGGAGTTATTTTTTTTGTTACATTTGTACCCTGCACTTTCCCACTCATAGCAGGTTCAATGTGGCCTATATATTATATACAGGTACTTATTTGTACCTGGGGCAATGGAGGGTTAAGTGACTTGCCTGTGCCTGCAGTGGGAATTGAATCCAGTTCCCTAGAACCAAAGTCCACCACACTAACCACTAGGCCACTCCTAAACATCCCTATCATAGCTTCCCTTTACCGCCTTTCTTCTAAAGTAGATCTTTAAATCCGTCTCCATATGCTTTATGATGAAGACCACTGACCATTTTAATAGCCACCCTCTGGACCGACTCCATCCTGTTTAAATCTTTTTGAAGGTGTGGTCTCCAGAATTGTACTCAGTACTCTACATGAGGTCTCATCAGATACTTATACAGAGGCATTATCACCTGGAGGAGTAGCCTAGTGGTTAGTGCAATGGACTTTGATCCTGGGGAACCAAGTTTGATTCCCACTGCAACTCCTTGTGACTCTGGGCAAGTCACTTAATCCTCCATTGCCCCTGGTACAAAATAAGTACCTGAATATATGTAAACCACTTTGAATGTAGTTGCAAAAACCTCAGAAAGGCAGTATATCAAGTCCCATTTCCCTTCCTTTTTCCTGCTGGCCATTCCTCTTCCTATGCACCCAAGCATCTTTCTATCTTTCATCGTCAACTTTTGTACCCGTTTGGCCACCTTCTAAGATCATCCCATACGATCGCACTCAAGTCCCACTTCTCTTTTGTATACGAAAGTTCTTCACCCCCTAAACTGTATCACTCCCTTGATTTTGGGGTTTTGTTTTCTTTTGGGGTTGGTTTTTTTTTTTAGCCAAAATGCATAACCCTGCATTTTTAGCATTAATTCTTAGCTTCACTCCTTGATTTTGTTTTGGTGTTTGTTTGTTTTTTAGCCAAAATGCACAACCCTGCATTTTTAGCATTAAATCTTAGCTGCCAAATTCTGAACCAATCTTTAAGCTTCAAAAAATGTTAAAATTTACCAACCAAAGGACCAAACCATGTGGCTAACCACTGGAAACAATCCTTTCCTCAAAGTGGGCTCCATTAATGATTGGCTTATGTCACCTTCCACTCAACCAGTTCCTAACCCAGTGAGTCACTTTAGGGCCCATACTGAAGGTATACAGTTTATTTATAATTCATCTATGTGAAACTGTGCTAAAGGCTTTGCTAAAATTAAGTACACCACATCTAGCACTCTCCCTTGATCCTGTCCTTTGGTCACTCAGTCAAAGAAATTAATCAGGTTTGTCTGGCAGGACCTGGCTTTAATGAAACCATCCTGCTTTAGGCCCTGCAGGGGAGGAGGTAGGGACCCCTGCCTGGGTCGCTGACTGTTTCTGCTGCTGGCTGGGTCACTCGCTCGCCGCCCTCCATCTTCGTCTTCGTTTGCTTGCTTTGTTTTGAGTGAACGGGGATGAGAGCTGCGACTCCTCCCCCTGCCTGGGCCGCTGTTTGCTGCTGGCTGGGTCGCGGTTTGTTGCTGTGCATCGGGCTGGTGACTTCACCCGAGGCACAGCCAATCAGTGGGATGCATGACGTCACTGATCTACAGCACCTAGCAGACCACTGTTCCAGGCAGCCTCAGAACGTTGGAGGTGAGAATTATTATAAAAATTAGGAGTGGAGGAGTGGCCTAGTGGTTAGGGTGGTGGACTTTGGTCCTGAGGAACTGAGTTTGATTCCCAGCACAGGCAGCTCCTTGTGACTCTGCACAAGTCACTTAACCCTCCATTGCCTGCCGCATAGAGCCTGCCATGAGTGGGAAAGCACAGGGTACAAATGTAACAAAAAATATATATATATAGGAAGAGGTGGTCATTTAGATATGGATAGGTAAGATGGGCAAGGAAGGAGGATGGTAAGGGAATGAGAGGAGGTTGTGTATTGGGAGTAGCATATTGTTTAGTTCGGCACTAATTGGCTCATTATTAATTTTAAATTGCGCATTGAAATTAGGTGTGTGCCCAGATTTGCATGCGCAGTTTTTAGCAACTTCTATAGAATTCAGGAGCAATAATTTGTGTAGTGGCTGAGCATGAAAATAAAAATATATAGTTTAAATAAAAAAGTAACTCACCCCTCCAAATAGCTGGGCAAAACAGGATAACACTAAATTATAGGTCATACATGAGGATACTTATGTGAAGTCATATACTTGCTATTGGCATCAAAATTGTAAGGTTTGCTAAATTCAATCAAACACAGAACATGTGCCATTCTGAATAGTGAGTTTTTGGCATGGCCAGCCTAGAGACCTTCTAGTGGCAGGTACTATGCAAGGGCACAGAGGGGGTTGTCATGCACTTTGTGCATAAGGTGGCAGGTATAAATCTAGCCACCTCTCTGCAGAGACTAGATGGTCCATGCTGGTTTTTATCTATTATGTATGTTACTATAGAAGATGTAGTGTGTGCTTGTGTTGTTAGTTCTAGGACTTGAACTTTGATAGATTGAGGATTTATTCTATATTTCTCTATTTGGTATGCCATCTCATGAACTACAAGTCTTAGAATCCCTTGTTCATATACAGAATGGAAGTAAATTAATCCTAGATTCCGGGAGATCCAAGATGGCTTCCTAGGAAGAGGACTTGTCCACACTGAACTCCTTAACTCATGCTAAATGGGCAAAAAGGAAGGGAAAGTTGGTCTCTGCTATGCCGGTGTCCCAAGTGTTCCCTCTCCGCCTTATGTGACTATAGATGCCTTTGTGACCAGAAATTTAGGGACGTTGGGGGCGATGTGCATGTCAAGGCCCTTCCTGAATGCAGTGTTTTGCTAACCCACTGGCCAACCCTGCAGCCGCGAAGGAAGCGGTACCTGCGGGTGGGCAAGCATGGGAAAATGATCTCAATTCTCCTTTGTCCATGCTTGCTGGGGACGCCATTAGTGCTGCTGCCCCGACAGGCATTTCGATGTTGCATCTTCTGGTGGTGACCTGGGAGCAACTCTCTGACTTTGGGGGCCTGGAGGAAGCAGCCCCATTCAGTTCCATGGACAGGAGAGCAGCGGCTGGACAGGCAATGGTGGTTTTGAATTCAACCCATAAGATCTTCTTCGTTATCCATAGAAGATTTATAGACTTTTATAGTTTCACTGGGTCAAAACCTATCAAGGCAACTAGTGCATAGAGTGAATCAAGTTTTAATCTGGAAACTAAAGTGGAAAATCATGAATTCTGCTTATCTTCATTTCAGACTCATGTTCAGAAGTTGGAGTACAATATAAATAAAATGGATACTTTGTGTAATGTTGTTGCAATGGATAATTCATCTTTATTAATGAAATGTGAAAACCACTATTCCCTCTAAGCTGAGCAGGAGTCCTCCGCTACAGTCCTGCCAGTGGGGGTGCTGTTTCACTATCACAATTTCAATAGTGACGTTCAGGCAAGCTCTGCAGAACTCCAGGGAATCTGCCTGTCCCTAGAGATTGAAAACACAATATTGAAGCAATATGGCAACAATGTAGTTGGAGTACTTCCGCTCAGTATAGAGGGAACAGTGGTGGAAACCTGGACAATACAGTTAAACGCAGGAATTTGTGTCTGATTGATTTGCCCAAGAAGCCAGGGTCTCTCCTCCGGATATACTTGGGAGATTTATATTGGAACGTTTGCAAGTCCACCTCAATCTCTGCCTCCTATTGTTCGAGTTTATTATTTACCTCCATTTAAGAATTCGGCAGAGGGTAGACAAGATGTATTATCGCCAATTTCTCAGGACAGTTTAGATGTGATTGCTTTTCTAGAATCTTTAAAGGAAGAGTTAGTTACACCATCCACACTTGTGGTTTCACTTGCGCTGGACCCTGATAGGGACTGGCTTTTGAGACTGTATTTTAGGTACAAAAACTCTGTTTTTGTCTTTGAATGTGAGAATGTTTCCTGATGTAGCTAAAGCCACCCAAAGAAGACGTAAGCAGTTTTTGCCGCTTTGGCCTAGGGTACTAGAAATCGGAGCTGCTTTTGTACTTAAATTTCCTTGTAAGTGTATGGTAAAGTATTTTGCTAATACCTACATATTCCTTGATCCATCTCAGATGGTATTGTTTTTGAGCAATAAAACTATTGAAGCAGGTCGTCAGCCGCTGCCCCAGACTGGGGACCTGATATAGGCTGTTCTCTCCAGGTTAACCCTCTTTGTTAATTATTTATAGTTGTGGGTTTTTCCCCTTAGGACATCCTCTATGTTTTCCCATCAGGGCTCATTGCTTATACTGTTCGAGCTCTTGAGATCTCCTTTATGGAGGACTGGTATATATGTTGGAATATTCTTAAAATATATGGTTGTTCTATGTGTGATTTGGATATTTCAACATTTTCTAAAAGGATTTGTTTCTGTATATTGTATTAAAATTTATAAAAATAAGTTAGACCTGATAGTCTATACAAAAGAAGGTTAAGGAATAGCGCGTGGAAGAAATAGACGTATCTTCTCTCCCTCTCTTACAAAAAAACATGCCTGATAGCAAATACAAAGCAGGCAGCTAGAAACGGAGTGGAAAAAAATGGAACTGAAATAGCTAGAGGACATTGCAATCAGTCTTCCTATGTTTAAAAGCAGACAAGGCCTTTCTTCATTATGGCTCAGGCAATACACAGACTAGGGAAGTAGGTGAACAAAAGCAAGACAAAAATGATCTTAATATGGAGACTGTGGCTATGGCAACTAATGAAGAAAAGTTACCAGATGCATCATGTGACTCTAATCTATTGCTTTTGAAAGTAAAAACAATTATCACCATTAGCTTCCCTACATTCATAAGAAGGTTTACATAAAATGAGAGAATAGTACTGAGTCATGCTTCTTCCAAGACTAGGCTTGTGGCCCTTAAAGATTGCATCCATCAAAAAATTCTTCTACCAGAAGAAATTGAGGCTAGCAAAGTCCGGCTTAGAGTTTATATGCTGCCTTTCTGCCTTAAAGGACCAGCCAATGTGGTCTACAATGCAAAATACATACACTCTAAAAATTACATAATATATAATCAAAATACGTACGTAGAGGGCATACAAATTTTGCTTGTTAAAACAGATTGGTAGTGATGTCTATTGCCTCTACCAGTGTAGCTGTGTGAACTGTTGACTTGGAAAGCTTTCAGTTTCCAGAACCAAAGCTGACCCTCCTGCCTGAGTGACAGTAGAAGAAAGAAACTGCTCTTTGGGGGGGGGGGGGGGGAAACTGAGAGCATTTGTAGTGCACTGGTCCCCCTGACATGCCAAGGCACCAACTGGGCATCCTAGGGGACACTGCAGTGGACTTCATAAATTGCTCCCAGGTACATAGCTCCCTTAACTTGTGTGCTGAGCCCCCCCAAACCCCCCCCCCCAAAACCCATTACCCACAACTATACACCACTACCAAAGGCCTTATAGGTGAAGGGGGGCACCTAGATGTGGGTACAGTGGGTTTCTGGTGGGTTTTGGAGAGCTCGCTGTTTCCTCCACAAACGTAACAGGTAGGGGGATGGGGCTGGGTCCGCCTATCTGAAGTGCACTGCACCCACTAAAACTGCTCCAGGGACCTGCATACTGCTGTGATGGACCTGAGTATGACATCTGAGGCTGGCAGAAAATATTTTGAAAGATGTTTTTTGAGGGTGGGAGGGGGTTAGTGACCACTGGGGGAGTAACGGGAGGTCATCCCCGATTCGCTCCGGTGGTCATCTGGTCATTTCAGGCAGCTTTTTGTGCCTTAGTCATAAGAAAAACAGGTCAAGGTGAAAACGTCCAAGTGCTCGTCAGGGATGTCCTTCTTTTTTTCGATTATGGGTCAAGGACATTCAAGTGTTAGGCACGCCCAAGTCCCGCCTTCACTATGCCTCCAACACGCCCCCTTGAACTTTGGCTGTCCCTGCAACGGAGTGCAGTTGGGGACATCCAAAATAGGCTTTCGATTATACCGATTTGGACGCTTCTCTGAGAAGGACGTCCATCTTCCGATTTGTGTCGAAAGATAGACGTCCTTCTCTTTCGAAAATGAGCCCAATTGTCATTGGCTGTTTGCTCTCCTGGCCACTGCACCATGAAGTAAGAGAGAGAGCTGTCACTAACGCAGCCAGTGCAGAGGGGAAAAACCGAGGTGAGGACACAAGTAACAGAACCTCCACAGTTCTACATACACTGATTCCAAGTAAAAACTACATTGGCCCACCAACAGTGCCATCACAGGAAAAGGAGAGACGCAATGGAAACATCTACCCAAGAGACACATCAGGCAGACAACCCCAGTGGTTGAGTTCCCATCAAGGAAGGGAATTCCCACAGAGGACTTCGTACTAACAAGGCTCCTAGAACCCAACTCCCTGAGAGACATCCACTACCTGAAATTTACTTCAAACAGTTTCTCTCTGGAAACGGAGTCCAAAGAATGTTCAGCTGCAAAGGCTGTTCTACAAAGGCCCTCTGCCAAAGACAGAGAATTCATCAGACTACCCAATAAGAGATTGTAAACACTGGATATTACCTTTCTTCTATTAGTGACTGTAAATAGTTGATACTCAACACTTGTCCCATGTTACCCCTCCCATGTTGTCCCTTTAGTTCCCTCTGCCTCCTCCAGGCAGATCTCGATACTGCTTCTCAGTCTTTTGTTTTGAAGGCAATGTTGGTGATCTGGCCTGCATTCCAGTATCCACCATGGATCAGTACAGCAGTTGGGTAGGCACTGACACTGGTTCCTCACTCCTTCTCTTTCCCTATGCACTGGCTGTGTTAGTCACTGGCGTCCCTCTCATAAATTGTGTAGTAGCCAGGGTGCAAAAGACAAAGAGAAAGCCAGTCCTAAGGGTATAGTATTTAGTACATCCTAATCTTAAAAAAGAAAACTGTTTACAAATGTGTATTTGCATTACTGATTCCATATCAAGCCGCAAAATGGTGGAACTCACTACCGGCTGCTATAAGAGAGATAACACATTACAATATATTTCATTAAATGTTTTTAAAATTCTTATTTCAAAAATTGGGGGGGGGGGGGGGGTCAAAGTCACTGAATTTATGCAATTTTGAATTGTTATATTATATGGATCCTAGGTATGCCCAGCTTCTCTCTGTTAACTGCACAGTGAAATTTACAAGGCATGTGAAGGATGCAAGTGTCCCATGTACTGTAAAAAAGAAAAATGCCCACTATAGTACAATATCACTAACAGTATAAAATCCAGAAACCGACATGTATAACATATCCGTACATCTTCTCATTGCTTAAACTCTATCTCTCTTTCAGAAACAGACTGGAGAAGCCAAAACAATTCTTCCAATAGCCAACCAATGACTGAAAAACCTGCATCAGCCTCTGATCCCCCCCCCCCCCCCAATTAACCTACCACAGGGGTTCTCGGGACACACCCAGTCAGCTTTTTTTTGTTACATTTGTACCCCGCGCTTTCCCACTCATGGCAGGCTCAATGCAGCTTACATGGGGCAATGGAGGGTTAAGTGACTTGCCTTTCAGAATACCCATCATGAATATTCATGAGATACATTTTCATGTTCTGCTTTGTTTGCAAATCTATCTCGTGTATATTCTTTGTGGTTATCTTGAAAACCAGACTGGCTTGATGTGTCCTGAGGACTGGGTTGAGAACTCCTGATCTACCACAATAATCCTCTATTGCACCTTTAGTTCACCCCTTTGGGAGGAGTGACCCATCCATTCTGCACAGCTTTAGGGTGGGGGTTACTCAATCTTCTATTGCAGGTCAAATATTCGGGATGGCCCAAGGTTACTTATATCCACAGGAGGTGAGGAGCTAGGGCTTGGCCATGCAGCAGTAGCAGTGTCAGAAAGGCCTAGGCATCTTCTTTACCTAGGAAAAGATGTCAAATTTCACTGAAGCCAGCCTCAACAGCTTCTGAGTATCCAAAAAAAAAAAAAATGTTAATAGGCCTAATTTTCCCAAATTTCTTCTGAAGCCTAAGACTGCCAATTGAGAACAAATAGAATACCAAGAGACCGGTTTAACTGGAGCTGTACTGTCTTTCATGTCTGTTATTTCTAAAGGGCGAGAAAGAAAGTTATATGCTGGAAAAAAAAAAGTGAAAGCTACCACCAAATTATAAGCTATACAGTAAACTCCTGAACATGAAAATAGCAGAGATAAAAATTGCTACTTTCAATGTAGAGGAGTGTGGTAGCCGTGTTAGTCCACTCTTAAGGTTATCAATAGAAATCAAACAAAATAAAGCATGGAAAAGAAAATAAGATGATACCTTTTTTATTGGACATAACTTAATACATTTCTTGATTAGCTTTCGAAGGTTGCCCTTCTTCGTCAATGCTTGAATGTTTTCACTTATATACACTGTCAGCTAGCACATTTGCTTATTTCCGATCTGACGAAGAAGGGCAACCTTCGAAAGCTAATCAAGAAATGTATTAAGTTATGTCCAATAAAAAAGGTATCATCTTATTTTCTTTTCCATGCTTTATTTTGTTTGATTTCTATTGACTACTTTCAATGGAAACCCTCCATTGCCCGCCGCATTGAGCCTGCCATGAGTGGGAAAGCGCGGGGTACAAATGTAACAAAAAAATAAAATAAAATAAAAGTAGTCACTGCTGGCAGGTGGACCTGCACTAAATTGTGACTGCAGTGCTATACGTTGTAAATCATTTTGAGATTATTCAATGGGGGGGGGGGGGTCTTTTATTAAGCCGCAGTAGCATTTTTTGCTCACAGTAGAAATCAGCTGGTGGCAAACGCTGAGATGCCCATGGGTGTCTCAGGGTTTACCACCAGCTGATTTCTATCGCGAGGTAAAAATGCTACTGCAGCTTAATAAAATACCCCCCTAGTAAATAAATACATATATCAGCAGAAGCTGAAATAGAGAAAGAAATATTGGAAGAATCATTGCATGTTATGTTATAACTTCCTGCAAGAGTTTTGGCACTCTAGGGAGATAATCTGATAAAAAGACTAAGATGGCAACTTTCTCAGAGCTGAGTTAAACCCTCATTATGACAGCTTCACTTTTGACCATTTGACCAAAGTTAAACAGAAGCAGAGGACAAAGCCCTATGTAGCTTGGCTCATTATTTGTCATGGGAGAGTAAGAATTAGTTTTTTGAACTTTGTAGTAAGAATGTGCATCAGGTCATTCTTGCAGGGAAAGAGAACAGGCTGTTAACTGTTCTACCATATATGGGGGCTCATTTTTGAAACAGAAAAACATCCAAAAAGCATCACAAAGAGGCAGATGGACTTTTTTTTTTTGCCAACACGTCCAAAATGCTATTTTCTAAACCCATTTTTAAGACATTTTTCCATGCTGCTCGTATACAGGGCGTGTTGGGGGTGGGATTTGGGTGTTCCTAAAACTTGGATGTTTTTCTGCCACAATGGAAACAAAGCAAAAATGTCCAGGACTAAAAGTTAAATGTTTTGGTCTAGACCTGTTTCAATCATGACTAAGTCACAAAAAGGTGCCCTAAATGACCACTGGAGGGATTACGGCATGACCCCCCTAACTCCCCCAGTGGTCACTGACCCCCTCCCACCTCCCCAAACATGTGAAAGAAACAGTACATACCAGTGGTGTAGCAAGGGTGGTGGGGGTGGTCCGCCCCGGGTGTCAACGGGTGGGGGGGGTACTGTGCTCCGTCCATCCACACCCCCCCCTTGGCATGGAACCATCTTCCCCCCCCCCCCTGACGCAGTCCCCACCTGCCAACCAGGTTCCAGCTCCGTCCACCCCAGTGTGGTGCCTCGCATCTGCAGCGCTGCTGTAAAAAGAAGAAAATTGCCTCGTGGTCGGCCCTTCCCTCACTGTGTCCCGCCCTCGAGGAAATAGGAAGTTATGTCAGAGGGCTGGACACAGTGAGGGAAGGGTCGACGACGAGGCAATTTTCTTCTTTTTACAGCAGCGCTGCAGATGCAAGGTGCCAGCTGGGGTGCACAGGGCTGGAACTTGGAAGGCAGGTGGGGACTGTGTCGTTGAGTGGGGGGGGGGGGGTGCCGTGTTGCCCTGCACCTGGGGGGGGGGTGAGCAGTGGCGATCCGCCCTGGGTGTCAGGCAACCACGGAACGCCACTGGTACATACCAGCCTCTATGACAGCTTCAGATGCTATGTCCAGGCCTATTGGAGCAGCAAGCAGCTCTTTGGAGTAGCCTAGTGGTCAGTGTACTGTCCCCCTCCCTCTCCCCTGAAATTGAAAAGGAAAACCAGGCTCTATGTCATCGGAAATTAGGGAGGCTAACAAATTGGGGAACACAATAATAATGGGTGATTTCAATTACCCCGATTTTGACTGGGTAAATATAACATCAGGGCATGCTAGGAAGGTAAGGATTGTTTTATGGAGCAGCTGGTACAGGAGCCAATAAGAGAAGGAAAAATTCTAGACCTAGTCCTTAGTGGAGTGCATGATCAGGTGCGGGAGGTAATGGCGATGGGGCCGTTTGATAACAGTGATCATAATATGATCAGATTTGATATTAACTTTGGAGTAAATATACACAGGAAATCCAATATGTTAGCATTTAACTTTCAAAAAGGAGACTATGATAAAATGAGAAGAACAGTGAAAAAAAAACTTAGAGGAGCAGCTGCAAGGGTCAAAAATTTACATCAGGCGTGGATGCTGTTCAAAAACACCATCCTGGAAGCCCAGGCCAAATATATTCTGTGTATTAAAAAATGAGGGAGGAAGACCAAACGACAGCCGGCATGGTTAAAAAGTGAGGTGAAGGAAGCCATTAGAACTAAAAGAAAATCCTTCAGAAAATGGAAGAAGGAACCAATTGAAAATAATAAGGAACGGTATAAGGAATGTCAAGTCAAATGTAAAGCGCTAATAAGGAAGGCAAAGATGGACTTTGAAAAAAAGATTGCGTTGGAGGCAAAAACACATAGAAAAATTTTTTTTTAGGTATATTAAAAGCAAGAAGCCAGCAAAAGATTCAGTTGATCGCTAGATGACCGAGGGGTAAAAGGGGCAATCAGGGAAGACAAAGTCATAATGGAGAAATTAAATGAATTCTTTGCTTCAGTCTTCACCGAGGAAGATTTGGGAGAGATACCGGTGCCAAAAATGGTATTCAAAGCTGACGAGTCAGAGAAACTGAATGAAATCTCTATAAACCTAGAGAATGTAATGGGGCAATTTGACAAATTGAAGAGTAGCAAATCTCCTGGACTGGATGGTATTCATCCCAGAGTACTGATAGAATTGAAAAATGAACTTGCAGAACTATTGTTAGTGATATGTAATTTATCTTTAAAATCGAGTGAGGTACTGGAAGATTGGAGGGTGGCCAATGTAACACCAATTTTTTAAAAAGGTTCCAGAGGAAATCCAGGAAATTATAGACCAGTGACCTGATATTGTTGCTGGGCAAAATTGTAGCACCCTCTCTGAATTAGTCCTTCAGCAATTTTGTTTAGCATTTGGGCATAAATTATGTCTTACTCTTTTCTCTTTCACGATCTCTTAGGGGCTGATGCATCGTGCAGTAAAGCCATGGTTCTACTACTAAATTAACTGATTGATATTTGAGATATATATATATATATATATATATATATATATATATATATCAGTGATATTCTGCTGCTCTCCATATAGCTAAGCAGTTAATTTGGAAGAGAAAAAAAGTTGTCCTAAGTTAATCTGTTCAGCTATATGTAAAGATGGTAATTTTACAACAAGTTGCAATCTGGGGGTAAATGGCCAATTCTCTCAGGCACTGTAGTTCAAAACTAAACATGAACACCCGAGGCCATTAGTACCATACTAGTGCCTGCGCAAAACGTTCAGAGGCCCAGAGCATGGGAACAAACAAGTATGCAGACGAACAACGCAAAGAGCTTGCTAATGTAGTCAAGCTCATGTAATGAGGTCATTTTGTATTCCTCTCCAATGCTCAAAAAAGAGTGCCCAAAACAAAATGGCCTCACCACTGTAAAAAATAATGCCAGGTCGGAGCAGGTGTTGGAAGAGAGGATTTCTCATGATTGTCATACTTCTTTCATGATTCTATTTGCAAAATCTGCCGGTTTTGATTGCTTTTGGAAGTAGAAGGAAGCCCATGCAAGCCCTTAAGCGCTGGTCGTGAGAAAAAGCAGACCAAGCGAAAGCACATGTTGGCATCCGTGTCCTGTTTAAAGCGTCCATGCTAAAAAAAAACAAAAATGCCCAAAGTTAAAGCATACATTGACGTCTGCTGTGTCTAAATATAAGCATTCAAGCTTTAAAAAAAAATACTTAGATTTAGGCCACAGAAAACAGATGCCAATATGTGCTTTATGTTTGGGTTTTACCTGTCCATGAGCCAAGCACAATCCTTTTGCACCAAAGCACAATCCTCCTGCTGAATTTCCTAATGCTCAATGATATGGTGGTGGGAGGCGGGACTGGTGGTTGGGAGGCGGGGATACTGCTGGGCAGACTTATATGGTCTGTGCCCTGAAGAGGACAGGTACAAATCAAAGTAGGGTATACACAAAAAGTAGCACATATGAGTTTATCTTGATGGGCAGACTGGATGGACCGTGCAGGTCTTTTTCTGCCGTCATCTACTATGTTACTATGATATGAGCACACCTATATTTTCATCTCATTAGAGTTGAGCTTAGGGCGTTGTTCTTCTGTGCTGTTCTGGCGGTACTTTTATGGCGCTATTCAGAGTAGCGCCAAAGTTTTGAGCATCAGGGCTTCAGTGGAGGAAGGTGAATAGTGGAGTAGCAGAAGAATTTGTACCGGCACTGGTTCTTTTTAAAATATTTATAAATGATCTGGAAATGGGAACAATGAGTAAGGTGATCAAATTTGAAGATGACACATATTTATTCAAAGTTGTTAAATTACTTGCAGACTGTGATACACTGCAGAAGGGGATCTTGGGAGGATGGAAGTCTGGGCATCCAAGTGGCAGATAAAATTTATTGTGGATAACTACAAAGTGACACACATTGGGAAGAATAACCCACATTATAGCTACATGATACTCAGTTCCGCATCAGGAGTCACCACTGAGGAAAAGGGTTTGGGTGTAATCATAAACAATATGTTGAAATCTTCTGCTCTGTGTGCTGCAGCGGTGGTCAAAAAAGCAAACAGAATGTTAGGAACTATTAGGAAAGGAATGGATAATAAAACAAAAAAATATAACAACTCTGTATTGCTCTAAGATGGTACTGCACCTTGAGTGGTGAGCATAGGAGCCAACTTTTCAAAATGATAGGGGGGGTGCTGAAAATTTTTTTTACAGGTGGTGCACTCCCCTTCCCTCCCCCCATCCCCTCCCCATCCCCTTCCCCCCTCTCCGAGTTCCAGGCACCCCTCTCTCCCTCCTTCCCTCCCTCCCAGTTCCAGTCCCTTCGATTTCCAGGCCCCCTCCCTCTGAGTTCCAGTCCCTCCCAGTTCCAGGCCCCCTCCCTCCCTCCCTCCCCTCTCTCTCTCCTTTCCCTCCCTCCCTCCCCCCCTCCGAATTCCAGGGTCCCTCCCTCTGAATTCCAGGGTCCCCCTCCTCCCTCTGAGTTCCAGGCCCCCTCCCTCCGAATTTTAAAAGTCATCTTACCTCGTTGGGGTTACAGCGGCAGCAGCAGTGAAAAGCGTGCAGGCTTGGCGCGCTTCAGCCCTTCCTTTCTCGCTCTCTCAGCTCTGGTCCCACCCTTGCAGAAACAGGAAATAAGGGCGGGACCAGAGCTGAAAGAGCGAGAAAGGAAGGGTTGAAGTGCGCCGAGCCTGCACGCTTTTCACTGCTGCTGCCGCCGTAACCCCGCTGAGGTAAGATGACTTTTAAAATTCAGAGGGAGGGGGCCTGGAACTCGAAGGGAGGGACTTTTAAAACTCTGGGCTGGCGAAGGGAACTTCCGGTGGATGAAATATTGGGGGTGCTCAAGCATCCATGGAGTCGGCACCTATGGTGGTGAGTGCAATTTTGGTCTTCACATCTCAAAACAGATGTAGTGGAACTGGAAAAGGTGACCAAAATAATTAAGGGTATGCACAACTCTCTTAAGAGGAAAGGCTAGAGAGGTTAGGACTCTTCAGTTGGGAGAAAAGACAGCTGAGGGGAGATATGATAGAGGTCTGTAAAATCAGGAATATAGTGAAATGGGTAAACATGAATCAATTGTTTACTCTTTTAAAAGGTTCAAAGACTAGGGGAGGCACTCCAAGCAAAAAGGTGGGAAAATGTGGGATACAAATGTAACAAATAAATAAAATAAAAATAAAATATATAGTAGCACATTTAAAACAAATAGGAGAAATAAAAACATTTAACTCAACTTATATTTAAACTCTGGAACTCATTGCTAAGAACAAAATGGTAAAAGCAGTTCGTGCAGCTGGGTTTTAAAAAGGTTTGGACAAATTCCTGGCGGAAAAGTTCATACACCATTATTAAGGTAGACCTGGGGAAAACCACTGCTTATCCTTGAGGTTAAGGAACATGGGATCTTGCTATTTTCTGGGACCTGTGACCTGACTGGTCACTGTTGGAAACAGGATACTGGGCTAGATGAAGTAGGCCAACTCATTTGTTCTTATTTCATGTGTATACTGTCATATATGCTTACAAATGCAATTATAAAATTATTCTCAAAGCTGTGGTAAAAATGACCTTAACGCACAGGGAAACCCTGTGTAAAAGCACACTAAGGCTACCTTTTACCGTAACTTAATAAAAGGACTCCTAAATCTGTTAGAGGGTGGAAGTACTATGGATCCTATCCCTGAAGCCTTTAGTACTTATCAACACCTTTCATTCTTGGCTTAAATAAAATGCATTGGACATTACACTTATATGTTTAACTTCTCTGCTTTCCCTACAGTGTTCTGGCATGGAAAAATGTCCCTTAGCAGTCTCGTGCATGCCATGCCATTTCAGAAGTCTTTGCTTGTGCCTCAGATATAGTCAAAATATTTATAAGCAGCTGCAAACTTGACATCATGGGAGACAGACTTTATTCAACTCCAAATGCATAACTCACATAGTAGCAAGGAAACATCAGAAGTAGGAATATGAGAGAAACAGGAAAGGGGGACAGTCTAAGGCAGTGCCATCAGGCACAGATGTGCTGCAGTAAGAAACCCCATGCTGTGTTTCCCATGGGCACATACTTCTTCTCCGGGTCATGGTGTTGTGCGTAACTTCTACTGTGAAAAAAAAGAATATTTAAAGCTCTCTTGCAAAGAAATGCCTCAAAGAAAACATGGGAATAAGATAGTATGTCCACAAGGGAGCAGGGATTTTAAAAAATATCCACTTTTACACTGGATAAACAATGACATAAATTACCAAGTCAAACTCATTTAAATTTTACAAAGAGGAGGTCCATCCTTTGGATGCAATAAAAGTCTAGGGACAACAGTTTTATTTTCTTACATTCCCACTGAAAACTGCCAAGATTTATTTTGGGGTGAGATAGTAAAACTAAATAAACTTTGAAACATGTTTCTTAATCATGACCATGCAAAGATACAGAAGGAAGTTTAAACACCCTGGGGGAGGCAGGGGTGGGGGGTTAACATTCAAATCTCACTCACGTCATGCTGGATATCTAAATGCTAGTTTCAGTGCAAGTGCATTTATACAATTATATGTATACTCTGCTACACATATACTTTAATACATGTGGAAATATTAGGCGGGATAATGTGGAGTACAAATGCAAAAATAAATACATTTTAAAAATGGAGAGAGGTATGGTGTTCTGGAGGGTACCTGGTCAAAATGGCTCCGACAAAAGAGCTCCAAACAGAAAAAGATCCCGACATAATAGCCCCTGATATAACAACCACTGTCAAAATGGCCTGCCCACAATATAGCCCTTGACAAATTAGCCCCCTGACAAAAGGGCCCGATCAGGCTGCCCAGAATATGGAACTGCATTTTTTTTCTATTTTGTCAAGGGTTATTTTATGGGAGGGGCCATTTTATCAAGGGATATTTTGTTAGAGGCCCCGCCCATGAGATTAACTGGGTGCATAAGTGTATTTCTGTGCTGATCTGCCATTTCAGCCTTATTTTGGTGCCTTGCATCTATTGGAACGTTTCCATACTAACATTAGGGCACAGAATTAGCACCTAACCAAAGGCAACATTTATAGAATTCCACCCCCCCTCCCATAGTGGAAATATTCAGCTACTATCTGTATAGCTAGGTAGTCTAATTTAAGACAGCCTTTTTATTGGCATAGATTAAACTGATTACCTATACAAAGGGCAATTCTATAATTGAAAGCCCGCATATATGCACCTCTTTCACATGTATATTTACAGAATACAAGCATGCACTAAATTATACTTATATGCATCATTTCAGAATAGCAATGAGGCTATTTTCATGGGTAAGCAGCATAGCCCACAAATGCAAAGGGGTTGTTCACATGGGCAGGTCATGTGAGGCCAATGGGAGGGCTCCCACTTACACCCCTAACTTACAGAATACTATAAGTTGCTTGCATCCCTGCCACATATATATGACTGGTTGTGCCAGGTCTATGGCTGGTATAACTGTGGGCACTTAAATGTAAGGCATGCTCATACTGGGTTACACTTCAGAGGAGAAATTCTATATATGGCGCTGAATGTTAGGTGCTACTTCTGCACTGAATTTTTGGTGCAAAAAAAGTGTTCCGATGGATGCAAGGTACCATAACAGAGCAGAAATGGCAGTTCCATGCGAAAATACACACACTCATTTAGAGAATAGCACATAAGAATTCCATGTGGATCTGCAAAGGGGGCGTGGCCTTGGGAGGGACATGGGCGGGCCAAGGGCATACCCTTAAAATGTGTGAAGTGTTATAGAATGCTTGCATGCTGCGATTTGCAACTGGTTTCAGTTGGTGTAACTAGAGAATGACATGGAGACGGGGACAGAGCCCGTGGAAACAGGGTGGGGACAGATCCAGCAGGGATGGGGTGGGAATAGGGACAGATCCCACAGGGACAGAGCCTCTGAGGATGGGGACAAACTTTGTCCCCATGTCACTTTCTACTTTGAAGCTTGTTAATCAACTGGACTGTTATTTATGTTTGACTGATGCAGATGACAATATTTTTATTTTTTGGAAAAACAAGCAAACATGCTGGCCACATCTAGCAAAATTTGCATGGGGGAATCCTGTACATCCTGCTACCAGCACATCTTCTAAGAAGACATCTTCTATTGCAGGAGGGACTGTGGAAGACAGGAGAGCTAGACTGAATCCTGAGATTGTTGATGACTTCTTATTCATCCACAGATTAAAAAATCGTAACAGTGCTTTGGAGGGCATATTTCTCCCCTCTAGGGCATACAGAACAGGCTGTATTTTGTACCCCTGGACATTTTAACAGGGTGGATTAGGATTCCTTGTGGTAGTAGAAGTCAGCTATTGTTGGGGTTGGAAGGGTAGAGGGTTGTGGTGGTGGTAAGGTTTACTATAGTTGCTCATTGTTATTATTGTTTTCTATTTGCACAGCATATTGTTTCTTTTTATACTTTAATAAAAAGATTTAAATATAAAATCATAATTGTTCGAGGCTTCTGCAGATGAGAATAGAGCCCGAAGGGACGGGGCCTGCAGGGATGGGATGGAGTAGGGACGGAAACAGAACCTACGGGGTCAGGGCGGGAATGGGGACAAATATTATCCCCGTGTCATTCTCTAGGTGTAAATCCTCGCACTCAAAATCGAGCACAAATCCTGGCACTATGTGCTATTCTATGAATCCCAGAATGCCCATTATAGAATACTGTTCAGCACCGATTTTTTTGGCACTGAATTTTGAGCACCATTTATAGAATTTTCTCCCACGTGTCTTCAGTTATAGAACTGCACCTATAGTGACTGATTATCACTGGCTATCTGCATAGTTGGGTGGAATGCCCACATTCTGTTCTGGCACAATCTGGATAGTACCAAGGCAGTCAGAGAGGGCATTTATACATGTAACAGTCACCTCTAAATATATAAGTGCTTTTTGAATATTGATCCATGCATGTTTGCTGACTAAACATGTATTATTATGGTTTTATGTATCTGTACCATAATGAATGTATTTGATCAATAGTGCACATTGCTTTGGGCTCATTTTAAAATTTAATGAAATGAGAAAATTCCTCATGGCATGTGTGGAATGCTGCTCTCCATAGGGAAATTAGAATTGCAAGCCTACATGTGAAAGGAGGTAAAAGCAGAAGCTAGGACAAACTGATTAGCACAAGGGTAACCAGATGGCTTCCCTAGTGTGGAACAATAATGACTTAAGGTAGGCTAGATTTCTTGAAAAGATCAAATAGCTTTATACAGACTCCGAAGAATAATGAGGAATGCTAGCTGACTCTGGCAGGGGGAGAAGTATAGCACAGATGTAAAAAGATCTCAGCATGATTTGCAAAATATAAGTTAGCAGATTGCCTGATAGAAATTCAAACACTTCAGAAGGTGCTACAAATGAAGTATTAAAAAATCATTCTAGAAAATCCTGCTAAACCTAAAACGAAACTTTCCATATGGGGTGAAATGTGCAATACATATTTGGTTTGATTTGTAAAATGAAAGTCCTATTTATAAAGCTTTCATGGTCAAAATGTTTTCTTTCTCTTATTTTTTTTCCTTGGACTTTTAATCCATTTATAATCAGTGTGCTTTTTCCTGGTTTGGTCTTGCATTATAAAACACGGTTCCTTTGGAGATTTGCTTGGAATGATATTTGATATTCCATAATTAGGAAAAAGCATGGCAATTCAAGTGGGCTTAAAAATAATTAAATTGGTGGCTACTTATAGGTTTTTGTATTGGCATCAATAACTTAGGGCCCTGTTTACTAAGCCATGCTAGAGGCGCATTAGCGTTTTTAGCACACGCTAAGCATTAGTGTGAGCTAACCATGTAGATGCCTCTAATAGTCCTATGGGCATCTACATGGTTAGCGTGCGCCAGGGGCGTAGCCAGACTTCGGCGGGAGGGGGGTCCAGAGCCCGAGGTGACGGGGCACATTTCAGCCCCCACTCCAGCGCCGCTGACCCCCCCCCCCCCCCCCCCCCGCAATTGCCGACCGCTGCCACCACCACCACCAACAACTTTGACCCCCCCCCCTGCCGACAACCCTCTCGACCCCCCTCCCATCGCCAACCCTCCCCTGCCGCCACCGACGCCTCCCTTTGCTGGCGGGGGACCCCAACCCCCAACAGCCGAGGTCCTATTCTTCCGGCGCAAGGCTTCGTTCTGTTTCTGAGTCGTCAGTACAACGTGCAGGACATCAGACTCAGAAACAGAATGAAGCCTTGCGCCGGAAGAAGAGGACCTTGGCTGGCGGGGGTTGGGGTCCCCCGCCAGCAAAGGTAGGCGATGGCAGGTTGGCGGCAGGAGGGGGGTCGAGAGGGTCGTCGGCAGGGGGGGTCCAGGGTAAAATCTACGGGGCCCAGGCCCCCATGGCCCCACGTAGCTACCCCACTGGTGTGTGCTAAAAACATTAGTGCACCTTAGTAAACAGGGCCCTTAATATTTATACAGCTGATGTTTGCATGTTACATCTATACAGCTGATGTTTGCATGTTTTGAATTCTGCTGGCAGCCTGTGAGCTGTGGTGCCTAGAGTACCTCAGCTGTCTTTAAAGGTCATATCATATTTATTCTTAGCATGTGGCCCATTTTATATAGCCCTATTGAAGTCTTCCTGCTCTCATACAGTGGCTCAGGATAAAACTTTTAACCCTCAACCTGAAAACATTTCCCTGGAGTGGAAACTATTATAAAGAATAAACCCCCCTGTTTACTAAGTGAATGGGGATGTGTTGGCATTAGTCATGGCAGCCACTAGCAGGGCTTAGTAAATGGGGGGGGGGGGGGGAATACACATAGACGAACATGGTTTAATGGGACAGAGTCATCATGGGTTCAGCCAAGGGAAGTCTTGCCTCACCAATCTGTACTGGTGCTATTTAACATATTTATAAATGATCTGGAAATCAGAACGCCGAGTGAGATGATTAAATTTGCAGATGACACAAAATTATTCAAAGTTGCCAAAACACATGCAGATTGTGAAAAATTGCAGGAAGACCTTAGGAATTTGGAAGACTGGGCATCCAAATGGCAGATGAAATTTAATGTGGACAAACGCAAAGTGATGCACATTGGGAAGAATAATCTGAATCATAGTTACCTGATGTAAGGGTCCACCTTGAGGGTCAGCACCCAAGAAAAAGATCTCGGTGTCTTTGTAGATTATATGTTGAAATCTTCTGCCCAGTGTGCGGCAGTGGCCAAAAAAGCAAACAGGATGCTAGGAATTAGAAAAGGGATGCAAAATAAGACCATTATAATGCTTCTGTATTGCTCTATGGCACGTGGTAAACCCAGAACTACTGCTCCTTGGTAACAGGGCCCCATAATTTGCCATGAACTTGTAAATATAAAACTCATAAAGTTCAATGACTGTTCTGAGAACTACAGAATATGGAAATCTGATTTCAAAGATATTTCAGGTCTGAACTTTTATCATAAAGGAAGACATTCATCTGATGGTGAAATGGCTTCAGAATACATGAAGAGACTAATGGTTCCTTTTAGTAAGGTGCGCTGAAAAATGGCTTGAGGTTGTGTGGATGCGAGTTTTGGGTGTGCGCCAATCCATTTTTCAGTGCACCTGTAAAAAAGGTCTTTTAAAAAATTTTGCCAAAAATGGACGTGTGTCAAAATGAAAATTACCGCACATCCATTTTGGGTCTGAGACACACCACCAGCCATTGACCTAGTGGTAAAGTCTCACGTGGTAACTGGGCAGTAATGACCTATACGCGCCAAATGCCACTTGACGCGCGCCCGATATGCGTGGCAGAAAATAAAACTTATTTTTCAGCCGTACATATCGGACGCATGCCAAAAATGAAATTACTGCAAGAGCCACACGGTAGCCGTGCGGTAACTCCATTTTGGTACACGTTTGGCACACGTAGATGCTTACTTGGTGTTTATATGGGATATTCAGGTCATGAACCATAAAATAACTTTACAACAGTAACTGAGAATTATGAGCAAAGCTAGGCCTCTGTGAATAGGCTATGAACAGGTTAAGAGTTACTGAGAAGTTAAATAATAAGAATTACACAGAATGCGAATCTCATGTCAGCTTGCCCTTCTGTTGGTGAAACAGGCAGCTATGGAGTCATAACAGAGATATGTGTAGCAGGAGAATACTGTACATGAATATAGTAATGTAAGGAGAAATTTGCTGCTGACCATGAAAGCAGAGACACTTTAGTTGCTGGGAAGATGGTTTTTGCAAAGTAGGATAACCTTACTGACCTTACTTATGATAAGCAAATACGTTATGAAGAACTTTGCTTCTGTAAGATAGAATTTACTAGAGTATTTTGGAATATGTTAGAAAATGCTGACTTTGTACTTCCAATACTAGTCTATGGGAGAAAAGTGTATAAAAGGAGATCATGGAGAGAGGCAATCAGAGAGCTAATGTCAGAGGTCACGTTTGTGTCCCGGTTGCTGTCTCATATGAGAATTAATTAATTATATTGCATAGTCTAATTGTAGTCCTGATTGGTAAGTGTAATAAACAATTACTGATTATTCTCATATTACTATAGCCTTCTGTGTCTTTCTGTCTCTCCACCTGGTGGTGTTAGGACCATATTCCTTGGAGTTACAGGTAACTAGTACCTTTATACCTGGGAGAGGGCAGAAAGATAAACAGTGGCTTAGTAAAAGGGCCCCTCAAGCCCTTCTATGGGACTAGCTAAAATGTGGAACAGACTCATATAATGTTATGGTAGTCCAGAAGTGATTGAGAATGCGCTGTTCAAAAAGAAAGAAAACTTTCCAAAAATCTTGAGCCGAGAGAATCACAAGCTTCAATCCTTGGAGACCTATTGCTGGAGCTGGAGGTGGCCAAGACTTATCTGTATCTTCCAGGGCTCAGCTATTTGAACACAGCTGAAATGCAGAAGTGGATATTGGATGGTTCAAAATACAAAATGGATAATGATGTTGCCTTTTCTCCCTTCACATTTTTCTCAAAGTTTATCCAGAGCATAGCAGTGACAAACAATCCTAGCTTTATGCTTGATGTGTCAGAAGTGACAAATAGTAGCTACTCGGACAAAAGGCCAGCTGAAAGGTGTGATAAAAGCTTTCAAAGCAGCAGCCATGTTCAGTGTAACAAAAATGACAGAGGCAGTTGGCACTTTATAGACTAACCAATTTATTGAGGCACGAGCTTTCGAGAACCAGAGTACACTTTATCAGATGCATGAAGGTATGGTAAACATAAGAATATCCATATCTATGCACAAGATAAAAATATGATCTGCAACACTTATGTTTTCTAACCGTCTCCTTTTTTGTGTGCTCACTTTTTGCATTTTTGTGCATTAGTGAGCTGCTTTGTGTGATGTTGCATCACAGCAGCTTATTAATGCTAAATTTACATATACATTTTCACAAACAAAAGGTCCCCCAGGCACAGCTTACCTCAGCAATCCATTTCACTGTATCTATGGTATCTGCACCATCCAAAGGAGGCTCTAGACCTTTTGATAGCAACCTAAGATGCGTGGGAAACCAGGTTGGGCTCTGCAATATGACTGTTTTCAGCTTGTCTTTGATTTCACAGTTCAATAATCAAAAAGAAGGAAGGAAAGTATGAGTAACTGCATATTTATTTTACAGGTAGAAGTGGTTTTTGCTTAAAGCACTGTTATATTCTGGTTTTCTCACAGCTGGTTGAACTTACAATATACTCAAACCCCAGGGAGTCTTTAAAGGAAATACTAATTTAGAGAACATTTTTCTATCATCAGTGACTGAAACAAGGAATATGAATTCAGCCTCTGTGGTAACTTTGCCTGGTACTGTTGGGTTTTACATTTTTAAAATGAAAGGGTTGGTATTCCCTCAAATACACAATAATGCATGGAGGTGCAAGAAGGGGCTTCTTCTGAATTCCTGCTCTCCTTCAGATACACACATCAGCTGGCTTGGCTGCCATGGCTAAGCAGTTAATCTTGATGCTTGCACTATAGTTCATTTGTTGTAGTATTCTAATATTTGGTTGCAGAGAAGGCAGTGGAGCAGGAGAAGGAGTAGGAGTAGGAGTGGCCTAGTGGTTAGAGCAGTGGACTTTGATCCTGGGAAACTGAGTTCAATCACCCCTCTCCTCAAGTCACTTCACTTGCTTCCGATCAGGTACCGCATACAGTTCAAGCTTCTCCTACTAACCTACAAATGCACTTGATCTGCAGCCCCTCCCTACCTCTCTACCCTCATCTCCCCGTACGTTCCTACCCGTAACCTCCGCTCTCAAGACAAATCCCTCCTTTCAGTACCCTTCTCCACCACCGCCAAATCCAGGCTCCGCCCTTTCTGCCTCACCTCACCCCACACCTGGAATAAACTCCCTGAGCCCATACGCCAGGCCCCCTCCCTGCCCATCTTCAAATCCTTGCTCAAAGCCTAGCTCTTCAATGTCGCCTTCGGCACCTAACCATTATACCTCTATTCAGTAAATCTAGACTGCCCCAACTTGACATTTCGTCCTTTAGATTGTAAGCTCCTTTGAGCAGGGACTGTCCTTCTTTGTTAAACTGTACAGCGCTGCGTAACCCTAGTAGCGCTCTAGAAATGTTAAGTAGTAGTAGTAGTAATTCCCACTGCAGCTCCTTGTGACTCTGGGCAAGTCACTTAACCCTCCATTGCCCCTGATACAAAATAAGTACCTGAATATATGTAAACCACTTTGAATGTAGTTGCAAAAATCTCAGAAAGGCAGTATATCAAGTCCCATTTCCCTTTCCCTTAAAACTGCTGGTGACTTTAATTATTTAGGCTCCCCCCTATTCACCCCTTGCTCAGTTCCAATAGGGATTATTTCTAGGGCAAAGCTTTTTCTGCTGATTAGCCTAATTGGGTAGAGCAATCCTCATATTCAGGTACACTCTGTGCACTGTTTGGGCCCCACTTAGAGGCCTTTTTACTAAGAAGCGTAGGCGCCTACACGCGTACAGCACGCGTCAAATTAGAACTACCGCCTGGCTACCGTGTGCCCCTGGCACGTCCAATACACGTGGAAGAAAATAATTTCTATTTTCTACCTTGTGGTGATAACCGGGCGGTAATCGTCAGCACGTGACATCGTACTGTTAAGTCAATGGGTGGCGGTAAGGTCTCAGGCCCAAAATGGATGCGCACTGATTTTTTATTTTGACGCACATCCATTTTCTCAAAAAAAAAAAAAGAAAGGTCTTTTTTGTAGGTGCACTGAAAAAATGGACCTGTGCGCTTCCAATACACGCATCTACACCATCGCAGGCCATTTTTTGCGCACCTTAGTAAGAGGACCCCTCACTCTCCTAGATCTGAGACTTTCACGAGGCTCACTCTTTTCATCTGGCTCCATTGTTTTAGCTCATAATTCCTCACCCCATATGTTTTGCTTCTGTTACTTGTCTGCTTGCCTGTCTTTATTGAATTGTAAACTTCAAACAGCATGTACTGGCTGTGCGACTGTAAAGCATGTGTACATTTGAAAACACTATCCAAATACCAGTAATAATTATTGTAACCCTTGCCAGTCTAGAGTGGGCTGTCAAAGGGTTCTGTCTTGGGACCTCTTTCTTCTCGCTCTGCACTTGGTGCTCTGATCTCCTCCTATGTTTTTCAGTACCATCTTTATACTGATGACTGTCATACCAGAAATTTCACCTGGAATCCAGAGACAAGTCTCATCCTGCTTATCTGACATTGCTGCCTGGATGTTTCACGTCCACTGCCATCTGAAACTGAACGTGGCCAAGACTGAACTTCTTATCTTTCTTTCTCTACAAAATCACCAAAATGTGTCCCTTCCTTCCTGAGTATACTACCAAAAACCTTATCCATGCTCACAACTTTCTTCTTACAGGCCTCCCACTAAACCATTTTTGTCCCCTTCAATCTGTTCAAAATTCTGCTTTCCTCAAGGCACTTCACTAGCTCCCTATCTGTTTCCGTATACAGTTCAAGCTCTGCTTAGGGGGGAAGTTATCAATGTGGGCTACCGTTGTCAGGTTATTTTAGAACAGGGTTTCATTTTATGCAATGAGACCTTGTGCTAAAATAACAGTAGCCCACATTGATAACTTCCCCCCTTAGTGGCTTACAAATGCAGTCACTCTGCAGCTCCTTACTATCTCTCCCTACATCCCTCCCCAGGAACTTTGTTCACTGGGTGAGTTACTCTTATCTGTGCCCTTCTCTTCCATCATCCACTCCCATGGGCGTAGTTTGACTGTTTCATTTGGGGAGGGGGGGGCAAAGGATGGGGCGGGACATACTAGCATATTCATTTGCATATATATATGGGCCATATTAGCATATTCATTTGTATATATATATATATATATATATATATATATATATATATATATATATATATATATATGCAAATGAATATGCTAATATGGAGGAAGGAAGAAAGAGCTGGCTTTTTTGCAAATAACCATTCCCAAAAAATCCAGCTCTTTCTCCCTTCCTTCCTTCTTTCCTCCTTACCCAGCACTCCCTCATCATCTCCAGTAGTATTTCCCCACCCCCTTTCCCATACCATGCCAGTGTAGACCTTAGAAATGCATAAGCTCTATATGTAGATTCTTCAAGAGGTAGTATGTCATGATTTAGGCTCTACACCCTTTCTGATGTTTTAGTGCCACCTCAGTAAGGCCAACACACAATCTCTCCACTGCAAAACACTATACACAAACTTGTGCAAAAACACACTCATAAGCTTACCAAACCATAACAGCACTAATTCCAAGGTCAGGACGAGCTACACCTTATGCATGGAAAGGCAGCACTGTAATTACACCGGGCTCTAAAACACCAGTACACTACCTAGTGAAAAAAACAAAAAACAAAAAGGGCTACAAATACTACACGCTAGCAGAATACTACTACTACTTATCATTTCTATAGTGCTACAAGGCATATGCAGCGCTGTACACCATGCACAAAAAGACAATACTGCACCTTGATCACACATGAAAAACACATGACACAACAGATATGACACAAGGAACTAGAAATAAAAAAAATATGAAGGCAAAATACTGAACTGAAAAGTTACCTCAATAAGTCAGACTCAGCATGCAGCAATACCAGAAAAATTGGCGGGTCCTCTTAAAGATTTGTTTAATAAATCCTTGGAGACGGGAGAGGTTCCGAGGGACTGGAGAATGGCGGAGGTGGTCCCTCTTCACAAAAGTGGTGATAGGGAAGAAGCTGGAAACTACAGGCCGGTAAGCCTCACTTCGGTTATTGGAAAAGTAATGGAAGCCATGCTGAAGGAAAGGATAGTGAATTTCCTAGAAGCCAATAAGTTGCAAGATCCGAGACAACATGGTTTTACCAGAGGGAAATCATGCCAAACGAATCTCATTTAATTCTTTGATTGGGTAACTGGAGAATTGAATCATCGACGTGCTATAGACGTAATCTACTTAGATTTTAGCAAAGCTTTTGACACGGTTCCCCACAGGAGGCTCTTAAATAAACTAGATGGGCTGAAGATAGGTCCCGAAGTGGTGAACTGGATTAGGAACTGGTTGACGGACAGACGACAGAGGGTGGTGGTAAATGGAGTTCGCTCGGAGGAGGGAAAGGTGAGTAGTGGAGTGCCTCAGGGATCGGTGCTGGGGCCGATTCTGTTCAATATATTTGTGAGTGACATTGCCGAAGGGTTAGAAGGTAAAGTTTGCCTATTTGCGGATGATACTAAGATTTGCAACAGAGTGGACACCCGGGAGGGAGTGGAAAGCATGAAAAGGGATCTGAGGAAGCTAGAAGAATGGTCTAAGGTTTGGCAATTAAAATTCAATGCGAAGAAATGCAAAGTGATGCATTTAGGGAGTAGAAACCCACGAGAGCCTTATGTGTTAGGCAGTGAGAGTCCGATAGGTACTGAGGGGGAGAGGGATCTTGGGGTGATAGTATCCGAGGATCTGAAGGCGACGAAACAGTGTGACAAGGCGGTGGCCGTAGCGAGAAGGTTGCTAGGCTGTATAGAGAGAGGTGTGATCAGCAGAAGAAAGGAAGTGTTGATGCCCCTGTACAAGTCGTTGGTTAAGCCCCACCTGGAGTATTGTGTTCAGTTTTGGAGGCCGTACCTCGCGAAGGATGTTAAAAAAATGGAAGCGGTGCAAAGAAAAGCTACAAGAATGGTATGGGATTTGCGTTCCAAGACGTATGAGCAGAGACTTGCTGACCTGAACATGTATACCCTGGAGGAAAGGAGGAACAGGAGTGATATGATACAGACGTTCAAATACTTGAAAGGTATTAATCCACAAAAAAATCTTTTCTGGAGATGGGAAAGCGGTAGAACGAGAGGACATGAAATGAGATTGAAGGGGGGCAGACTCAAAAAAGATGTCAGAAAGTATTTTTTCACAGAGAAGGTGGTGGATGCTTGGAATGCCCTCCCGCGGGAGGTGGTGGAGATGAAAACAGTAACGGAATTCAAACATGCGTGGGATGTGCATAAAGGAATCCTGCGCAGTAGGAATGGATCCTCAGAAGCTTAGTCAAAATTGGGTGGCGGAGCAGGTGGGGGAAGAGAGGTTGGTAGTTGGGAGGCGAGGATAGTGGAGGGCAGACTTATAAGGTCTGCCAGAGCCGGAGATGGGAGGCGGGACTGGTGCTTGGGAGGCGGGAAATACTGCTGGGCAGACTTGTACGGTCTGTGCCCTGAAAAAGGCAGGTACAAATCAAGGTAAGGTATACACATATGAGTTTATCTTGTTGGGCAGACTGGATGGACCGTGCAGGTCTTTTTCTGCCGTCATCTACTATGTTACTGTAACCCGCCCCTCTCCTGAGTGAACTCCCAAAACCTTAATAACATTCTAAAATTCTTTCCTTAAACAGTCAGGGCCGAGTAACATAAACGTCTAACTCAGGAGAAGGAGGAGGACACAAAAAAAACAACCTAATGTATAGATTTTTATTTAAAAACAATCATTAATACTTTCAATTGACATAACCTCAATGCATATGTTTCCTATAACAATTAATTACAATACATTTAAATTCGATACTAACTAATTTCTATTTCACAGGTATTACTTGGTTACCAAAACCCACCCGCAACAGAAGCTTCTCCCCAGAATCAGATATGTACAGTATATTTTCTATATACTTATTACTAACACCTTTCTCTTATTTAAATAAAACAGTTCTTCTCTCTCCCAAAGAATTTGATTCTTTGCACTCACTTATATTTTGCAGGTAGCTGTAAATGCAATTACCAATGTTCTTTCTTCGCTGGATCTCAGGTAAGTATTTTTGTTTTTATTTACTTATTTATTTGAATCACCCACGTAGCTCAGTCCTTTTCTCCCGTCAATGTTCTCTTTCTTGCGTGGGGGCCCAATCTCTCAGTGGCTGTAGGAGCATTCCAACGCTGTCCCGCCTCCTCTTTTCCTCTCTCAACTTGTACGTGTTACTGACTCAGATGTCAGGAATCAGGAGCCTGTACCTACTACTCTAAGCTATAAAAAAAAAATCAATAATAAAAACCCTAACCCCTAACTAAGGTCATTATTCAGTTATCCCACCAACCTTAAGAGTGCACGTCCCTAACTAGCTTTCCCATTAAACACAAATGATAATTGTTTGTCCCTAATCTAATCCCTCCCACAAATTAGGTAACAGGAGTATTAGCAGAGAGAGTGAGAGGTCCCTCTTAAAACTTCAGGGAACCTAAACCAGTTGGGATCAAAGTAACCCCAGCTGCTGTTTACCTACACTATCATTTAATCACAGTGTAATTACTTTTCTTTAAATAATCATTACTTTGAAAGCTTTAGTTCCAGGTAGCCTCTGAAACCTGTTGGAGTAAATGGAATGTCCAAGTGCCCTTCGCCCAGCTTCTAAATATTTTACATATGGCACTTGGCAAGGATGTTTTCAATTTACTCTCTCCTTAAAAACATTTAACCATCTAAAAGCATATTTTTCTTTCACTTTGATCTCCTCCGCTTCCCAGTGACTGCAGACCACCTCTCTAACAGCCCCTAAACTCGCGATGGCTGTTCAGGTTAAATAATTAAGCTTATTTCTCTCACCTCACTCATAAACCACCCTTAAAATACTCCTAATCCGTTTTAACACGGATTTCTAATATCAGCTGAGCACCACACCTTTACACAGGTTCACTCAGCATCAGACTTACCTCCCAACTGCCCAGCAAGCCGTTTCCCAGACAACCAATTGCTCAGCTTAGTGATGTCTGAGAGTGATGTCACTGAATAGAACCCTTATTCAGCCCAGTTGAGATTATTTAACCCCTTGGGTTACATTACTATGTTACTATGTAAAATATCACAGATGCACATTTCCAAAAGCCGCAAATTAGAAAAGAAAGACGGAAGTCCAAAAGACACCCGGCCTGGTTGAAAAGTGAGGTGAAGGAAGCTATTAGGGCTAAAAGAAACGCCTTCAGAAAATGGAAGAAGGAACCGTCTGAAAATAACAAGAAACAGCATAAGGAGTGTCAAAGCAAATGCAAGGCGCAGATTAAGAAGGCCAAGAGGGAGTATGAAAAAAAGATAGCATTAGAGGCAAAAAAACATAGTAAAAATTTTTTTCGGTATATTAAAAGCAGGAAGCCGGCAAAAGAATCGGTTGGGCCGCTGGATGACCGAGGGGTAAAAGGGGCGATCAAGGAAGACAAAGACGTAGCGGAGAGACTGAATGAATTCTTTGCTTCGGTCTTCACCGAGGAAGATTTGGGTGGGTTACCGGTGTCGGAAATGGTATTTCAAGCGGACGAGTCGGAGAAACTTACTGACTTCACGGTAAACCTGGAGGACGTAATGGGGCAGTTCGGCAAACTGAAGAGTAGCAAATCTCCTGGACCGGATGGTATTCATCCTAGAGTACTGATAGAACTGAAAAACGAGCTTGCGGAGCTACTGCTAGTGATATGCAACTTATCCTTAAAATCGAGCGTGGTACCGGAAGATTGGAGGGTGGCCAATGTAACGCCCATTTTTTAAAAAGGCTCCAGGGGAGATCCGGGAAATTATAGACCGGTGAGTCTGACGTCGGTGCCTGGGAAAATGGTAGAGGCTATTATTAAAAACAAAATTACAGAGCACATCCGAGGACATGGATTACTGAGACCAAGTCAGCATGGCTTTTGTGTGGGGAAATCTTGCCTGACCAATTTACTTCAATTCTTTGAAGGAGTGAACAAACATGTGGACAAAGGGGAGTCGGTTGATATTGTGTATCTGGATTTTCAAAAGGCGTTTGACAAGGTACCTCATGAAAGGCTACAGAAGAAATTGGAGGGTCATGGGATAGGAGGAAATGTCCTATTGTGGATTAAAAACTGGTTGAAGGATAGGAAACAGAGAGTGGGGTTAAATGGGCAGTATTCACAATGGAGAAGGGTAGTTAGTGGGGTTCCTCAGGGGTCCGTGCTAGGACCGCTGCTTTTTAATATATTTATAAATGATTTAGAGATGGGAGTAACTAGCGAGGTAATTAAATTTGCTGATGACACAAAGTTATTCAAAGTCGTTAAATCACGACAGGATTGTGAAAAATTACAAGAGGACCTTACGAGACTGGGAGACTGGGCGGCTAAATGGCAGATGATGTTTAATGTGAGCAAGTGCAAGGTGATGCATGTAGGAAAAAAGAACCCGAATTATAGCTACGTCATGCAAGGTTCCACGTTAGGAGTTACGGACCAAGAAAGGGATCTGGGTGTCGTCGTTGATAACACACTGAAACCTTCTGCTCAGTGTGCTGCTGCGACTAAGAAAGCGAATAGAATGTTGGGTATTATTAGGAAAGGTATGGAAAACAGGTGTGAGGATGTTATAATGCCGTTGTATCGTTCCATGGTGCGACCGCACCTTGAGTATTGTGTTCAATTCTGGTCGCCGCATCTCAAGAAAGATATAGTAGAATTGGAAAAGGTGCAGCGAAGGGCGACTAAAATGATAGCGGGGATGGGACGACTTCCCTATGAAGAAAGACTAAGGAGGCTAGGGCTATACAGCTTGGAGAAGAGACGGCTGAGGGGAGACATGATAGAGGTATATAAAATAATGAGTGGAGTGGAACAGGTGGATGTGAAGCTTCTGTTCACGCTTTCCAAAAATACTAGGACTAGGGGGCATGCAATGAAACTACAGTGTAGTAAATTTAAAACAAATCGGAGAAAATTTTTCTTCACCCAACGTGTAATTAAACTCTGGAATTCGTTGCCGGAGAAAGTGGTGAAGGCGGTTAGCTTAGCAGAGTTTAAAAAGGGGTTGGACGGTTTCCTAAAGGACAAGTCCATAAACCGCTACTAAACGGACTTGGAAAAATCCAAAATTCCAGGAATAACATGTATAGAATGTTTGTACGTTTGGGAAGCTTGCCAGGTGCCCTTGGCCTGGATTGGCCGCTGTCGTGGACAGGATGCTGGGCTCGATGGACCCTTGGTCTTTTCCCAGTATGGCATTACTTATGTACTTATATTCCAATTAATAAATTCTGAATAAAATACTTTTTTCTACCTTTGTTGTCTGATCATTTAGTTTTTCTATTCACTTTGGTCCCAGTGTCTTCTGTTTTATGCAGTGTCTTCTTTCCATTTGATATTTTTTCACTCACCATGTCCACCATCCTCCTGTGTCCTTATGCGTCCTGTCTACCATCTGTAGCCGTCCCTATCCTTCCTCCAGTTTCAGCATCTGCTATTGAAATTCTCAGTACTTTGCAATCTTTTCTCTCCCTTAACAAAGGTAGGTAGTACTTCAGAGAAAGCTATTGTTTGTATCAAAGGTTTTAACCCCTCTCCCAGCTCCTGAAAAGCTCTCTGCGTGGCAAGTGGGGTACTACTGGACAAGGCATTTGTTCCCAGGTGGATAACAACATCAGTGTTTGACTCCTTAGTTTCTTCTCTGATTATAGAGATTATTTGCTTGGTACTCCTGGTACACAAGGAGCAGCAGTGGGATTTGAACCATCCACATCTGGACATTAAGACTGGTGCTCTAACCACTAGGCTACTCCCTTCACTCCTATTACTCAGCAGTGCCCTCCCTTGTCCTGGAATCCACGGGGTTATACACAGGCCACAGTACAATACTTTAGAAGAGCCAGTAGAGGTCTCTATCATCCAAGCTAGGCAGAATCTACATTACTATTACAACTCACATGTTATTTCTAATAACAAGCAAATTCATAGCAAGGGTCATGTGGCACAGCAGTATCCAGTGGAAATCAGGGAAAAAGCTTTCATATACAAGAAAGGGAATAATGTCTATATAGTTTGAGAGAAAGTGGTACTTTTTTTTTAGACTGAAAATTCAACAGAACAATAACCTGGTTCATAATACTTGTACAGGAAAATAGCACAGCACAAAACAGAGAGGCTCCAGAGATGCACATAAAAACAGATGCAACACAAAGCGGTTCCAAAATTGGTCTTAATGTGAATTTCTTATTAATATATCACCCGGCGTGGTCTATGTTTCTCCCCCAAAAAAACAAAAAGTGGGAACTGGGTCAGGCACTTCAAAAACAGACTCTGGACGCCAAAGTGAAATTATAGATGTTTATTTTAGTTCACGACACGGTACCTTGTTTCGGCACATATGTGTCTGTCTCAGGAATCTATACAAACAAGAACAAATATATAACACAAATGCATAAAATAAACAATCTTAAAATCATACATAGTAATAAAATGAGCATATGAGAAATATAATCAAATTGGGAAAATGATAAATAAAATACAGATTAAGATTGAGTATGATGTATAATAAGACAAATAATTAGGATAATACATACTGATAAAATGTGTTGGAGTCTGTTTTAAGCCATTTTCTCCCTGTTTGTGCTGGCTACAATGGGGAAGAAGAGAGGACAGATGTGTACCTACCCATGGGTGCAAAGTTCTGTTCTTGAGCTGATTCAGAACTTTTTTGAGGATCCGCTAAGTGCCTTTGGAGGGTCTGACTTTCAATGAATTGGGTCTTAGTGCAGAGTGGGTGTCTTTGAGCCCAGAAGATAGACTGGTTCTACGAGACTGGGAAGCAGTTTGTTGACTTTTGCACTGCTTGCGAAGGGGCATAAGTTAGCCTCATCGAGCAGGGAGCCAGTGCATGGAATGCTCCATTCCCCCGCCCCCTTTTTGAGGTGGCTGGGAGAGAGGTTATTTGGGATCAAGGCTTGACTCTGTAACAACTTCTGGTACTGCTGGGTTGGTTCAGGACAGCATACTGCTACCCTCGGTGGATTACAGAACCCAGTAGTAGTTGACTATGATGCCATATAGGATGCTATCAAGATGCTGGATCTGTCCCTATAGCAAACTGTGAAGATATCTTTGGAGAAGTCTGGGGTTATCCAGGCTAAGGTGAAAATGCAGGAAATACTATTCTGTTTTGCCCTGGAACTGGACAGAAATTTTGTGTTATATAATTACCTCAGGTATATGTGTGAACAATTTCTGGGATCTGATGTTCATCTATTTTCTTGATTTTTCTTTGGTGACCCCAAGGCGCTGTAAGGACTCTTTTGGGATTTTGTCCAAAGGTCTTGGTGATGGGGTCATCTTACTTGTTAAAATTTCCTGTACAATATCATGTAACATAGTAACATAGTAGATGACGGCAGAAAAAGACCTGCACAGTCCATCCAGTCTGCCCAACAAGATAAACTCATATGTGTATCCTTACCTTGATTTGTACCTGCCTTTTTCAGGGCATAGACCGTACAAGTCTGCCCAGCAGTATTTCCCGCCTCCCAACCACGTCCCGCCTCCCATCACCGGCTCTGGCACAGACCGTATAAGTCTGTCCTCCTCTATCCTCACCTCCCAACCACCAACCTCTCTTCCCCCACCTGCTCCGCCACCCAATTTCAGCTAAGCTTCTGAGGATCCATTCCTTCTGCACAGGATTCCTTTATGTATATCCCACGCATGTTTGAATTCCGTTACCGTTTTCATCTCCACCACCTCCCGCGGGAGGGCATTCCAAGCATCCACCACCCTCTCTGTGAAAAAATACTTCCTGACATCTTTCCTGAGTCTGCCCCCCTTCAATCTCATTTCATGTCCTCTCGTTCTACCGCCTTCCCATCTCAGGAAAAGATTCATTTGTGGATTAATACCTTTCAAATATTTGAACGTCTGTATCATATCACCCCTGTTCCTCCTTTCCTCCAGGGTATACATGTTCAGGTCAGCAAGTCTCTCTTCATATATCTTGGAACGCAAATCCCATACCATTCTCGTAGCTCTTCTTTGCACCGCTTCCATTTTTTTAACATCCTTCGCAAGGTACGGCCTCCAAAACTGAACACAATACTCCAGGTGGGGCCTCACCAATGACTTGTACAGGGGCATCAACACTTCCTTTCTTCTGCTGATCACACCTCTCTCTATACAGCCTAGCAACCTTCTCGCTAGGCCACCGCCTTGTCACACTGTTTCATCGCCTTCAGATCCTAGGATACTATCTCCCCCTCTCCCCCTCAGTACCTATCAGACTCTCACCGCCTAACACATAAGTCTCTCATGGGTGTCTACTCCCTAAATGCATCACTTTGCATTTCTTCGCATTGAATTTTAATTGCCAAACCTTAGATCATTCTTCTAGCTTCCTCAGATCCTGTTTCATGCTTTCCACTCCCTCCCGGGTGTCCACTCTGTTGAAAATCTTAGTATCATCCGCAAATAAGCAAACTTTACCTTCTAACCCTTTGTCACTCACAAATATATTGAACAGAATCGGCCCCAGCACTGATCCCTGAGGCACTCCACTACTCACTTTTCCCTCCTCCGAGCGAACTCCATTCACCACCACCCTCTGTCGTCTGTCCGTCAACCAGTTCCTAATCCAGTTCACCACTTCGGGACCTATCTTCAGCCCATGTAAAAATTTAATGGTGGTGATTTATTTCTTGAACTTAAGTAATTGTTGGAATTTTTGGTGGCTTGGGAGGGTGGTTCCTTTTGGCTAGCACATAATCACTGTATAGGATTCATCTGCCTTGTTGTTAGGGTTTTATTTCCTTTTTCTGTATTTATATTTCCAGCTTGACTACAGCAATATTGTGGACTAATGGATGATGTTTATTTCCTCTATTAATTGGGTTTTCTGTAACTCTGTTTTTTTTCTGATTTCTTTTTCAAGTGTATGCTTGAATGTTATGTTGAAATTCTAAAATAAAAATTAAAAAAAACAACAACAACTCTTGTGTGGATGCAATGACTGTTGCTGCTTTAATAGAAGAAAAATGATTTTCATGCAAGAAACTTCATTCTTCCCCAGTGAGCTGAGTCACACAATAAGGTTTGGAAGCAAACGTATGTGATGACCTCAACAGGCTTAAAACCTTTAGATTCAGACCACATTCAGATTCTAAGCAGACTCTGGCAGGAAGGTTGTAGCAGGGTACTGGCATGTTTAAATTTAACAGATGAACTCACATTTCCACTTTTGAAACCAGAGATTGTGGCATCCTTAGGCAAGACTTTTTTTTTTCTAATAAAAGGTGAAATTATCAATTTTTTTAAAAACTACTTTGACCATCAAAAAAAATCTGTTTTAATACATGAGATGAAGATTAAGTTCAGGTGATTCCGAATATCCCTCTTTAACCACTTCAGATAAAACCCAACAGTCTGATATTTTTAGCAGAAGATTTTATTGTTCAAAACCTCTTTCCCATTGCAGATATATATCGCCCTGAACTATACTGAAATAGCTTTATTAGAATCCAACTACAAATTCAAAGTGGCCGAAATGAAGCTTATTTCCACTGAGTTGGATGTCTGAAGGAACAGGAGGAATATGCAGGACAAATAAGGAAGTATTTAGAAGCCTGATAGTCAAAATGATTTAAATGTCTAGGAGAGGCTCCTGGCCAAAACTCTGGAATGACCTGCCTCCTTCTATCAGATCAGAAACTTCATTTAAGACATTTAAGTCTTTACTTAAAATCTTTTTATTTTAGTCAAACTTTTGGACCCCAGCATTAGTGAGAGTCAGCTTGGTTGATTTACCTACGGTTGTTTTGTGATGTACGTTTGTTCTTGTCATGATTGCTGCTTTCCTGTCGTACTTTGAAGTTCTTTTCCATGCTATACTTTATGTTACCTTTTATTTAATTTTATTATGAACCACTCTGACCTGCTTGCTGAAAATCTGTTATAAATGACCATGTGACGGAAGCTTCTCAAGAACTTCCAAGAAAAAGTGGTTCTTGCCGGGTAATAGCATTCAGTGAGGACACAAAGCACAGAGGCAGATAACGCAAGCGTTCTTTATAATAACCTGTTCCCATTTATAACTATTTCTCCCTTATTACTACTTCAACTTTATGAGTTTTCACATGTTTGGGATCCAGCCAGTCTCTTAGAGATTATGGTGAGATATTTCTTAGAAGTAGTGATGAAATTTAATTGCAGATCTAGCAAGGTGTTGACATCTTGTGACCTTACAAAGAAATGCTGATACTACAGACAACCCAGCTCAGAAAGTTGAAGTACGACGTACACATTGGGCTCAATTTTCCCCAATCTTAGGCCAGATGAGAGGCTATGCTGAATAAAAAGAGTTACTTTTTTGGTAATATCCTCTTTATTGAAAGTACCTATTGCCACAGCAACAATAATTTAATTTTCAGAACTGGAGTGTAGATTTTGTGGAAAGCTGAATTGGGAAAAATGCATAACAATGAAACATCATGGCTTACCTCTTTTCAAGGTGAGTTACATTCAGGTACAATAGGTATTTTGCTATCCTTGGACAGCTTACAATCTAAGTTTATACCTAAAACAAAGGAGGGTTAAGTGTCTTGCCTAAGCAGCATCAGTGGGATTTGAACGTGTCTTCGCTGGTTTGCACTTTACTGCTCTAACTACTAGAGTACTCCATGCCACAGCCACCTTACTCTGAGCTGTAGAATGTATCAACTACCTCATGTCTTGCCCTGTCTATTTGTCAGCACTGATGACTCTGTGAACTGTGCATGTATTCTAAAGTGCTATACCACTGTGTGAAGGTGCTGCAACATTTTCTGTGAAAGTCTGCAGAAGCCTAAAAATCCACCCACACATCTAGCATCAGCCAACCTGGCTGATGTCTTGAAATTCAGATTGGTAATGATCTACTGGTGCAGGTGCACAGCTAAAGGACAGTACCAAACCAGCAGGCTTGGGGGAAATGTCTCCAAATGGTTTAGTTTTTTTGCATAGCATATACCCTCAGTTTCTATATATGGTGCCTGAAAATCCGCATGGAAATCAAAGCGTATTCTATAACAATGCACATAACTTAATTGGTTAAGTAGCTAATCAGCACTGTTAATTGGATGTTAACAAGCAATTATCAGCACTAATTGGCATTAACTGAGATTTACTTGCACAACTCGCTAAGTGTATTCTGTAGTGTTGTGCGCCTAAATTCTAAGTCGCATAGTTGAAAAGGGGGCGTTGTCATGGGCAGGGTGTGGGCATTTCTAAAATCTACTAGTAAATCAGGCCCGTTTCTGACAGAAATGAAACGAGCGCTAGCAAGGTTTTCCTCAGAGTATGTATGTTTGAGAGAGAGAGAGAGAGAGTGTGTGTGTGAGAGTGAGTGTGATAGAGAGAATGAATGTGCGAGTGTGTGTGTGTGAGAGAGAGAGTGTGTGTGTGTGAGAATGAGAGTATGTGCCAGGGCCCCCCCCCCTCCCTCCCTCCCTCCCTCCCTCCCTCTGTCCAAGTTCCAGGGTCGTCCATTCCCCCCCCCCCCCTTCCTCCCTCCCTCCGAGTTCCAGGGTCGTCCCCTCTGAGTTCCAGAGTTGTCCCCTCCCTACCTCCCTCCGAGTTGCAGGGCCGTCCCCCCCCTGCCTCCCTCCGAGTTCTAGGGTCGCCCCCCCTTCCGAGTTCCAGGGTCATCCTCCCAGGGTCGTTGTTCCCCTTCCATCCAGGGTCTTCCCTCTTTCTCTCCCCATCCTTCCACCCATCTACCCTCTCTCCTGATCCTTCCATCTAATGTCTCTCTCCCCCTCCTTCTATCCAGTCTCCCTTCTTTCTCCACATCCTTCCAGTCTCTCCCCTTTCTCTCTGCATCCATTCATCATCTCCCCCTTTCTCTCTCCAACCTTCCATCTGTTTTCCCTCTCTCTCCCCATCCTTCCATCTGTTTTCCCTCTTTCTCTCTCCATCCTTCTGTCTACTCCCTATCCCGATTCTTCCATCAGTGTCTTTCTCTCTATCCCCTTCTTTCCATCCAGGCCCGCCCACCCAACATAGACCTGCCAAGTCTCCCGCGAAACACGTGGTGCCAGATCCCATTTCCAGCCACTGCTGCTTCTCCTGTTGAGCAGCAGTGGCCGCTACAAAAAGAAAAAGAGCAATAAATGTTTTTAAAAAGCAAGCGCGGCACCACAGACAGCCATCAGGCTATGCCCCTGGAGGGAGGAAGGAAAGGAGGGACGATGACACCCTCATGCGTGTGCCTGTTGCGTTCCATTGCCTAGTAACACTGCAGCGTTCTCTTCCAGTGGTTGGTCGCTGCTGCGTTTGACGTACCCGGAAGTACTTGACATCAATTCAGGAGAAGGAGCTTTACTGAGAGCACGAATGCTTCAGGCTTCACTGCCATGGAGTCAGCTTCAGAACGTTGGAGGTGCATTTTATTATATAGGATGTGCATTATTATAGAATATACTGCTCTATTGAGGCAAATTGAAACTAGGCATGAGCAGGGCCGCAGAGAGACATAGCCAGGCCCAGGGAAGAACTGGACTGCCGCAGGCTGCCCCACCCACTCGCGCTGCCCCCTTACCTCTCTGTCTTTGCCTCCAAGGGGCATCCCGGGCCCAGCATTGGCATGGGAGCGTGGTTTGTCCTCTCCTGCTCCTGTCTGTGCCAAGAGTCAGGACCTGGATGATTGCATTAATGCGATATCGCACTCATGCAATCATCCAGGTTCTGGGTGGCACACAGGAGCAGGAGAGAACAGACCCAGAAGCAGGCAGCAGGAAGAAGCTTGCCAGCACTGGGTCTAGGTCCCCCCCCTTGGAGGCCGGGCCCGGGGAATTTTGCCCCCCTGCCCCCCTCTCGGCAGCCCTGGGTGTGAGCATTTACACCAGCCATTGAGTTGGCATAAGTGCTTGTGCCTATGGTTAGGTGCAGAAATGCAGACTTTCACTAGGATTCTATAACGGAAGTTGTGTGCACAACAGTTGATATCAAATTCGTGCTTGGTATGCATCATCCCAGCACCTACTGAGAGTTTACCCCGTTAAGGGCAATGCTATGAATTGGTGCCTCAGTCTAGGTGCCCCAATGAGTACACTTAGTTCCAACTTTGTAATAGCATCTTGACACCAAGATGCCAATAGAGAATGCTAGCTTAAGTTTGACATTGATGCGCCCACATGAAGGCATGCTCTCATGCCATGTCAGTGAGAGGCGTAAGCAGGGCTTTTTTTGAGGGGGAACTTGGGGGTACTGAGTACCAGCACCTTTTCCATTGTCTGCTAAAATTGACCCATGGAACCCAAGTTTTAATGATAGACCTCAGGGTCTACACACCAATTCTGTCTCGTCATAGATTCTGTGACTGGTTAGAGGGGGCCTGGCATTTGCATACCAGCATCTTTTTTGCTAGAAAAAACACACTGGGCGTAAGTTAGTGCACCAAATGATGCACATAGTTTATAGTATTCTACTAATTGGCCCACCCATACTCCGCCCACATGAATGCTCTGCTTGCAGTTAGACACTATGAGGGACGTTTTCAATATAACATCTAAATCCAACTTTGGACTTTTTGCTGAAAACATCCAAAAATCAAGTAGTAAAAATGACTATTTTCAAACCAAAGCAAATTTGCATGTAGATGTTTGCTGTCTTTAAACTTGATAAACAATCCTGCTTATAATCGAAATAGAAAAACGCCTATATTGTGACCCAAATCGGGAGATAGACGTTTATCTCACAAAAACGAATAAAGCGGTATAATCGAAAGCCGAATTTGGACGTTTTCAACTGCACTCCGTCGCGGATGCAGACAAAGTTGATGGGGGCGTGTCGAAGGCGTGGTGAAGGCGGAACTGGGGCGTGGTTATCGGCCGATCAGAGATGGGCATCTTTCGCTGATAATGGAAAAAAAATATGCGTTTGTAGCAAGAATTTAGGGCACTTATCCTGGACCCTGTTTTTCCACGAATAAGGCCCCAATAAGTGCCCTAAATGACCAGATGACCACTGGAGGGAATCGAGGATGACCTCCCCTGACTCCCCCAGTGGTCACAAACCCCCTCCCACCACAAAATATGCTGTTTCACAACTTTTTATTTTCACTCTCAAATGTCATACCCACCTCCCTGGCAGCAGTATGCAGGTCACTGGAGCAGTTATTAGGGGGTGCAGTGGACTTCAGGCAGGTGGACCCAGGCCCATCCCCCCCCCCCACCTGTTACACTTGTGCTGGTAAATGGGAGCCCTCCAAACCGCCCCCCAAACCCACTGTACCCACATGTAGGTGCCCTCCTTCACCCCTTAGGGCTATAGTAATGGTGTAGACTTGTGGGCAGTGGGTTTTGAGGGGGATTTGGGGGGGCTCAACACACAAGGGAAGGGTGCTATGCCCCTGGGAGCTCTTTTACCTTTTTTTTTGTTTTTGTAGAAGTGCTCCCTAGGGTGCCCGGTTGGTGTCCTGGCATGTGTGGGGGACAAGTGCACTACGAATCCTGGCCCCTCCCACGAATAAATGTCTTGGAGTTATTCGTTTTTGAGCTGGGCGCTTTCATTTTCCATTATCGCTGAAAAACAAAAACGCCCAGCTCACAAATTGTCGAATAAAACATGGACGTCTATTTTTTGCGAAAATACAGTTCGGTCCGCCCCTTCACGGACCTGTTCTCCGAGATAAACGCCCGTGGAGATAGACGTTTCCGTTCGATTATGCCCCTTTATGTGTTCTTTGACCCTAAGAAATTGCAGGAATTTGTAATATCTAAGGAAGGTGAAAGAGATACCTCCCTGAATGCTCCCACAGGTTAAAAATATGCTGGATAAATTGGCTGCAAGTGTCGACATCTCCCTGCTCTAATTGATTTGATTTATAAGTTTCCTTTTCTGAATGTTCCTTGTATCTTGTCTAATTATTGTGGACTAAGTTGGGGGCATTTTTTCCTACCTTGGTTAAGGGTTTAAAAAAATTATTTCCTATTTTGTAATTTTTCTGATATTTCAAATGCATTTATGTGTATGAATGTAATACTGAAAACTTATAAATAAATAAAAAAAAATAGTTGCTATGGCTTTAGGTATCACCTCTATGTGGGTACAGTAGGTTTTTTTTTTTGGGGGGGGGGGGTTGACACTTTCCACCACAAGTGTAATAGAGTGGATTGTGGGCCTGGGTCACATTCTCTACAGTGCACAGCATCAACCACTAGGCTACTCCAGAGACCTGCTTGCTGTTCTAATAACATCTGAAGCTGTCATAGAGGCTGTATGTACTGTTTCACTTACATCTTTGCGGCATTGTGTTCAATTCTGGTTGCCACATCTCAAAAAAGATATAGTGGAATTAGAAAAGGTACAGAGAAGGGTGACAAAAATGATAAAGGGGATGGGACGACTTCCCTATGAGGAAAGGCTAAAGCGGCTAGGGCTCTTCAGCTTGGAGAAAAGGCGGCTGAGAGGAGATATGATAGAGGTCTATAAAATAATGAGTGGAGTTGAATGGGTAGATGTAAAGCATCTGTTTATGCTTTCCAAAAATACTAGGACTAGGGGGCATGCGATGAAGCTACAATGTAGTAAATTTAAAACAAATCAGAGAAAATGTTTCTTCACTCAACGTGTAATTAAACTCTGTAATTCGTTGGCAGAGAATGTGGTAAAGGTGGTTAGCTTAGCGGACTTTAAAAAAAGGTTTGGACGGCTTTCTAAAGGAAAAGCCCATAGACCGTTATTAAATGGACTTGGGGGAAATCCACTATTTCTGGGGTAAGCAGTGTAAAATGTTTTGTACTTTTTTGGGATCTTGCCAGGTATTTGTGACCTAGATTGACTACTGTTGGAAACAGGATGCTGGGCTTGATGGACCTTTGGTCTTTCCCACTATGGCAATACTTATGTACAGGCACCTGTGAATTTGATGGTGCCTTTGATGCATGTAAGTGGTGCCTATCTCTAAGCACCACTTTATAGAATTGCTCCTTTTGCCTTTATTTATTTTTAAAATGTATATGCTGCCCATCTTCCAATTCTGAGTGGCTTCTACATAAATATGCATAATGAACACAATAAAAAACATAAAATTTACAAAAAGCATACACATAAATTAACAAAAATCAACGTATAGTAGTTCCCAAATCTGGTCCTGGAGGCACCCCAGCCAGTCAGGTTTTCAGAATATCTACAATGAATATTCATAAGAGATGTCTGCATGCAGTGGAGGCAGTGCATGCAAATATCTCTCATTGATATTCATTGTGGATATCCTGAAAACCTGACTGGTTGGGGTGCCTCCAGGACCAGGTTTGTGAATTACTGACATATAATAAGAAAATAATCTATTACATACCAAAGGCCCGAGTAGACAAAAAAATTTCATGCATGTCTAAACATCATTAAATCAATGGTAGATCTTATATTTTTTAACCATATTACAGTTCCTTAAGGGCCTCTTTTATCAAGCCAAGCTAGCGGTTTCCACGCGGCAATGCTGACAGAGCCTATTAAAGTGAATGGGCTTTGTTGGCATTACCACATCGGAAGCTGCTAGCGCAGCTTGATAAAAGAGGCCCTAATGTTTTCTGGCTATTTCTAGTGTGTACGTGTATTTTATTTTATTTTGTTTAGTCTTGGCTTTTTGTTTTTTTTGGGGGGGGGGGGGGGGTACCTAAGACGGAGCATCTTTTCATTTATATGTTTATTTTCTCCTTATTGTGTTTTATCAAGCATATGTAATGTAGTTTCCTGGACGTAATTATTGGAATAATTACGAAAATAGAATGTACAAAAAAAGTAGACAGCCAAAATACAGATCTGTATAGCCACCACATTAAAAAAAGCAGCTGGTAAATGAGAGATACAGGGATGAAGCAAGCAGCAAACACTGAGAGCAGTGGGTGGAATGAAAGGGAAGAAAGGGGTGTTGGCAGTAGTGGTCCCTGAAGACTAAATGACTGTGCTAGAGGCACCTGAAATTAAATATGACCAAAACCGAGCTTCTCATTTTCCCCCCCCAAACCCACCTCCCCGCTCCCACCGTTTTCTATTTCTGTTGATGGCTCTCTCATTCTCCCTGTCTCCTCAGCTCGAAACCTTGGGGTCATCTTTGACTCTTCTCTCTCCTTCTCTGCTCATATCCAGCAGATTGCCAAGACCTGTCGTTTCTTTCTTTACAACATCCGTAAAATTCGCCCCTTTCTTTCCGAGCACTCTACCAAAACCCTCATCCGCACCCTTGTCACCTCTCGTTTAGACTACTGCAATCTGCTTCTTGCTGGCCTCCCACTTAGTCACCTCTCCCCTCTCCAGTCGGTTCAAAACTCTGCTGCCCGTCTCATCTTCCGCCAGGGTCGCTTACTCATACTACCCCTCTCCTCAAGACCCTTCACTGGCTCCCTATCCGTTTTCGCATCCTGTTCAAACTTCTTCTACTAACCTATAAATGTACTCACTCTGCTGCTCCCCATTATCTCTCCACACTCGTCCTTCCCTACACCCCTTCCCGTGCACTCCGCTCCATGGATAAATCCTTCTTATCTGTTCCCTTCTCCACTACTGCCAACTCCAGACTTCGTGCCTTCTGTCTCGCTGCACCCTACGCCTGGAATAAACTTCCTGAGCCCCTACGTCTTGCCCCATCCTTGGCCACCTTTAAATCTAGACTGAAAGCCCACCTCTTTAACATTGCTTTTGACTCGTAACCACTTGTAACCACTCGCCTCCACATACCCTCCTCTCTTCCTTCCCGTTCACATTAATTGATTTGATTTGCTTACTTTATTTATTTTTTTGTCTATTAGATTGTAAGCTCTTTGAGCAGGGACTGTCTTTCTTCTATGTTTGTGCAGCGCTGCGTACGCCTTGTAGCGCTATAGAAATGCTAAATAGTAGTAGTAGTAGTAGTACCTTCTCCAAGGGTGAGAGAGTAATTCAATTTGCATGCTTTGGTGGTTTTGGTGACGTGGATACCTGTTGACTGGGAATTAGGCTATGGCTACAGCTTAAACGATAATAAAGTAGATGATGACAAAAAAACCCATCAGACTTCAGTGGGCAGATTGAATAGGTCAGTTCTTGCCATGCACACTGATAAGGATATATCCCAGCTGTCAGCTGTAGAAGCTTGGCTGCTTGTAGAATATTACTTATAGAGGATGGGAGCAGTGACTGCAACAGTGAGAGGTCTGAATAAAGGAGGGACAGATGACAGTATATGGTCCACGGTTGGAAGATGCTTTGGAAGAGGAAGCAGTGATGCACAGTGTTGGGAGAACTGAGAATGCAGGTGTCAGTTTTCCGCCACTCTGCAACAGCTAGCGAATTCTGTGGCAATTGCTGCAGCTGTCAATTGAAGTTAGCAATCCCTTTTACCATACTAATTGTAAAATTTCCTGTTTTGTGACATGGTCCAACTAGAATCTAATTGGGACAGATCTTGGCTACATTATGGAATCAGCCAGTTTGGCTTATCATATCCCTAGGCACGTGTTCTATTTTAAGGTCCAGTTCGCCCAATTTATCTAATATTTTTTCTAGCTGTTTTTTTTTTTTTAACAAACAGTGGCATTTGTTCCTTCTTCTGGTGTTTCTTTTACATCTATTTTCAGCATCTTCTTGCCTGTCTTAAAAAATATTTTCTTAGGATATGTAAAATAGCACAGCGCAGATCTCAGTTCACGTCCTAAAGGAAAAGTCCATAGACCATTATTAAAATGGACTTGGGGAAAATCCACTGCTTTTTTCTAGGATAAGCAGCATAAAAATGTTGGGATCTTGCCAGGTACTTGTGACCCGGAATGGCCACTGTTGGAAACCGGATGCTGGGCTTGTCTGTCCCAGTATGGCAATACTTATGTACTTACGTCTTTACTGTCCATAACTCTACCACAGTTGTTCTTCCATCTACTTGTTTTAAGCTTAGACTGAAGAAACTCAGAGCCATTGCTAATTTGGATAACACAGTTGCTGTTTCTTGCTGAAACTTTTATGTCTCAACCCATAGAAACTGTATTTCTAAAACCTTTATCATAGTTTCTTTGCATTTCTCTTTTATTCTCAGCAGTCAGCAAATATTGCTTTTGGGCTTGGGGAGAAATATTTTCGTCTTTGATTTAAAGTGACAGATCATCTCTCATGTTTTAAATATATATACTTGAATGTTCAAGTTCAGCCAGAAATATAGCAAGACAGTGCTTTTAGGGAAGACAAGCAGAGGAAACAGAGCTCAGTATTTACATAACTACTATACTCAGAAGTCTTGTCAGACCAGTTTTAAACTTCACAAGGCTACATTCTACCACATTTTTGGCAAACATTCCTTTACAGTGTCAGGTGAAGAAGGATCAGTAAATCTACGTTCTGCATTTAAAAATAATAATCTTAAGAACAAGAGCTGATTTTAGGCATGACAGAGCCCAGGGGAGAAATCAGGGAGGGAATTCAAAGCCTGCCTACAGGCTCTGACTCCAACTTCAGGCAGGTTTGGGGCTCCAGTGATGAGGGAAGTCCCATGGCAAATGGATTGTTTGCCTTTTCCCTCCCTCCCCACCAGTGCTGGCCCTGTGAAAAGAAAACAGTACAATTCATTCTCTCCATACCCCAGAGATCACTTTTGGCATATTAGCTTGGGTTTCTTTCGCATTCGTAATATTTTGTTTTAATTCAGCACTCAATGGCTCTCCCAATATTGTATTTATTTTTTATTTGGCGACATGCCTCACTAGGGGGTCCTTTTCCAAAAGCCCAGTAGGCCTAACGCAAGCCTACTGCGCAGTATGAGGGCAGTACCATGGAACGCACTGAGGCGTCCCATGGTAGTTTGATCATCAGCGCGCACTACTCCTGCAGTAAAAAATATTGTTTATTTTTTGCCACAGGAGACATATCTGGGGCAGAGAGTAGGTATACCTGTGCTAACCAGGTAGCACAAGCATATTACCGCTCGCTACCCAATTAGCACAGGAGTAGCGTGGAAGCCCTTACCACCTCCTAAATAGTTGGCAGTAAAGACTCCCAGTGGTAATGACCACATGCTAATGGGGAAATTAGTGCATGGCTATTAAAAAAAATGATTGCGGCCATTTTTCAGCTGCACTAGAAAGTGACTAGAGCACATGGCAAATCCAGTCTAATCGCAGCGCCGGTCACTTTCTAGCGATGGCATCCAAAGTAAGTAACATTAAAAAGGAAAAAAAAAATTATATTTTTAACCTATGACTCATTTCCTTTTTCTTTAACTATCATGGTATCCTATTTAATCCTGGAAGAAGCACTTAAAGAGAACAATGTTTATAATGATGTGCTGCCAAATTCTTCTGCCAACTACTCCGAAAAAGGTTTTTCAGGGTAAGTTCACATTTCTCTTCTTTATGGAGGGTTTTGAACACAGTGCTTACTGAGCTATGGATATAGGCGTAGTTTGGAGAGGTGAGGGAGGCATTGCCCCCCCCCCCAAATGGCTTGCCACTTCATATTGGTGTGGTGTGGTGCATGTGGTAAACCCTCCCCCCCTTGAATGGTGCGGCACATTTGGAGGCATGCAGTGCAGGGGCACAGGGGTGGCACAGGGTGAAGAGCAATAGTGGCAGTCCGCAGAGGGGTGGGGGGTCATGAGTGGTACCAGCAGTGCCCTGTGGGGGGAGGGGTGGTGGAGGTGAAGAGCAGTAGAGATGTCCTGTGGATGGGGAGGAGAAAAGGGTAGGGAGAGATGCCAGACCACAGAGGAAGTGGACAGGGAGCTGGATCCATGAGCGGAGGAAGATGGGATGCCTGGGGGAGAGGAGATTGGGAAAACGCTGGATCTGGGGAGGGGAGAGCCAGGTGCAATACTATGGGGATGGGGAAGGGGAGAGAAGAGTTAGAGATGCTGACCATGGGGTGAGAGTGCAAGTGAAAGGGGGAAAGAAGGGGGAAAACATGGGGACGGGGGATGGATGGTGACACAGTGCAGATGCTGAACATGGGGGGGGGGGGATAGGGACAGGGACACAGAGGGGAGGTGATGGACAGCAGAGATAAGGAGACAGAGGGAGAGAAGGGGAATGAGCAGAAGATGGATGGGGCTAGGGGGTGTGGGTGGAGAGGAGGGTGGAGAGCAGAAGATGGATGTGGGTGCGGTTGGAATAAAGTGGAAGGGAATGGAGAAGAAGGTTGAGGGAGCAGAAACTGGATGGAACTAGGGATGAGGTGGAAAAGGGGAACAGAGCAGAAGATGACAGGGACAGAGTAATTGAATGGGAGAGAGTTGGGGAGCAGAGCAGGAAATTATGGATAGGAGAGATGGAGCGGGTATTTTGAAAGTATAGTGAATACTTGGCAGTTGTAGGTATGAGTGGGGGTAATGAAAGATCAGTGCCAGACAGATGTAGAGTAGAAAAAGAAGATGCAGTAAAAGATGAAATGGAAAAGCCAATCTGGAAAAGAATTTTAGGAGAAGACTGACACTTGGAGAGTGGAAAAGATCGGAACCAGCCCAATTAGAACAATAAAATGTTCAGATGACAAAGGTAGAAAAGAGAAATTTTATTTTTATTTAATACTTTTTAAGAACTAAGATGTGCCTGCTTTGTGGAATACATTTCTGTTTCTCTTTTACCAATATTTGCATTGCTTATAAAGTCTGGCTTTCTCAGAGGTCTCCATTTCAGTTTTTATCTGCATGTTTTTTTTTGTGGTTCCCTATTTTGTATCACATGAGAATCTGTCCATGCTCTGCATGTGCGACTGAGGTGAAGGATTCTGCTAGCATGTAGTGTCTATGTAGGAATGTGTAACAGTCCAGTTTGTTTCAATTTCCCAGTAGCAGGGTATATTGTTGCTCTAGGGTCCAGTGTAATATTTATAGCACTATCTGTTTTAGGTCTGTTACGGTGTGTTAAGTTTTCTGTAAAGATTTTGAGTGTCTTTTATAGGGTTTTGTGTTATTTCATAAAGTGTCTGGCCCTATTTGAAAGCAGACTTTGGGTTTGGAGGACCTAGTTGTCACCCAAAATAAAGATGCTTAATACCAGGGCTTTTTTTGAGGGGGTACTTTTTCCATTGTCTGCTAAAATTGACCCATGGTCCCCAAGTTTTAATGAAAGAGCTCAGGCTCTACACACCAATTATGCCTTGTCATAGATTCTGTGACTGGTTGCAGGGGGCCTGGCTATTGTGGGGTGGGTCCCTCAGTGATCACCCCACCCCTGAAGTGTAGCCTGGCTTTTGAGTACCGGCACCTTTTTTTGCTAGAAAAAACACACTGCTCAACACCAACAGTCTTCAAATCATGTATATAGAGTTATGATGCAAACAAAAACCTATCTGCTTTTAAAAAACTGTATGGCAGTGGAAGGAAGTATGCTGTTCCTTAGGGGATGATCACAATTTGAATATTTTTGTATGGTATCTTGTAAAAGGATAAAATACATAACCGGCTAGGATAACCGCATAAATAGGACTGAATAAAACACTGTCCTTTCTTCATGTGCTTCATCCTAGTCAGTTAAGTCTGAATATCAGACTTAACAAGCTATGTTTTATCTGGCTGCATATGCCTGGATATTCAAAGCTGGTGACTGGTCATGGCCTAGTATTGAGTATCTGGGAATAAAGCCAGCAGCGGTCAGCAAAACACTGACTGCTGCCAGCTGAATATCGGGCCCAGTATTTATTTATTTGTTACATTTATAGCCCACATTTTCCCACCTATTTGTAGGCTCAATGTGGCTTACATAGTACAGGAGAGGCGTTACAGACTCCGGTGTAAACAAATACAAAGTGATGTTGTGGTAAGATAAAGTTCATGTGGCACAGCCACACTAGGGAATCGTTGTGTCTACTGGAGATGGGTTATGTTGGTGATAACTGAGATGAAACCAGAATCAGACTTTATTTTGTATGGTGAATTCTATGGGGAAATACTGTAGTTCGGCTCTGCACCCTTTTTTGCATGAGGAAGGCTCCTGTGAATGCAGTATATATGCTTGCATTTAACACTGTGAAAATGCAGAGTCAGGGGTCAGAATTTTTTATTTTTTTTTATTTTAGAGTTCCAGGCAACATAATGTAACTCAAATAATTCTGTTGAGCAGGCAGTTTTTTGTTCTGTTTAGCTTGAGAATATAAATCGCATGTGGCAACTGCCTGACTAGTATTTAGAACAAGGGGACCTCCTCACTCTCCCTCCAGAGCTTTCAGGGGGCCCTCTCTTTTGGGTGCCTGGGGGAGGGGGGGAAGCCACCTCATCCCTCGCCTCAGGCAGCAGATTGCTTTGAGTTGCCCCTTGGGATAAGTGCTGTCAGTGGAGGGGGTGAACAGGAAAAAAGTTATATCTGAGGGGTAAGTGTTGCCTTTGGGGGAGGAGGGTAGAAAAAAAAAGTGCTGCCTGTAAGGGGGCAGGGGGAGGGCTGCCTATAGATGGCCCCAGGAAAAAAGTGATGCCTGCCTGGGGGGGGGGGGGGGGGGGGGGGGGGGGGGGGATATTTTTTTCTATCCACGTGGCATGGTATGGTAAATTGCCGGTGAGGAGGGAGAGAGATGGCATTTGAAGAAAGAGAAAAAGGGAGGGTGCTGGTATCAGGCTTAGGGAGGGGGAGAGGGAAAGTGCACTCTCTCCTTACTAATTCATGTGACTGTGAGAGGGAGCGTAATGAGAGAAATCTCCCATGGTGCTGGCTCATTTCAGTTAAAAAAGATATATCTTCACTGTTTTGATATGCTGGCTTCATATTTAGTGTTTTACTCTGGCATGGTATGGTAAATTGCCAGTAAAGAGAGAGTGAGATGAGGAAAGACTAAAGAGGTTAGGGCTTTTCAGTTTGGAAAAAAGACGGAAGAGGGGAGATATGATTGAGGTCTACAAAATCCTGGGTGGTGTAGAATGAGTAGAAGTAAATCGATTTTTTACTCGTTCCAAAAGTACAAAGACTAGGGGACACTCGAGGAAGTTACATGGAAATACTTTTAAAACAAATAGGAGGAAATATTTTTTCACTCATCAAGTAGTTAAGCTCTGGAACTCTTTGCAGGAGGATGTGGGCATATCTGGGTTTAAAAAAGGTTTGGACAAATTCCTGGAGGAATTGAGGCAGACATGGGAAGCAACTGCTTGCCCTGGGATTTATAGTATGGAGTGTTGCCATGATTTGGATTTCTGCCAGGTACTTGTGACCTGGCTTGGCCACTGTTTGGAAAATAGGATACTGAGCTAAATGGAACATTGGTCTGACCCAGTATGGCTAATCTTATGTTCTTATGTAATATTATTCAGTTTCACACTTAAAGTTGGATATTTTGTTCTGGACCTGTTTCAATCATGACTAAGTCAGAAATAGGTGCCCTAAATAACCAGTGGAAGCATGTGCAGATGCCTGAGCGCGACCTGGGGTAGTGCACTTTGGTGCGTGAAAAGCATGTGGCAGTACTTACCACTGCTTAGTAAAAGGACCCCAAAATCTATTACAATTTAAAAACATATAGAAAATGAAAGGTTCACCTGAACCAGGATTACAAAATAATGTCTTAAGATACCTGCAGTAGATCATCCAATGTGAAGTTCTGAGAGAAGAGGACATTTCTCTGGTAAGTGAACACTATTTTGCTTTGTGCCTTGGGAACTTCAAGATTGGGGTTTAAAGGAGGAATTGTAAGTTAGTGATAGGCAGATTAAAAATATAAAAAAGCAAATTTTATCAACTAATCTCCATAGTCTTTTCCCCTTAGTTTTAAAACTTGAACTTTGTACCACAGCATTAACAGATAGCCTCTAGCAGGCACTGCAGGATCTAATTTAGTATTTTTTTTTTACCTATTTTATTTTATCATTTTACTTAATTACATTCACATTTATCACATAAATGTAAGGGAAAACAGAAATTGATATTAAAAAAGAAAACATTTTCTCCCACCAATATATGCTATATAATCGTCTACAACTGGGAGATCCAAGATCAGGAGAACAATCTCAAAGAAAATAAGAAAAACTCAAAATGGTTAATCTTACAATTCACTTTTTCTGAGGGAGGAAGGTTAATTGGTAATTGCAGCCACTACAGTGGTAACTAAAAGAAGTTGCTGCAGAGGGTTCTTCATCTGTTCTTTCAACTCCACAAACTCTTGTAATTTCTTAGGTTTAACAAATAAGTAATTATTAAAATTCAAAGAAATAGAACACTTACAAGGGAATTGCACTAGGAAGGTCCCATTTAGGGTAATGATCTTTGGCTTAAAAGCCAAGAGTTCACACCTCCTAGTCTGAGATTCCCCTGATAAGTCAGGAAATATATTTATCTTTGAACCCAAAAAACTATCAACCATGTGTCGGAAATACAATTTCAAAACATTATTCCTATCTAAATCAAAGGTGAAAGTTACTAGTAATATAGCTTTTCCAAAATATCAGTTTTCACAACTCTTTTCTCTGATAAAGAAGATTATTTAGGGGAAATATAAATCGCTTTAGACACCGGAGGGTGGCTATCAGAAAATGTTTACAAATTATCAGAGAAATATTTCTTCAACAGTTCAATAAAAGAAAAAATTCCATAGTCAAAGTCTCTATTTTTATATCTTGGACTTCCACTTTGTTAGATAAGTATTGATATAAATTCTTTAATTCACAAGTTTACTCCTGAAAAATTTTAAACATCTGAAGAAGAAAGTTATTCACACTCTGCAGCGCTTCTCATAATGCGTCCATTGTGACATTTTTTGGCTTCACCAGGTCCAATTTCTCCACAGAAACCGCTCCAGATATCTTTGGGGGGGGGGGGGGGGGGGGAGAACTCACCCTCCAATCCCCCAGTTGGTTTATTATCCGGAGTCAATGCTACGCCAGGACCTCCTCGGGTCGCGTGAAAATCCTGACCCACTTCGGGCGTTTCCACTGTCGACCTCCATAGCAAAGCGTTACTGTTTCCAGGTCTTGGAGGGGTCGTGCCAACAGGGGGACTCAAAGTCACTCCCTCTCCACTGAGATTCGGCAATAAAGCCTTGCTGTTCCCCGAAGCAGGAACCGATATCCCTGACGTTATGACCTTGAATCTCTCCAAAGTAGGCTGAGAAGTGGTGGGAACCCCAGCCGTGTTCAAGGAGGACAACACCACGGCTTTGCCTTTTCTCTTCCCCATTCTCTGGGGAGCGCGCCTACTTCTTCAGGTATTCTGGCGTAAAACGGGAACTCAACTAACGTACGTCCTCCCTCAACACCATCTTGGATCCTCCAGTTTGGGACACTCTTTGTCTGGTTTCTCCTCAGAGGCCTGTCTGATATGGGTAACCCTACAGCATAGCCCTCTGAGTCATTGAAACACTGAAGCCCCTCCACCACGACACAGTGGTGTCCCTTCGGAGGGGATCTAATTTAGTATTGAGGGGGGAATAAAGAGAGAGAGGGAAAAGCAAACAGGACCTAGTTTAGTATTAAACTAGCGCTAGCGTGGCTGTAAAATGACCACATTTCTATTTTTTTTTCTATTAATGGCCAAGTGCTAATTTATGCACTAATTGGTCAGCAGGTGACAGTGCAGTTGCTCTAACTGATTAGCGTTGGGCACACCTGCTCTCTGCCCCTCAAACATGCCCCCAGCATGTGAAGATGCCCGAGCGCGACCTGGGGTAGTACACTTTGGTGCGTGGGAAGCATGTGGTGGTACTTGTAAGTGGGTTATTTGAAAATTTTCCACTCTTTTTTCCAGGGCCGCCGAGAGACTAGGGGCAAGGCCGTCCCCCCGCCGCCCCCCTCTGTCCGGGCCGGGCTCCCTGCATTGAAATCACAGTGCCTCTCACCTCCGTGTGAAAGCGCTGCAGGCAGCAGCAGATCGCCTCCCTTCAGGCCTCCTTCCCTCCCTGTGTCCCGCCCTCATGGAAGTTACCTCAGACAAGGGCGGGACACAGGGAGAGAAGGAGGCCCGAAGGGAGGTGATCTGCTGCTGCTTGCAACGCTTTCACACAGTGAGAGGCACTGTGATTTCAATGCAGGGGGCCTGGCCCGGTGGCAGACGGTCGACAACGGAGCAGAGGGTGGGCGGGTGGGACTGTGGTGCCGGGCTCGGGGAATTTTGTCCCCCCTCTCAGTGGCCCTGCTTCTTGCAGATAAAAGTATGCATTCATTGTCCTTTGTGTGACTGTCAGGATCTATTGTTTTGCTTTGATTGCAGCTGCTCTTTGCTTCCCCCCTTCCCAGAAGCTGTTGCCCTAGGCAATAGCCTGATATCTGGGCTGGCCCTGAACTCTGCTCTTCATACCACTGTTCTGTCCTGTTCTTCACACCACTGTTCTGTCCTGTTCTTCACAGCAGGAGTGAAGCCTTATGCATCTGTTTGCACATGCGGAAAAAGATACATACAGATGGGTGGAGCCTCCCCAAAAGGTAAAAATAGAAATAAAAGTCATAAAACAAATATATAAATAAACCAGTTATGTTATCCAAAACTCTATTTAAAAGACTAAGAGCTCTGTTTACTAAGATGCGTGTTTTTAGCATGCCTACACTTAGCGCACGCACTAACCATGTAGGCGCCTACAGGGATATTGTAGGCACGTACATGGTTAACACACGTAAAAAACATTAACGCACCTATAACGCTGCTTAGTAAACAGGGCCCTAGACATGCTTGAAGATGCCAGAAATCCCCCAAACACTAACAAGCAGCCTGTGTCAATCATTCAGCTCATAGGGGCAGTCAGTCTACAGGAGTCATTTTCATTTTTGCTTTTAAAACAGAGTGGTGCTGCGGAAACCGTATAAAGCCACGGTTTCCCATAGTTACATCTTGTTTGATGTCGGTGGAATCTCAGGATAAAACAACATAAAAGTCATCCCCCGACATCAATCAAAATGTAACCACGGAAACACTTTCATTCAAACAGGCATTTATTATCCGAGAAAGCCACTCTAATAAAGTTACATTAGTTAATTTAATTAGCCAACATAGGCATGGGACTGACAGGCATGTAATTGCCTTAATCTCTTCAAGGCTACTAATTGAAAATTATTAAATGTAGTAGTCTTAACTACATTAAAGTTTTACCTGACACTGTGTGAGCTGAGTTAGCCTGTGCTAGGGGGATGTTTTGAGCACGCGCAGAATCATTTTTCAGCAGACCTGTAAAAAAATGCCTTTTTAAAACTTTTGCTGAAAATGGACAAGCGGCAAAATGAAAATTGCCGTCCGTCCATTTTGGGTCTGAGACCTTACTGCCAGCCATTGACTTAGCAGTAAAGCCTCACACGGTAACTGGGCAGTAATGACCTGTGCACGTCCAATATGCGCATCCAAAAATAAAAATTATTTTTCAGTCGCGCATATTGGACACACGCCAAAAATGAAATTACCGCAAGAGCCACACGGTAGCCGGGCGATAACTCCATTTTGGTGCATGTTGGGCGCGCATAAGACACTTACGCAGCTTAGTAAAAGGGCCCCTAATTTGCTGACAAACCTTTTGAATATTATCCTCATTTATTCAAACCCCCTTTAGTCGTTGCCGCACTATCAGGGGAATTTTTAAAGAGAAGGGCGCCCATCTTCTGACACAAATAAGAAGATGGGCATCCTTCTCTCAGGGTGGCCCAAATCGGCATAATCGAAAGCAGATTTTGGGCGCCCTCAATTGCTTTCCGTTGCAGGGACGACCAAAGTTCACGGGACGTGTCGGCACCGTACCAAAGGCGGGACTGGGGCATGATTAAGAGATGGGCGTCCTCAGCATTTGGCCTTTACTTGGTCCATTTTTTTTTTCACGATCAAGCCTCGAAAAGGTGCCCGAACTGACCAGATGACCACCGGAGGGAATCGGGGATAACCTCCCCTTACTCCCCCAAGTGGTCACCAACCCCCTCCCACCCCCAAAAAAAATAAAAAACATTTTTTGCCAGCCTCTATGCCAGCCTCAAATGTCATACCCAGCTCCATCACAGCAGTATGCAGGTCCCTGGAGCAGTTTTTAGTGGGTGCAGTGCACTTCAAGAAGGTGGACCCAGGCCCATCCCCCCCTACCTGTTACACTTGTGGTGGTAGATGTGAGCCCTTCAAATCCCACCCGAAACCCACTGTACCCACATGTAGGTGCCCCCCTTCACCCCTTAGGGCTATGGTAGTGGTGTACAGTTGTGGGGAGTGGGTTTTGGGGGCTCAGCACACAAGGTAAGGGAGCTATGTACCTGGGAGCAATTTCTGAAGTCCACTGCAGTGCCCCCTAGGGTGCCCGGTTGGTGTCCTGGCATGTCAGGGGGCCCAGTGCACTACGAATGCTGGTTCCTCCCACGACCAAAGGGCTTGGATTTGGTAGTTTTTGAAATGGGTGTCCTCGGTTTCTATTATGGCCAAAAACTGGGGACGATCATCTCTAAGATCGACCATCTCAACATTTAGGTTGACCTAAATGTTGATATTTGGGCATCCCCGACTGTGTTACTGAAACGAAAGATGGACGCCCATCTTGTTTCGATAATATGAGTTTCCCCACCCCTTCGCCAGGATGTCCTTAGAGATTGGTGTCCCCGTTCGAAAATGCCCCTCCACGTATGATAAGCAGCTACGGTGTACTTATTATCCAATTGCTAATTCAGCATCTGCTTGATTACACTGCTGCTTTTTCCAATCCAGCCAAGGTGGGGGATTGAAGACAGCAATAAGCCAATACACACTCAGTCATGATAATGCTCCGTTTCCTGAAAAGAGATGTACACAATGTTTCAGAGCCACAAAACTCTCTCTCCCCCCCAGTGGATACAGCTAAGCATGGAAAAAGTTAGGCAAGCAGTAGAAGATGAATGCCACAGTAATGTGTATATTACATTATTGTTTATATCCCTGTTCAGCTTGACAACGGGGCCTGAGATAAAAATAGAAGACAGAACCTGAACATAATATAGCATGCATTTTCCATCCGTTGGCCAGTACGTGAGATCAGCTGTTGGTGCACCTCAGCTGGTTGAAACTTGAGAAGAATTGTTTTTTTGGGCTGTGCTATTTGTAGATCCCTGGAATTCTGCACATTGCCACCCTTTTAAAGAAAGTAATTTGGCCCAGGCGTATCAGCAGCTGACAACCACCTCCATTCACAGTGTCTGCCTTCATTGCAGGACGAACAGCTGGACAAAGGCCCCAAGTGAGGTAATCGTACTCCAGGATTTAAGCAAATCCCACTTCAGTATTGCAGTTTCAAACAGGGGTCATACTTTCGAGTCTGAAATTCTAAACCAATCAAAAATAATCTACCACCAAACATTTTTTTAAGTATTTCCAGAAGATGGGGGTCTCTTGTATATCACTTAAACAATAGAGCTAGAGTACTATACATTCAAAAATGTTCCAATTTGTGCTATGTGAACCTCACAATGTATTCAACTTTATCTTATAAATATGTGCAGAAAAGAAGACCTCAGCCAGACAAAAATTGCCAGTGTAGTCAGCGAATAGTAATAGCTTTAATCATTGGTCAAAAGAAAAACTCCACACAAAATATTTCAAAACCACTTATGAGTTTACAAGTGGTCCTTTGACTAAGATACAATATAAAGCGGTTTTAGTGTGCCCTAAGATGGGTTTTTCCCATGCACTCAGGCCATCTGTACCACAGCTAGAAAATGGCCAATGTCCTATTTTTTCCAAAATGTTCATGTACTAATGTTACCATCAGCATGCGACCATTAAAAAGAATTACCACAGGAACACTTACAAACACCTATTTCGTAGGCAATAAGGACTCACGTAGTAATCCTGCCCTAACTAGTTAATGTACAGTAATGAAGACACGTGTACCAACTGATTAGCACAGGAACACTTACTCCTTACCCTCAGACATACCCCCCCCCCTCAACAATCTACTATATAAGTTTGGGGAAACGTATGTATGTGTGTCTGTATGTCCAATGTTAGCTTCTGAAATGTTGAAGGTAAGGAGATGAAACTTGATGCACAGTTACAATACGGTCCAGCAGTTTTTCCTTGATAAGTTCCAATTTGGGCACCCCTTATGGAGATAAATCCAATTTGCATACACTGAAAAGAGTGAAAAAGACATGTGCAGAGGCAGCATGCAAGAAACAAACACAGCAGAAACAGATGATTAGTAGCTAACCAGATTAGGCAGACAGAAAATCAAGAAGCAGAGAAAGAAGAAAGCAGGAATAAATTATTAGCAGCTATTCGCACACAAAATGCTAAATATTGTGAGGTGGAGAATGATGAAAGCAGGGCAAGACAATTAGCAGCTAACAGAACACAAAATACAGACCATGGAAATGGCTCCAGTTAAGAGGTGGTCAATTGGAGGACAAGCGAATGATGCCAAGAGGAAGAAAACCGAAAGGAGAGAAAAACCCAACTGCATATAGAAGTAAAATTATTGATATTATTCAAAAGTTTTTGGGAAGTCAATAATATTGGAATATGCTGAACTTGAGAAAGGCCACTTGAACGACTCTAAACGACTTAGCATAATTTTATAAAATGTTTGTATTTTTTCAAGTTTCAGAAAATATTATTTAAGTTTTCATGCTGTTCAAAAATGTCATAAAAAAAAATCAAGATGTGTTTTCAAGTAGCCATAAAACTTGAAAACATTTTCAACTTAGAAAACATTTGTATCTTGAAAAAGTTGAAATTCTGGAAAACAGGTGACTAACAGGTGTTACTCGCAATGTCTGGCAGCACAGTTAGTTTAAAAATATTTTTCAGTGCATAGATAGCGCGGGCAGGTTTGGAACTTACTGCAGGATTTCGAGTGCATCCCATGATAAGCCATTTTAAGCCGTGGTAAGCACACACCAGCGCTTACTGCAGCTTAGTAAAAGGACCTCAAAGACACAAAACTTGAAGTATGACGGTGCCTTGTTTTTTCCTTTAAGTTTTGTGTCTTTGTGAACTACCATAAATTGTTTTGAAATACAGCGTGTGGAGTTTTTTTGACCAATGTTTAAAGCTAACACTATTCAGAACAGAACATAGGAAATCTTATATACCGCATCAACCCAAAGGCTCAGAATGGTTTACATAAGAACTCATGAAATATAGGACAATAAAATTATAAACCATAATCAGAATATAAATAGTATGTGATAAAAACAAATCACAAAAAATTAAGTATAACAGCGAGAAAAAAGCCAAGTTTTTATTAATTTCCTAAATCTTAAATTCTGGTGATTTTTGTCTGGCTGAGGTATTTATCTTATTAAAAATGTACAGAAAAAAAGTGGACTACATTGTGGGGTTCACATAGCACAAATTGAAGAAGTTTTGAAAGATTTTCTCCCCCCTTCCCTCTTTTACAAAGCCACGCTAGCGGCTGCCGGTGCGATAATGCTGGCACAGTCTATTCAAAGTGAATGGGCTATGTTGGCATTACTGTGCGGCTTTGTAAAAGGGGGGGTTAGTCTCTTGTATATACAATTGTGCTTGCAATATTCACAAGAGCAATAATTAGCAAAAACTTTCATTGATCTGACTTTATTGGTAAAAAGATTTGCACATGAGCGTGTGTAAAGATTCTGGTAGACATCAGTACACAGCTCATTTAAATCCCACGGTAACAGAGATAATAGTCATCCAGTATAGATGCAGAGAAGCACGCAGAAGGTTCTCTAAAGCTGGGGCTTTATTGTAAGGTCTGAGGAGGGTAAAAGGTTAGCTCTTTCTCCTGCAGTCTGCATTAGTAGGATTTCGTGCCCATTTGTTCACTTTGCTGCAGGCACACAGGCCCCACAGCTTTTCTTGGCTTGGTTGAAGTGGATGGATTAAAAAAAGAAAAAAAAGATAGGGAAGAGGAGCTGAGGGGGAGCTGTGCTGAAACAGAATAATTTGATAAATGCAACACAGTATTGTTGGTATTGCAAAAACTGTATAGACACTCAGAAATACATGCCCACTCATCTGCACATGAACTAGAATGCTCCACCATGGGTCAGAAAATACTTCTTTATCAGTAACGTAATTGAATATGATCATTTTACTTTTCAAAACAAAAAGGAGAAGGTCTGATCCTAACCAAAATGCATCAGGAACAAATAGTGAGGTCACAAAGGAAGAGGAAACCAAGCAGATGATTTCCACTCTCCTGAGTCTTCCTGAATTAGGCAATAAAGGTTGTTGAAATCATCTGCTTGGTTTCCTCTTCCTTTGTGACCTCACTATCTGTTCCTGTCGCTTTACTTTTCATACAGTTGAAATAGTACTGCTTCTAAATTTCAGCAATTTTGTACTATATCATATAACCAAAAATGCCACATGACCGACTAATAAAACCACAATTGTCCAAAAGTAATTGTTAGGAGTCTTTCAAATCAGAGCGTCCAGCTTTGATACTCAAAATTATGGTATCTGTTGGGTTTGATAACTATAGCATGATAATAGCCATACAAATTGGTGGAGGCTCCATTTCAATGAGTCAAATATTTCAAGATTAACTGATTCGTTTTGGCTTCCTGGATCAAATCAGTGAAAGCTTATGCTATTGGTAATATTTTGCTTTCAGACCATGTACATCTACATCTAAGCTGCTTGGAGGTAGGCGGCAACCGATATTGAAAAATTGATAGCTAGAGCAATATTGTAAACTAGCTGATTAGATATTAATCATAAAGATGCTCCAGGGCCCTCTAATTTGTTTATTAAGCTATTAAAATACAATAGCAAGGAAAAATTAAGATACTGAAAACAGAGTTGGCAAACTTGGGACAAAAAAAAAAAAAGACACACATAATAAATTAATTAAATTATGAGTTGAAATGAATGTCCTGTTATTCCTTCCATGTTTTTGCAGGTATCAGCAATTAAGTGTTTTAAATCCTTGTTCAACATCATGTGTTCCTGGTGTCTCTCAAGTCTCCTCCAACTTCCTACTACCGTCTGTTGACTACATTCCACGTGCGATTCCTTTCGGTTCTTTTTTCACTCCTTCCAGGACATCATGGACTCATTTCTATAAATGGTGCCCAAATTTGGGCACGGATAAAAATTAGCACTAAACACTATTCTATAAATAGCACATAGAGTTAGACACTGTTTGCAGAATAGTATTTGGCGCCAGGATCCATGCTCAATTTTAGGTGCAAGAACTAAAACCTGGTAAAAATTCTCATGCCTGCATTAGGTATAGATCTACCTTATTCAGTATGATTGGCGTGCAAATTCCAGGAACGTCTCTGATTCACCCATGCCCTTGCCATGGCTGTGCCCCCTTTTTGGATCTGCATGTAAATTTTACACACGGGTCCCGGTGCCTAGAGATGTGTGCGCAAATTGAAATTAATGCTAATTAGGGTTGATAATTGATTAGCACCCAATCAGCACTAATTGGCTCATTTACCAATTAAATTTTGAGCCCCATATACAGAATTAGGGTTCATATCTCTAAGTTACAAAACTAATTTCATACTTTCCCTATCCTCCATGCACTCCCTCCCCTCTAAGCATACAATTCAGATACTTACAGTGAGCAGTCCATTGAGGAATCAGAGAATCTCATACATGAAATTGGTGAATAAGCGAAGACAACATAGTGTTACAGCTGACTTCATTGGAAAGCGAGCTCTCCACCTATGGGTAGAGTTTCTGTTGTATTGTATACTTTTGTCTCAAGCCGTATGACTTCCATATTGTCTCCAAATGTTTATCTCCATTAAGTTTAAGTGCAGCAAGTCTTGACATCAGATAGTTTCTTATGTATCACTGTCACGCCTGGGCCTATTTTTGCCTTAAAGCCTTGATCTATAAACATTCGGGCCGCAATCATTCTGTGCCACATCAGCTGATTCTCATCTACGGTAAGGGAAATATCCCCGCTCCCACAACAGCCACCTTAGGTCTCAGTTTCAAAACTTTCTCCAACATTTGGCTAAGAAAATCAAAAACTTCTCTCTGATATTTTAGGATCAGATTGCATTCTCACCACATGTGTAGAAAGATGTGGTAGCCATGTTAGTCCACTTTTAAAGTTAAACAATAGAAATAGAATAAAATAAAATGTAGCAAAGAAAATAAGCTGATACCTTTCTTATTGGACTAACAATACATTTTTTGATTAGCTTTCGAAGGTAGCCCTTCTTCGTCATTTCAGATCTGATGAAAAAGGGCTGCCTTCGAAAGCTAATCAAAAAATGTATTAAGTTAGTCCAATAAAAAAGGTATCATCTTATTTTCTTTTGTATGTTTTATTTTATTCTATTTCTATTGATCACCACATGTGTAAAGAAGTCCCCACTTGGTCACACCCCATCCAGCACTGTGGAGTCTTTAAATAGATGGACTTGTATAGCCTTTTGGGGGTGGAATACCACATCGTGAGCATGTTATAGCTGTTTTCCAATATATTGCAAGATATTATCCACTTATATACATAATCAAATACTTGTCGCCACTGAGGCAGCAACCATGTTACTCCCAAATCTTCCTCCCATTTTTGAACAGGCTTGGACTCACAGTGGTCCACTCAAGCCTAATAGAACGGAGTTATTTCTCCTTTAGAACCCCTAATTTTGTAACAGTCCTCTAGGGGTGTACTAGATATGCTCGACTGTCTCCCTATTATTTTTTGAATGAAATGTCAACCTTGTTGATACCGATATAAATCTGTTATTTTTAAATATTTAATTTGTAATGTTTCAAAAGCTACAAGATGTTCCTTATCTAAAAATTGTCCCATACTTTGCAGACTCTCTGCTACCAACTAGCTGGAAAGTCTGTGCCTCCAATCAACTGGGTAAAGCAAACACATTTTCTCTTCCCTACCATTCCCAGTTTCCATTAAGTTCTGAATGCCATCTTAGAATTATTTGCTCTTATCCCTTAGGGTAGGGATCCCATAATCTCTGCCAAAGGGCTGGCTGCCCCACCTGCTCATTGCCAGTATTACACACTCCTTGGGCCCTACTTCTTGCCACTCTAGTGTTGCCTTCAGTTGGACCACCTCATAATATTTAGTGAAATCGGGCACTGCTAGGCCCCTCTGAGTTAGTTCTGTACAACACCATATGTGGTACTCTAGGTTTCTTACCCTGCTATATGAATTCTCCCACCTTCTCCTGAATTTTCTGTAGATAGCTACGTTGATACTTCCAATAAGTAATGCATTAAAAAGGCAAGGTAGAATCATCATTTTAATCCCCACTAATCTCCCCCACCAAGACAGACACAGAGTGTCATCCTTCCAAATCCTGAATTGCCTTTTGTAGAAGGGGAAGGTAGTTGTAGGAGAAGAGCTTGTCTACTTGTGCTAGTAAATTAAGCCCTAAATATCTGATATGTCCCTTAGCCCATGTATACCCAAATTTAGTTTCAATTCTAATATGTCCTGGGCAGATACAGTCAGATTTAGTGTCTCTGATTTCATGATACTCATCTTGAAATCTTGGATGTTTCACTTATATATACTATCTGCTACCACATTTGCTTATTTCCGATCTGACGAAGAAGGCCAACCTTCGAAAGCTAATCAAGGAATGTATTAAATTATGACCAATAAAAAAGGTATCATCTTATTTTCTTTTCCATGTTTTATTTTGTTTGATTTCTAATGATACTCATCTTAAAACCTGAAACCTCCCCATATTCCTGTTCTAAAGCAAGCAAAGAAGATGACGGCTCTTCAAGAATTAAAAGCACATCATCTGCAAATAACATTTTAGTGGGCCCACTCTAATCCTTTTTATGTCATCACTATCTTTCATCCTCTGGGCCATAGGTTCCATTGTTAATATAATAAGGAAAGGGGGGTGAGGGTCAAGGGACAACCCTGCCTCACCCCTCTCCACAACTCAGCATTAATTTTTAGATAGGAAAGAGGCTTAGTGTAGACCCTCTGAACCCAGTGCAAACATTTTTCCCTCCGTCTCATCTTCTGGACAACCCTTAACATAAAGGGCCAAAATATCCAATTGAATGTTTTTTTTTTTTTCCCACATCCATAGCCATAAGCAGAGCAGATCTGCATTCCCTACTCACTTCCCAAATCAAGTTAAGACTTTACAAATGTTTTTGGCCACTTGGTGCCCTGGAACAAAACCTGCCTGGTTGGGGTGAACAAGTTTAGGCAGTACTGTCAATCTAGAAGCTAAAGTTTGTGTAAAGATTTTAAAACCCATCCTATAAAGAATGCATTGCTGTGGGTCCTTCCCTTCCTTGTATAATACAGTGATCTCAGCAATCCACATGGTACAGGGTAACTTCCCAGTTTCTAACAAATCATTATACACCCACACTAACAAGGGCACCACAGTCTCTAGACATTCTTATACAACTCACTAATCTTAAACTAATGAAGTTCTTCTATGAAAATGCAAATAAAAGTAATTGGTTAGTACTGTCATGGCAACTTAGGAACAGCTATTAAGAGCAAAACTACAAAAAGTGGGAATCTAAGGGAAGAAGCAGCTTACAGTTCTCAACAAATTGCTGAGTACTTTGCTGCACTTTTACAGAGATTTATATAGCTTGAATTTAAATGCATCTCAATCTCTTCTTGAGTGGGTAAATGCCATCTAGCACCAGTTAAAGGACTTCACCAAATGACAAATAAATGCTCCAGTGATGAGAGACGACATCAGTAGAGTGATTCTTAGAATGAGTAATGGCAAAAGCAGCAGGACTGCTTGTTTGTTTGTTTTTTTTTTACCAGTTGAATTACAGAGATGTATAAGGGAATAGTTTGTTCTAGTAAAGAATAAGATTTTTAATATTACAAGGAAGATAGTCATTTTTTGTATGACGCTATATTAGTAATCTAAAAAGATAGCAAAGATGCCTTACTGGTGTGCCAATTACCCCAATGCTGATTGTATAACATATTTATAAATATAAGTCTCTATAATTTTATTCTACATTGCTATGCCATGATCAATTCAGATTTAAGGGATACTATGGATCTGGCAAAGCTCATTAATATTCTTCATATTATTAAGAAAAAGTCAATTTTAAATGCCATCCTTTACACTGACTGATTACATCAGTATCCAGTGTGTGGAATGAAGGTATTTGTTAGCATTAATAGCAAAATGCAGTATTCATTGTGGGTATCCTGAAAACATGACTAGCTAGGTGTGTCCCCAGGACTGGGTTGAGAACCCCTGATCTAGACTGACTAAATGTATGGTAAGCAGAGCAGGCTTGTCCAAGATCAGTCCTCAAAGGCTGCAAAACAGGCCAGTTTTTAAGCATATCCCTAATGAATATACATGAGAAAGATTTGCACGCCAATCTCATACATATTCATTAGAGATATCCTGAAAACCCAATCTGTTTGCAGCCTGAACTCGGACATACTTTATAATAGTTCATTTGCACTTACTATACCCCCCAAGTTAACTTGCAGATACGGGCGGTTTACAGGCTAAAAACAGAAAAATTCAGAAAAGAACTACAATATTTGATAGGATAGACTACTACTACTACTACTACTTAACATTTCTAGAGCGCTACTAGGGTTACGCAGCGCTGTACAATTTAACAAAGAGAGACAGTCCCTGCTCAAAGAGCTTACAATCTACTAGACAAGTGAACGGTCGGATAGACAGTATCACTCACTCAGCAGTAGCACAAGTCAGTCACAAGGTGAAGGGTAAATAGAGGAAGGAGAGACAGTACTTCGAGCAAGAACCGGGGAGAGGATTTTAACAGTGCAATATGACAACCCAACTCTTTATGTGAATAATTGAAAGCCTGTTTAAAAAAACCAGGTTTTCAAAGCTTTTCTAAAGTTCGGACCATAACAGCAATGGAAAGGAGTTCCATTGGGTAGGAGCTGCAAAAACAAACGTGCGACGGCGGGTGGAATCAAATTGAGCTACTTTAGGATGAGGAAGGACAAGATGATGGTCATTTATCGAGCAGAGAAGGCGTGCCAGGGAATAGAGAATTGTGAGAGCAGAGAGATAGTCAGGGAGGCAGACTCTGTGAGCCTTAAAAACGAGTGCGAGAAGTTTGAATGAAATGCGTTTTTCTACTGAAAGCCAGTGAAGTTTTTGAAATAGGGGAGAAACATGATCAAACTTTTGTACGTGACACACGAGTGTTTTGCATCAATTGAAGCTTCTTCAGATTTGAGCAAGAGCATCCTAAATATATAATGTTACAGTAATCAAGCTTAGTTATAGTGAATGATACATACCTGTAGCAGGTGTTCTCCGAGGACAGCAGGCTGATTGTTCTCACGACTGGGTGACGTCCGCGGCAGCCCCCACCAACCGGAAAAAGCTTCGCGGGACGGTCGGCACGCAGGGCACGCCCACCGCGCATGTGCGGCCGTCTTCCCGCCCGTGCGCGACCGCTCCCGCCAGTTGAATGACTAGCAAAAAGATGAAACACACAACTCCAAAGGGGAGGAGGGAGGGTAGGTGAGAACAATCAGCCTGCTGTCCTCGGAGAACACCTGCTACAGGTATGTATCATTCACTTTCTCCGAGGACAAGCAGGCTGCTTGTTCTCACGACTGGGGTATCCCTAGCTCTCAGGCTCACTCAAAACAAGAACCCAGGTCAATTGAACCTCGCAACGGCGAGGGTATAACAGAAATTGACCTACGAAGAACAACTAACTGAGAGTGCAGCCTGACCAGAATAAATTCGGGTCCTGGAGGGTGGAGTTGGATTTACACCCCAAACAGATTCTGCAGCACCGACTGCCCGAACCGACTGTCGCGTCGGGTATCCTGCTGGAGGCAGTAATGTGATGTGAATGTGTGGACAGATGACCACGTCGCAACCTTGCAAATCTCTTCAATAGTGGCTGACTTCAAGTGGGCCACTGACGCTGCCATGGCTCTAACACTATGAGCCGTGACATGACCCTGAAGAGCCAGCCAAGCCTGGGCGTAAGTGAAGGAAATGCAATCTGCTAGCCAATTGGAGATGGTGCGTTTCCCGACAGCGACCCCTAGCCTGTTAGGGTCGAAAGAAATAAACAATTGGGCGGACTGTCTGTGGGGCTGTGTCCGCTCCAAGTAGAAGGCCAATGCTCTCTTGCAGTCCAATGTGTGCAACTGACGTTCAGCAGGGCGGGTATGCGGCCTGGGAAAGAATGTTGGCAAGACAATTGACTGGTTAAGATGGAACTCCGACACCACCTTCGGCAGGAACTTTGGGTGGGTGCGGAGCACTACTCTGTTGTGATGAAATTTGGTATATGGAGCATGAGCTACTAGGGCTTGAAGCTCACTGACCCTACGAGCTGAAGTAACTGCCACCAAGAAAATGACCTTCCAGGTCAAATACTTCAGATGGCAGGTATTCAGTGGCTCAAAAGGAGGTTTCATCAGCTGGGTGAGGACGACGTTGAGATCCCATGACACTGTAGGAGGCTTGATAGGGGGCTTTGACAAAAGCAAACCTCTCATGAATCGAACGACTAAAGGCTCTCCAGAGATGGCTTTACCTTCCACACGATAATGGTAAGCACTAATCGCACTAAGGTGATTCCTTACTGAGTTGGTCTTGAGGCCAGACTCCGATAAGTGCAGAAGGTATTCAAGCAGGTTCTGTGCAGGGCAAGAACGAGGTTCTAGGGCCTTGCTCTCACACCAAACGACAAACCTCCTCCACTTGAAAAAGTAACTCTTTTTAGTGGAATCCTTCCTAGAGGCAAGCAAGACACGGGAGACACCCTCAGACAGACCCAACGCAGCGAAATCTACGCCCTCAACCTCCAGGCCGTGAGAGCCATGGATTGAAGGTTGGGGTGCAGCAACGCTCCGTCGTTCTGCGAAATGAGAGTCGGAAAACACTCCAATCTCCACGGTTCTTCGGAGGACAACTCCAGAAGAAGAGGAAACCAGATCTGACGGGGCCAAAAGGGCGCGATCAGAATCATGGTGCCGCGGTCTTGCTTGAGCTTCAGTAAGGTCTTCCCCACCAAAGGTATGGGAGGATAAGCATACAGGAGGCCGGTCCCCCAATGAAGGAGAAAGGCATCTGACGCTAGCCTGCCGTGTGCCTGAAGTCTGGAACAGAACAGAGGCAGCTTGTGGTTGGTCCGAGAGGCGAAAAGATCCACCGAGGGGGTGCCCCACTCCCGGAAGATCTTGCGTACCACTCTGGAATGGAGCGACCACTCGTGCGGTTGCATGACTCTGCTCAGTCTGTCGGCCAGACTGTTGTTTGCGCCTGCCAGGTACGTGGCTTGGAGAAGCATGCCGAACCGGCACGCCCAACGCCACATCCCGACGGCTTCCTGACACAGGGGGCGAGATCCGGTGCCCCCCTGCTTGTTGACGTAATACATTGCAACCTGATTGTCTGTCCGAATTTGGATAATTTGGTAGGACAGCCGATCTCTGAAAGCCTTCAGTGCGTTCCAGATCGCTCGGAGCTCCAGGAGGTTGATCTGCAGATCCTTTTCCTGGAGGGACCACAGACCCTGGGTGTGAAGCCCATCGACATGAGCTCCCCACCCCAGGCGAGATGCATCCGTCGTCAGCACTTTCGTGGGCTGCGGAATTTGGAATGGACGTCCCAGGGTCAAATTGGTCCGGATGGTCCACCAGAGCAGTGAAGTGCGGCAACTGGTGGAGAGGCGGATGACATCTTCTAGATTCCCGGTGGCCTGAAACCACTGGGAAGCTAGGGTCCATTGAGCAGATCTCATGTGAAGACGAGCCATGGGAGTCACATGAACTGTGGAGGCCATATGACCCAGAAGTCTCAACATCTGCCGAGCTGTGACCTGCTGAGACGCTCCGGTCTGCGAAGCCAGGGACAGGAGGTTGTTGGCCCTCGCTTCGGGAAGGAAGGCCTGAGCCGTCTGGGTATTCAGCAGAGCTCCTATGAATTCCAGAGACTGAGTTGGCTGGAGATGGGACTTTGGGTAATTTATCACAAACCCCAGCAGCTCCAGGAGTTGAGTAGTGCACTGCATGGACCGGAGGGCTCCTGCCTCCGAGGTGTTCTTGACCAGCCAATCGTCGAGATATGGGAACACGTGCACTCCCAGCTTGCGAAGGTATGCCGCTACCACCACGAGGCACTTTGTAAACACCCGTGGGGCAGAGGCGAGCCCAAAGGGCAGCACACAATACTGAAAGTGCCGTGCGCCCAGGCGGAATCTGAGATACTGTCTGTGAGCTGGCAGTATCGGGATGTGAGTGTATGCGTCCTTTAAATCCAGGGAACATAGCCAATCGTTTTTCTGAATCAGTGGCAGAAGGGTGCCCAAGGAAAGCATCCTGAACTTTTCTTTGACCAGGAATTTGTTCAGGCCTCTCAGGTCTAGGATGGGACGCATCCCCCCTGTTTTCTTTTCCACAAGGAAGTACCTGGAATAGAATCCCTGCCCTTCCTGCCCGGGTGGTACGGGCTCGACCGCATTGGCGCTGAGAAGGGCGGAGAGTTCCTCTGCAAGTACCTGCTTGTGATGGGAGCTGAAAGATTGAGCTCCCGGAGGACAATTTGGTGGCAGGGAGGCCAAATTCAGGGCGTATCCGCACCGCACTATTTGGAGAACCCACTGGTCGGAGGTTATGAGAGGCCACCTTTGGTGAAAAAATGTTAACCTCCCCCCGACCGGCAGATCGTCCGGTACGGACACTTTGAGGGCGGCTATGTTCCCGTGGATCCAGTCAAAAGCCTGTCCCCGGCTTTTGCTGTGGAGGCGCAGGGGGCTGCTTAGGCGCACGCTGTTGACGAGAACGAGCGCGCTGGGGCTGTCCCTGTGCCTGACGAGGCCTTCAGGCCGGCTGGTTGTACCTACGCTTTGCAAAAGAATAGGGTGCAGCCTGCCGGGCCCAGGAAAAACGTCCACCTGCTGAGGTGGATGCTGAAGGCGCCCGGTGGGAGAGCTTGTCGAGGGCGGTTTCCCGCTGATGCAGTTGGTCCACCATCTGCTCGACCTTCTCACCAAAAATGTTATCCCCCCGGCAAGGGACGTCGGCCAGTCTCTGCTGGGTGCGGTTGTCCAGGTCAGAGGCACGCAGCCATGAGAGCCTGCGCATCACTATACCTTGGGCCGCAGCACGAGATGCCACGTCACAGGTGTCATAGATACCCCTGGACAGGAACTTTCTGCACGCCTTCAGCTGCCTGACCACCTCCTGATAAGGCCTGGACTGCTCCGGCGGGAGCTTATCGACCAGGTCCGCCAGTTGTTGCACATTGGTCCGCATGTGGATGCTCATATAGAGCAGGTATGACTGGATGTGGGTCACGAGCATGGAGGATTGGTAGGCCTTCCTCCCAAACGAGTCCAGAGTGCGAGACTCCCGCCCCGGGGGCGCCGAGGCGGTATCCCTCGAACTCCGTGCCCTCTTGAGAGCAGAATCCACGACCGCAGAGTCATGGGGCAGTTGGGGCCGCATTAACTCTGGGTCGGAGTGGATCCTGTACTGGGACTCTGCTTTCTTGGGAATGGTGGGGTTAGTTAACGGTCGCACCCAGTTCCGAAGCAGTGTCTCCTTGAGGACATTGTGCAGCGGTACCGTGGAGGACTCTCTAGGTGGTGATGGATAGTCGAGGACCTCGAGCATCTCGGCCCTCGGCTCTTCCACAGAGACCACGGGGAAGGGAATGCTAATAGACATATCCCGCACAAAGGAGGCAAAAGAGAGACTCTCAGGAGGTGAGAGCTTCCTCTCCGGTGAAGGCGTGGGGTCCGAGGGAAGGCCCGTAGACTCCTCTGAGGAGAAATATCTAGGGTCCTCCTCTTCCCCCCACGAGGCCTCATCCTCGGTATCGGACATAAGCTCATGTAGCTGAGTCCTGAACCGGGCCCGGCTCGACGTCGAGGCACCGAGGTCTCGGTGTCGTCGAGCGGTGGACTCCCGCGCCGGCGGGGACGGAGCTCCCTCCATCGACGTCGACGGGGACTCCACCTGCGTGGCGGTCGAGACCGACGCCGCAAGCGGCGGCGGTGTCGACGGCCCCTGCGCCGGGCTAGAGCTCGCCGGCGCCACAGACATCGGCGCCGAGGGTGCAAGCACCCCCGGCACAGCCTGGCGCATCAGCCCTTCCAGGATCCCCGGAAGGATGGCTCTGAGGCACTCGTCCAGGCCCGCTGCCGGGAAAGGCGGTGGGGCCGGTAGGGGTGTCGGCGCCAGAAGCTGATGGGGGCCAGGAGACGGCACCGAGGTGCCGGAACCCTGACGCGTCGGTACCTCCACAACCGACGGGGACCTCTCCTCTCGACGTGGACGCTTCGGCGTCGCCTCCTCTCCGATGTCCGGATGCACCGAGGGCGACCGGTGACGACGCTTCTTATCCTTCTTGCGATGCCAGTCACCGGCGCCGGGAGGTATGGAGGATGAGGAGGTCGATCCCCCTCGGTCTCGAGGGACCGGGTCAGACAGGGTTCGGTCCCGTGGGCCACGAGCTGAGGGAGTGACCGGGGCCGACTGCCCACGCGGCCTCTCACCTCTACTCTCACCGGAGGACCGGCGGGCCGACGGGACCTGTTCTCCTGGGGTCGATGCCATCGGTGCCGATGTCTCGGGCATCGATACCGGTACCGAAGGACCGGGCGTCGATACCGATGCCGTCGAGGTCGACGTCGAGGGGCCGGCGCAAGTTCCAAAAAGACGGTCCCGTAGAACTTGCCTCGCAACCTGAGTCCGTTTCCGGAGACCGAGACACAGGGGACACGACTTGAGATTGTGCTCCGGCCTGAGGCACTGGAGGCACCAAGCGTGGGTGTCGGTCTGCGAGATCGGCCGGCCGCACCGACCACACTTTTTAAATCCACTCGGGACCTTCGAGGACATCGACGGAAAAATCGCGTCGGCGAAGTCAAAGTCGTCGATGGTGGCGGAAATCACACCTCGAAAAGGGGAAAAACGACCGTGCGGCCACTAGGCCGCAACGCGGCGCCCCCGCTAGAAACGAGGGAAAAATGGGAGCGCGTGCTCCACACGCTCCGTGTGTTGTTTTTTTTTTTTTTTAAATACAACCGGGCGGTGTACTAAACGAAAAATAAAGAGAAAAAAGACAAGAGAAGCGATTCGCGTAAACGCGAACGACTTTCCGGCGGCTGAGAAAAAGAGAGAGCGGCAAAGCACGACTCTCTCCAGACGCGGAAAAAAAGGAACTGGCGGGAGCGGTCGCGCACGGGCGGGAAGACGGCCGTGCATGCGCGGTGGGCGTGCCCTGCGTGCCGACCGTCCCGCGAAGCTTTTTCCGGTTGGTGGGGGCTGCCGCGGACGTCACCCAGTCTTGAGAACAAGCAGCCTGCTTGTCCTCGGAGAACAATAAAGACAGCACAAGAGAGTGAAATATGACTTGATCGAAATATCTGCGAATTGAGTGCAATTGACAGCGTATGTAGAACAAGAAATTGTCTTATCTGATAATTTTCTTTCCTTTAGACGCAGCAGATGAATCCAGAGACTAATGGGTTGTGTCCATCTACCAGTAGGTGGAGACAGAGAGTGCTGAAATGGGATGCCATGCTCCTAGCCCAGTCAGTATTTGCATAACAAAGCAGAAGGAAATGTGAAGAACAAATGAAAACTAATGAAGAACATTTCTCCTTCCCCATGGAAACAACACCAACAGTGGACTGAAGAACTTCCTGAAGTAATCTGCAACAATCACGAAAAACCACCACCAACAGGACCTGCAAACAATGGGCAGATACAAGAAAAACAGTAGGGCGGGCCTCTGGATTCATCTGCGGCGTCTAAAGGGAAGAAAATTATCAGGTAAAGCTTAATTTCTTGTTCCTTAGTGACAGCAGCAGATGAATCCAGACTAATGGGATGTAGCAAAGCAGTCCTTAAGTAGGGTGGGAACCTGAAGCTCAATTATCTAGCACCGTCGCCCCAAAGGCAGCGTCAGTGCACACTGCAATATCCAACCGATAATGCTACGAAAATGTATGGACAGACGGCCAGGTCGCCGCACTGCAAATGTCTTCCAAAGAGAGCAGTCGTGCCTCTGATCAAGAAGCTGCAACTGCCCGAGTAGAATGAGCTCGCAAACAGTCCGGCACTGACTTACCCTCCAACAAATAAGCTGAAGCAACAGTCTCTTTGACCCAGTGAGCAGTAGTTGCCTTCGATGCCACCTCTCCCATGCGTGGCCCCATACGGAGAATAAATGAGTGATCTGGACTGAGAGAATTCATTAGTCAACTCCAAACAACGAAACAGAATCCAGTGAACATCTAGAAGAAGGAGAAAACAGACTCCAGAGTGTTTGCCTCCTCTCGATAGGCAGGCAAAAACAATGGTCGGTTTAGGCGAAAAGTTGATATCACTTTTGGCAGGAAGGCGGGAACAATGAGCAAGGTAACTCCTTCGGACGAAAAACAGAGAAAAGGATCACAAAAGAACAATGCCTAAAGCTCCAAAACCCTGCGTACCGAAGCAATAGCAATGAGGAAAACCACTTTCAGGGTGAAATCTTTTAACAAAGTCGCCGCAACAGCTCAAAGGGTGCCTTCTGAAGAGCCCATAGCACCAGATTAAGTTTCCAGACCAGGCAAAAGGGACGAACCGGATGCCTAAGGTGATTCACAGCCTTTAGGAAAGGTGATACAGCTGGATGGGAGGCCAACAATGAATGAAGAAGGTGACCTCTATAACAGGCTAAGAGCCGCGACCTGAACCCTCAGGGAATTGTATGCAAGACCCCTCGATGAGCCATCCTGAAGAAATGCCAAAATGTGTGGTAATGACGCCCGAAAAGGGGCAATTTCCCGATCCACACACCAGGATTTAAGAATCTGCCAAACCTTCTTGTAAGCCGTGGATGAAGAATGACTTTTTCGCTTGAAGAAGAGTGGCAATCACCTCCAGAGAATACCCTTTCTTTCTTAACTTGACCTGCTCAATAGCCAGGCCGTAAGACTAAAGCGGGAGGGATCCTCCATTGGAAATGGTCCCTGAACCAGAAGGTTGGGGAGGAGCACCGGGAGAGGCTCGTCCACTAATAGCCGAACTAAGTCTGTATACCAATGGTGTCGCGGCCAATCTGGAACTACAAGAATTACATGCCCCGGATGCTGCAGAATCTGGTGAAGAACCCTGCCTATCGTGGGCCATGGAGGAAACACGAAAAGAGCTCCACCGGCCATGGTTGAACAAGTGTATCGATGCCCTCTAAACTGTACTCTCTCCTTCTGCTAAAAAACTGAGGCACCTTAGAATTGCGCTGTCACCATTAGATCCATAACCGGAATCCCCCACTTGCAGAAAATAAGTCAAAATCCAGCCTCTGCCAGCTCACACTCCCCCTGGTCTAAGGCGTGCTTGTTCAGAAAATCTGCCTGGATGTTCCAAACTCCCACAACATTTGCTGTTGATAGCTGCTGCAAAAGGGCTTCCACCTACTGAATGTGTAGCTGAGCTTCGTTCACCAGTGTTGCACTGCGTGTGCCCCCCCCCCCCCCGATAGTTAATATATGCCATTGTCATCATGTTGTCAGACAGCACCCGGACAGGCTTGCCCACTACCAGGGAGAGAAACGCCCGCAGCTCCAACCGGTTGATTGACCACTGCCTCTTGTCCGTTGACCACTGTCCTCGCCACTCGCCTGAGACAGTGTTCCCCCACCAGCCCAAAAGGCTGGTATCTGTCATTAATACAGTCCACAGCGGGGTAGCCAGTGGGAGATCATTCTGCAGCAAGGACCTCCACAGACACCACTCCATGCTCCAGCACACTGCAACTGTCCAGGAGAGCATCAAGTCGTAATCTTGTGACGACGGAAACCACTGGCTCAACAGGAACTGTTGAAAGGGACACAAAATGCGTCTGAGCCCATGGAACCACTTCCAAGGTTGCTGCCATCGAGCCCAAGGCCTGAATGTAGTCCCAAACCCAAGGACACGGGGACCAGAGAAGAGCCCTGACTTGCTCCTGCAGTTTGAGACACCTGTGCTCTGGCAAGAACACCTTGCCCTGAGCTGTGTCGAGCCACACTCCAAGATACTCCAGAAAATGAGTGGGGACCAGATGACTCTTAGGAAAACTGATGATCCACCCCAACAACTGCAACACTGCGATGACACGAGACGTGGCCTGACTGCTCTCCAGGGCTGATGACGCTCTGATGAGCCAATCATCCAAATAGGGACGGACCATTCTCAACCTTTGGCATCAGCCATCACCCATCTGATTCGGATGGCTATAGCCAATGCATCCCTGGAATTGCTGCCTCTTGAGGTTTGTTATTGTTTTTTTTTTTTATTTTTTTTATAAGTTTACAATATATTACAAGACAATGATAACACATCGAAATGTTAGATTTGAAATATAATTACACATATTTATATAAGAAAAACAATCCTAATTATTTGTCCACAACAGATGGGTCCAAGATGAGGAAGTCTAATTTTTAAAGACAAGAAATAATTATATAAAAAATAAACTGGAAGAACGTCAAGACTCTGCAGCCTAGACAGTACACCTAAATTGGGGAGGTCATCACAGGAGTATCACGTATACCTTCCTTAGCAATAATAAAATCTCTTAATTTCACAGGACAAAAAAAAAAAGATAATTAACCTCATTTAAGGATATCAAACATCTACATGGGTATCTAAGCACAAATGTTCCACCCAGTGAAAGGACTCTTGGCTTAAGTGCCAATATCTCCCTTCTCCTGGACTGGGTTTCTTTAGCAAAATCCGGAAAAATACGAACTTTCTCGCGCATAAAATTAATATTCATTTTTCTGAAATAAGACCTCAAGATAAAACTTTTATCCGAGTCCAAAGCAAATGTCACAAGCAATGTAGCTCGGTCTGAAATTTCAGACCGTTCTAGAAAATCAGTCAGATTATCTTGAGGAGTTTCTGGTTCAATAGTAGTAACTGGAGATTTTTTAATATACTGCGTTTTAGTCACCATAGAGTGGCTTTCAATGGGAATATCCAGAACTTCCAAAAAATATTTTTTCAATAGTTCAGTTGATGTTATAAATGCAGAAGTAGGAAAATTAAGTATTCGAAGATTATTTCTTCTATTCTGGTTTTCTATATACTCCAATTTCCTAGCTTGGATTTTGTTCTCTTTTATGGTAGCCACCACTGTTGTTTGAATAGACTGTAATCTAGAATCAACATTTGAAAATTTTTCTTGATGAATATCCAGTCTAGTGGTGTGCTGCTCAGATTTTTCCTTCAATTGTCTTATTTCAGTCTGAGTAGCATTAAACATACGTTGAAGGGATATATTCAGCCCCTGTATGGCCTCCCAAATCACATCCATAGTGATTACTGCAGGTTTTTCGACACCACCTCCTCCTAACCCAGAAAACAACGTTTCATGGGTTAAGGCTAGGGGAAAATATCCCCCTGACGCTGTATTTGTACCTGGAGTAGAGGCCTGGACCGGACCCTCCTACCGCCGATGTTAGGTCGACCTCACCGGACGCCTGTTCCAGCAGCGCTACCTCCCGTCCGCCTCTACTTCCAGGTTGTGGCGGGGTCAATCCTGCAAGAGGGCTAAGAGTAGCGCCCTCGGTACTGTGCTCCGTAGCTGCCACTTCGGAGATTCTAGAAGCAGTTTCTATCGGTTCCGGTGGACGGATTCCAAATGTTTCCAGCGTGGGTTGCACCAAGGCGGGACCACAAACAGCGCTCGAGGAGGTAGGAGCCACTGTTTTACCTTTCCTCTTCCCCATTTCTCACGGGGAGCGCTCCTTGGGGCGAACTCAAGACAGGAAATCACCAGAGCTCTCGTTCACACATCCAGTGCAGCAGCCATCTTGTTGAGCTTTGTTATTGTTGATTGTGTTCTTAATATGTTAGTTCAAACTGTGCATAGAGTGAAGTGTGTGGGTAGTGCACGGGAGGTGTAAGTGCTGTATGAGAGGGAGGCTTCACCAATTCTTTCAGGGTTATGACAGACAGGAAGGGATGATATGAAGTTGGTATCATAGAATATCAGGGGAATGCAAGAGCTTAGGAAACAGAAGAGAAACAGGAAAATCATAGTTGAATTGTGCCACAAGGAAGCAGATATCTTTATATTACAGGACACCATGTGCCTCTGACAAGGGCCAAATAAAATCTGCTTAGTTGGGGAGATATTTTTTTTAACTCTTTTGGGAAACTGCACAGTGTTTTAGTGGCCACCCTGTTTAAGAAATTTTTCCCAGGGAAGATCTAATGCATTTGGAGAAGGAAGAGGGGAATGTGAGGTGAAGGGATGGGAGACAAGAGTGGGGGAAGCACAAGGGGTGACAGAGCAAGAAAGAAGCAGTTGAGCACAGTATGCAATGGAGAAACAGGGGTAGTAGAAGATACAAGTGGTAGTTTTGTGGGAGATGAAAGGCGTTATGATGGGGCCTCTCTTGGCTCCATAGAGAGTCAGAACTGTGGTTTTGGGGCCACTGAGCCCGTCTTGTTGTTTTAGTTATTTATTTTATTTATTTGTGGCATTTATACCCCACTCTTTCCCGCTCAATAGCAGGTTCAGTGCGGCTTACAAAGTGTGGTACAACGTATCACAGAGATAATACAGGTTTGGGAACAATGTATCACGAGATGACATAATTATATTGAGTAGGTTCAGTGCAGCTTACAAAGTATGGTACAAAGTATCGCAGGGATGATACAAAGCATGGAACAGTTAGAGATACTGGGTTGAAGCTGTTGAGCCCCTTTTGTCTCCTTGGGGAGTGGGAACTTATGCTGGGGATGCTCAGCCCCTCTTGTTGTTTTTGTTGGAGTAGGCAGTTGTTGAGATCACTGAGCTCTTGTTGTTTTTGTCAAGGTGGGAAGAGCTGTGCTAGGGCCGTTCAGCCCCTCATTTGTCATATTTACTGATTCTCCTATTGTAAATATAACTATATGCTGATGTCCTCTGTGTATCAGGTCCCTCCCCTTGTCTAGATGTCCTTAGATATATAAAAAGGTTTCAATTTCCACAAATCTCAAAAACACATAGCAGAAAACTTAAAAACAGGATTCTATAAACAGTCACAGGCTGACTGCTGCAACTATGACCAAGACCCAGGCACATTGCCAAGGACCTCTTAAATATGCAAATCTGTGAAACTTGAAAAAAAGATGGGAAGCAGTGGCTTCAGGATTTTATGAAATCTGGAACTGTTTTTTTCATTCAAAATCTTTTGCACTAAATGTACTTCCACAAGTACTTCACTCTACAAGGTACTAAAGCAAATTTCCAGACTAGCAGTTACTTTACTGTAGGTGATGGGGGAGGGGGATATTCTTCCACATATATAATATCAAAGATGAATCAGCCGGATATTACACATGAATGTAATATACACTTACAATTATGACAGTTTTCCTCCCCTTTATCCACCCACAGATAATCCAGCACAGTGCATGCTAACAAACTGGTAAAGAACAGAACCGAGCTCCTTCTATAGCTAATGCAAAAACGGAAATTTGCATTTGCACACCAGGATGAGAAAAGGGCATTTAGCAAAGGAGGCCAACTAATGCAGAAATACTTTCCTAGAAAACAAATGTACAACATTAACAAGATCAGAGAAATGTTAAATAGGAGACAAGTTTCCACTGGAGCCTACGACATTCAGCTGCAGAGCTGAAGTAACTGCACAAGACAGCTCTCACAAGGTTTCCAGTAGCACTCAGGGCTTACTAAACTGTGCCCTGGAACCAGGAAATTTTTCACACAATCTGAATGTACAAGTTTGCTCATGTTTTTCTAGACCTCAAATTAATAAAGCCACATATTTTAAAGAAAAGTCAAACACTGTCAACTCTGAAAGATCTTTCTAATTTTAATTCCTTTTAAGGGAGAATGCAGAAAAGAAAGAAAGAAAATATTTTCAGACGAAAATTACCTGAATACCTGGTGGTGGAAAATCTTAGCCTTGCCCACATACAGTGCTACTTAAAGGGGAACAAATGTCTGTTAAATGCATCAGTCAAGAGTCAGGCTCCAGGAATACTTGGGATAAAGTTATAAAGTATTTTACATTGAAAACAGCAATTATAAAACTAGGTGGTAATACACATATGTACAAGTACCCATGTTTGTACATTTTATGAGCCCCTGGGTAGGCATTTCTGGTCAGAGATGGAATGTGCACAGGTACGGGCATAGAACATACACACACCTTCTTCACAGCAGGTGTAAATTTATGTGAATTTGTGCGCTATTAGGAGTGGTTCTGACAGCCTGTTTTAAAATGCCACAGGCATCTATGTTGCATTTATAAAATAGGTGCAAAAATAGTCAAACTGCCATGTTTGATCTCAGGAAGTTCACGCTATGTTCATATCACCTCAATATTAACGCAATTGCATTGGCTTATATCACTTCGCAGATTAGTTTTAAAGTTATGACATTGGTCTTTAAAATGCCATATGATGAGGTGAAGGAAGATATTAGCACTAAAGGAAAATCCTTCAGAATATGGAAGAAGGATCCGACTGCAAATAATAGGAAACAGCATAAGGAATGGCAAGTCAAATGCAAAGCACTGGTAAGGAAGGCAAAGAGAGACTTTGAATAGAAGATTGGAAGCAAAAACATATAGTAAAAACTTTTTAGGTATATTAAAAGCAAGCAGTCGGCAAAAGAATCAGTTAGACAGCTAGATGATTGAGGGGTAAAAGGAGCACTCAGGGATGACAAGGCCATAGTGGATAGATTAAATTAATTCTTTGCTTTGGTCTTCACCAAGGAAGATGTGGGAGAGATACCGATGCCAGAAATGGTATTCAATGCTGACAAGTCAAAGAAACGGAATGAAATCTCTGTAAACCTGGTAGAGGTAATGGGGCAATTTGACAAATTAAAGAGTAGCAAATCACCAGGACCAGATGTTATCCATCTCAGAGTACTGATAGAATTAAAAAATGAACTTGCATAACTATTGTTAGTGGAGGAGTGGCCTAGTGGTTAGGGTGGTGGACTTTGTTCCTCGGGAACTGAGGAACTGAGTTCGATTCCCACTTCAGGCACAGGCAGCTCCTTGTGACTCTGGGCAAATCACTTAACCCTCCATTGCCCCATGTAAGCCGCATTGAGCCTGCCATGAGTGGGAAAGCGCGGGGTACAAATGTAACAAAAAAAATAAAAATAAACATGTAATTTATCTTTAAAATCAAGCATGATACCGGAAGATTGGAGGGTGGCCAATATACTGCTGATTTTTTTTTTTTTAAAAAGGTTCCAGAGGTGAACCAGAGTAAAGTGTGTTAGTCCATTTTTAAAGGTAATAAATAGAATAAAATAAAACATAGAAAAGAAAATAAGAAGCTAACATTTTTATTGGACTAACTTAAGGGGATCTGGGAAATTATAGACCGGTGAGCCTGATGTCAGTGCTGGGCAAAATGGTAAAGACTATTATAAAGAACAAAATTACAGAACATATACATAAGCATGGATTAATGAGACGATGAGGCATATTTTCAAAGCACTTAGCCTTCCAAAGTTCTACAGAAACCTATGGAACTTTGGAAGGCTAAGTGCTTTGAAAATATGCCTCAAAGCCAACATGGATTTAGTGAAGAGAAATCTTGCCTCACCAATCTACTACATTTCTTTGAAGGGGTGAACAAACATGCGGATAAAGGTGAGCAGGTCGATATTGTGTATCTGGCTTTTCAAAAAGCATTTGACAAAGTACCTCATTTATTACATTTGTACCCCGCGCTTTCCCACACAAGGCTTATATAGTAATTTGAAATACAAATTCTAATAGTGAGAGAAATTAAACAGTAGTGAAACATGATAAAGTTGAAGCTTGAAAATGTATAAGGGAGGGTAGACAAGATATGATAGTATTGGGGGAAATGGGGTAAGGAGGAATATAGTAAAGGAGAGATGGAGAGGAGATGGTTGGGATGAATAGAGGGGGAATGGGGAGGTGGGATAAGTAAAACCAATGAAGAGGTCGGTATCATAGTCAGAACAGAATTGGGAGTGGTGGTTGATCAGGTTAGGTTGGGACATTAGAGTAGGCTTGCTTAAAGAAATGAGCTTTCAACTTTTTTCTAAAGGGCAAGTAGTTGTTAAATAATCGTATAGATCTACAGTAGGTAGAGCGTTCCAAAGCTGGCTACTCGAAAAGGAGAAACTGGATGCATAGTAGGTCTTGTATTTAATTCCTCTACAGTTGGGAAGGTGTCAGTTGAGATAAGTTCGCGAGGAAATAGATCTGTTTCTGGCAGGGAGGTCAATCAAATCAGTCATGTAGTTGGGGGATTCACTGTGTATGATCTTGTGGATCATAGAGGCATATTTTCAAAGCACTTAGCCTTCAAAAGTTCCATAGAAACCTATGGAACTTTGGAAGGCTAAGTGCTTTGAAAATATGCCTCAATGTGGACCTTGAAATGTATTCTTTCTTTGATGGGGAGCCAGTGAAGCTTCATTCGAAGAGGTGATGCACTTTCGAATTTTGATTTGCCAAAAACAAGTCTGGCTGCCATGTTTTGGGCAGTCTGGAGTCTCTTCATTATTTGGGTTTTGCATCCTAAGAAAACACTGTTGCAGTAGTCAGCATGAGTAATAACAGTGGACTGTACCAGGTTCCGGGAAGTGTTGAATGGGAGATATGGCTTCACTCGTTTCAAAATCCACATCATATTAAACATTTTCTTCGTGGTGGATTTGGCATGGTTATCAAAAGATAGATGATTGTCTATTGTGACTCCAAGGATCTTTAAGCTGTTGGATATGGATAGATTGACATCAGAGGTGTTGAGAGTAGTCAGGAGGTAAGGGGAGTATTGGGAAGAGAGAACCAGGCACTGCGTTATTTTCTTTATTTAATTTCATTTTAAAAGCATTAGCCCAAGAGGTTAGAGTGGTCATGGCAATATTGATTTTTTCATAGATTTCAGATAAGTTGGATTTGAAGGGGATATATATGGTGACGTTGTCGGTGTATATGAAAGTATTTAGGACATGTTTGGTTAGCAGTCTGGCCAAGGGGATCATCATAAGGTTGAAAAGTATGGGGGAGAGTGGAGATCCCTGTGGTACTCCGCATTCAGATGACTATGGGGATGATAGATTTGTAGTTCCTTTGACTTTCTTAGTGCTGCTATATTTAAAGCAGTGGAAAAGTTTCCTGTATATCAATGTTGAAAGGTTGCTGTACCTCAGTAAAAAAACTAACATCTCTTTTAAATGACGTCCCCTCCCCCTTCCCACGTAAAGAGAAATGTGTCAAAAAAAACAAGAAATCAGAACTCATCTTGGCAAATATAAAATAGAAAATGCTGACACCATTCAGCAGGCTGGTGTTCCAAGCTTTGGTTCTTTTTAGCCATGTACTATCCAAAGCAGGAAATGACCAATGGAAATAAACTTTGAATACAACTGAAAAGAGTGAACAAAAGCTATAGTCAAGTTCAAATGTAAAATTTTTAATTTCGCTTGTGAATGCCACAAATAATCCATCATTTATAAAAACTAGTTTCAACAGAGTTCCAGTAGTTTGGGAAAAGTCAACGTTCAGGATTTCAAGTATTATGTAACTGAACTTTTTCAAACAGTACCTAAAGTATCTTTTCCTGTTGTTGGTTTCCTTTTTATCATTCCTTGTAGTCTGGACATGCTAGACTTCAGACCTCTCCTCATAGTTTAAAGCAGGAGTTTCCCAGATCTCTTCCTCCTCTGTCGAGAAGAACCTTTTAGTCTGCTCTCTCACTGTTTCACTGCACTTTCCTCTCGCAGGATGCAGGTCAGCTTTACTGCTGTCACTGCAGCCTTCAGTCCTGTCCACCTCTGAAACTTTAATGGCCTGCCCAGTCAGACCACTGCTCACCTTCCCAGCCTTCGAAGCAAGTCTAAAGAAGTTATTTTGAAGAATGTATCTGACACACTGGAGGATCACATTTCTTTCATGTCGTATGTCATGGGCCAACAACTAAGGAAAAGTAAAAGAAAAATAATGTCAATCAATTGCTGCCCTGGCTTCAATAACCAAATATTACACTTCTAGCTGCAAAGCACTGCAGATCATTTCATAATATTGTACATAAAGACGACCATGAAAGAAACAAAACATAACTGTAAAAGTATAAACAATATTCTAGGCCATTCTGGAGGATCCTCATTTTAGTAAACTGCACATCACAGAAACCATATTCATTCAAAACCTGGGCTTAATTTGGAGACATAAGTGGAACTGTGGAGCCCGTGAAGGAGGCAAGCGGGTCAGGGACAAGTGCAACAAGAGAAAATAGGACTAGGGAGGACTATTCTCTGCCTCTTTCCTGCAGGCTGTCTGGAAAGAGGGGTGGGGGAGAGGGACTAGAGCAAAAGACTCCTGTTGCTCTGCTATCTGAAAAGAAGTGGAGGAACTGTGTTCCAGGATGTCCCCCCTGAAATTAAGCACTGCTCACAACTAATGCGAAACAGACATTCATACCAAGAGCCACAATCTTCAGGGGCTCTGCATATAAGAAGAAGGTGCAACCACTGGCAAATGGGCAAAGACGCTGAAATAGTGGAGGTAAAGTTATTGAAAAGATAAAACCTCATTGGCTCTTTGAATTACAGAGAGGCAGCACAGTCCACACCAACATACTTCCAGCTTACCACCAGGACATACAACCACTGTTTCTCTGCTCTTTCCATTCATGTGGCCAACAAACAACATTTTCCTATGATTTTTTAACACACTGCAATAGTATATGATTATTGTGAATTTTTTAATTGGAAAGACAGGTAACAAAAATGAGTTAATAAAAATGTGCGCATTCCATTCTGATTTGTTACCCAACTGACAATTAATAAACAATGGACAAACAGCAGATTATCTCATTGACAGAGGACTGAATTTTGGTCTTATAGTCACAGCGGTGAACATGCAGGGCTCTTGAGTTCACGTCCCTGCTCTTCAACCAACTCCGCTGTCTCAGGCCGCTCCTTGTACCTCAGTTTACTCAACTATGACTGGCCAACTATATAGGCCTATCAAAGCTTTCATGGAGGAAAGCGAAGGGACATTCTCAACTCCACCCTCCCCAAACCAGGAGTGGCTGGATCATGTTTATGACCAGCACCAACTACAAAATAAGCAAGCTATCGCGATTCTTAAGGGAACAAAAATTACCATCTGTCCATCTATGGGCTGGCCCACTCATCATTTGTTTATTTTAAAACATTCATATACCATCGTCCTGGAATAGCCATTCAAAGCAGTTTACAAAAAATAATAATTATAATTCAAACATAAAATCAGAAAATAAAATAAACTAAAGTTAAACCCCACCCATGCACACGCCCACCATCAATGTACACACCATCAAAGCATGGCACATATTTTTCCACCAGTTACTCTATAAGACGTTACTTACACATGCATGAATACCATTATTTATGTGTGTTCTTGCCGCCTAAAATTAAGTAACTCCTTATAGAATCACCCCCAAAACAACTAAGCAGAGTTCTGGGAAGAAGGGACATTATTTAAGTACTGTTCAGGGAGGTAAAGTGACTTGCTGAGAGTCAAACAAATCAGTACAGATATTTGAAGCCACTGGTGTCAGGTAATATCCTGACTCGGAGCTCCCACTCTAACCTCCTTCTCCACAAGGCTTAGGCTATGATTATATATTCAGATTGTCTTGGGGTATGCACATGACTGACTGCATGCTTTATTTACAGCATTTCTCATAGGACACATGAATCCTAAATTCCTAAACATTTGACCAGGCTATTCGATGACCTCTTTGGGCAAAATAAAATAAATAAGTGCTTTAAGAGTAGGTGTTAAGCTGAAGTAGTATATACTGCCCTGTATGGAAGCCAGCAAATCTCGCTGTAATTCCATCTACTTATCCTCAAATACAAAGAAAACCTGTCAGAACTGAGTATTTGAATCTGAAAATGGTACTAACATTAATTTCATTCTGGTTTCCATGAAGAGCAATACTTTTATCAGCAGCGTAACCTCCGTAGCGCAATCTGAGGTGATTCTATAAGGAGTTACTTAATTTTAGGTGGCAAGAACACACATACAGTGGGGGAAATAAGTATTTGATCCCTTGCTGATTTTGTAAGTTTGCCCACTGACAAAGACATGAGCAGCCCATAATTGAAGGGTAGGTTATTGGTAACAGTGAGAGATAGCACATCACAAATTAAATCCGGAAAATCACATTGTGGAAAGTATATGAATTTATTTGCATTCTGCAGAGGGAAATAAGTATTTAATCCCTCTGGCAAACAAGACCTAATACTTGGTGGCAAAACCCTTGTTGGCAAGCACAGCGGTCAGACGTCTTCTGTAGTTGATGATGAGGTTTGCACACATGTCAGGAGGAATTTTGGTCCACTCCTCTTTGCAGATCATCTCTAAATCATTAAGAGTTCTGGGCTGTCGCTTGGCAACTCGCAGCTTCAGCTCCCTCCATAAGTTTTCAATGGGATTAAGGTCTGGTGACTGGCTAGGCCACTCCATGACCCTAATGTGCTTCTTCCTGAGCCACTCCTTTGTTGCCTTGGCTGTATGTTTTGGGTCATTGTCGTGCTGGAAGACCCAGCCACGACCCATTTTTAAGGCCCTGGCGGAGGGAAGGAGGTTGTCACTCAGAATTGTACGGTACATGGCCCCATCCATTCTCCCATTGATGCGGTGAAGTAGTCCTGTGCCCTTAGCAGAGAAACACCCCCAAAACATAACATTTCCACCTCCATGCTTGACAGTGGGGACGGTGTTCTTTGGGTCATAGGCAGCATTTCTCTTCCTCCAAACACGGCGAGTTGAGTTCATGCCAAAGAGCTCAATTTTTGTCTCATCTGACCACAGCACCTTCTCCCAATCACTCTCGGCATCATCCAGGTGTTCACTGGCAAACTTCAGACGGGCCGTCACATGTGCCTTCCGGAGCAGGGGGACCTTGCGGGCACTGCAGGATTGCAATCCGTTATGTCGTAATGTGTTACCAATGGTTTTCGTGGTGACAGTGGTCCCAGCTGCCTTGAGATCATTGACAAGTTCCCCCCTTGTAGTTGTAGGCTGATTTCTAACCTTCCTCATGATCAAGGATACCCCACGAGGTGAGATTTTGTGTGGAGCCCCAGATCTTTGTCGATTGACAGTCATTTTGTACTTCTTCCATTTTCTTACTATGGCACCAACAGTTGTCTCCTTCTCGCCCAGCGTCTTACTGATGGTTTTGTAGCCCATTCCAGCCTTGTGCAGGTGTATGATCTTGTCCCTGACATCCTTAGACAGCTCCTTGCTCTTGACCATTTTGTAGAGGTTAGAGTCTGACTGATTCACTGAGTCTGTGGACAGGTGTCTTTCATACAGGTGACCATTGCCGACAGCTGTCTGTCATGCAGGTAACGAGTTGATTTGGAGCATCTACCTGGTCTGTAGGGGCCAGATCTCTTACTGGTTGGTGGGGGATCAAATACTTATTTCCCTCTGCAGAATGCAAATAAATTCATATACTTTCCACAATGTGATTTTCCGGATTTAATTTGTGATGTGCTATCTCTCACTGTTACCAATAACCTACCCTTCAATTATGGGCTGCTCATGTCTTTGTCAGTGGGCAAACTTACAAAATCAGCAAGGGATCAAATACTTATTTCCCCCACTGTAAATGGTGGTATTCATGTATGTGTAAAAGACCTCTTATAGAATACAAGCTAGTGGAACAATATGTGCCATGCTTTGATGGCGTGTAGTTTGACGGTGGGTGTGTGCATGGGCGGAGTTTGGGCAAACTGCACATGTATGTGCAATACATTATAGAATACTATAATTTATATTAGGGCTGCAAGTTAATCACAGTTAACGCTGAGATTAATACATTAGTGCATCAGTGAAGATAAATAGAATGACTGGGATCTATACAGCTTTTTGCAATTAAACAGGACCCTAAAAAAGTTGACAGTTTTAAATCAGCAACACACATACTAGAGCATGTGGCCTGGCAGCATATTTCTGGCATCTAGAGCGCATGAAAATTTCAAAGGAAAGTAGACAGAAGGGACAACTCCATACTGCTTGATTAAAGCTGGCAAATCAAAACACAAAGCAGTAGATGGATTTGCCTACAGTAACGGTAGGAAGACAATACATCCAAGGATATCTCAGCTAGGTGCCGTCAACACCAGATAATACTTCTCTCAGACAGGGCTGACCCTCGCATTAGCAGCTGTGAGATGATGACCTCGCCATGTCTTTTACTTTTAAGGGGGAAAGAAAACAGGGTCCAATTATATACAATACAAAATTCACCAGAAAGAGAATTAAAAAGTCAGACGTTAATTGTTTGAAACTGTGCTTTAAGAGCTGTAACCCAGAACAAGCTAGCAGAAAGCATAAAAGTAGAACAAGTTAAAAAGCATATACTTAGGGGGTAATTTTATAAAGCTTTCTTTCCCCATGCATAAAGCCTAAAGCCTGTTTTACAAGCAGAAAGAGCTTAAATAAAATTGAGCGACCATATATGTATGTGTAAGTATGTGCACTGAGAGTAGTTATAAGCAAGCCAGAATAGGATTTAAAGGAAAAAGTTCCAAGTTTCACTTAATGCTAAAAAAATGAATTAGTAATAACTCTAGTACTCTGTCAGATTGTTGTTCTTCAGATTATTATTTTAAAGCGTACAGAGATAGAAAGGAGGGAGCACTGTGCTCTTATTTCTCAGAAGTTTCAAGTTTCAATTTATATGCACTTTGTTCTAGGGTATGAAGGAACTTTTGTGAAATCAGTTTTGGGGAAGTAGTGTTAGAATTTAATTTTAGACTAGAAGATGAAAAGTACCAAATTTGTTATGAGACAGTTAAATGCTGCTGTCCCCCATAACAGCGCCAAACCCATCCGAGAAAAACTGTACTGGCTCCCAATCAAAGAACGTATTGCTTTCAAAATCTGCACCCTGGTCCATAAAATAATCTACGGCGAAGCCCTACATGACAGACCTCATAGACCTGCCAACCAGAAATACAGCAAGATCAACACGAACATACCTAAATCTTCACTACCCAAGCTGCAAAGGACTCAAACACAAATCAACCAATGCATCCAGCTTCTCCTATTTAAGTGCTCAACTGTGGAACGCACTGCCAAAAATAGTAAAACAACGTACGACCACCTAAATTTCCGGAAAGAACTAAAAACAAACCTGTCCAGAAAGGCATATCCCACCAACTCAACAAAAGAACCTAAGAACCTGCAACACAACAAAACCAAAGATCGTAATAGACACACCCCAACTCTCCCTCTCCCTCTCTAATGTTCCCCCAATGTACCTATCATACACGAACCTTATTCTACCACTATTACACCTTGTATTTATTCATACCGGAACTGGCGAATGCCGTTACGGTACTATGTAAGCCACACTGAGCCTGCAAATAGGTTGGAAAATGTGGGATACAAATGTAACAAATAAATAAATAATATTAAAGGGAAAAAGGGTTTTTACATGCTTTGTTGGATTTGGGATTTCTTCAATGTGTTTCCACCCCTACCCATGAGGCAGGCCACTCTATAGATTTAATTTTATTTTCCAGTGGAGATGAAGGGTGGCCTAAGGGATGTGACAAAGTATGTGCTGTGATCAGATCACTTACTACATACCGGAGTGCAGGTAAACATACAAAGAGCATATACAGTACTGAAAGCAGAGATTGGAGTAAGATCTCAGGTGAGGTTTTTACTGGCTGAATTTCTATTCGATATTGAGGAATTTAGTGAAACTGAGGTGTCACAAGCCGTAGCACTCTAGAATAAAGGCCCATCAACTGTTGTAGATTGTATAGCTCCTAAAAAGGTTAGTAAAGATAAATATTGGAAAATCTAGACCTGCTTGGTTTCACCCTGGGCTTAAAGTATTAAAGCGACAGGACAGATAATTGGAAAGGAAATGGAAAAAAAGAGTAATCAGAAGTCTCAATTTAGTTTAGTTTTGGTTTGTTTGTTTTTTAACAAAAGATTTGGAATATTAGAAGTAGTATGGAATGGAGTGTTAATATATTGGATAGATCGACCCAGAAGGGGACTACAGGGACACAAGAAGTAGATGTTGTGGATAGAATGGAAGACAGTAAGGGTAATATTACTAATTTTAGAGAGGTATCCAATGATAAAATGGTATTGGCATTACAGGATATTAATGCAATGTCTTGTGTACTAGATCCAATTTTGTCAGGACTAGTAAAATTATCAAAAATTGGAAGAGCCAAGCTTTGAGCAAAGCCTTTCAAGGAGTGCATTCCAGAGTGTGGGGTACCTCAGAGAAGGCTCATTGCTGGGTGTCACATCAAGTGATGTCTTTTAGAGAGGGTGTGGTTTGGGTTACTTCTTGGAAGGACTCTAGCGTCTTTGGAGGTATGTAGAGGGAGATCCTGTTCATCAAGATTTAGTTGGGATAAGGGGGAAGATGTACTTCTGATTTTATCAAAGGTTGTTGAGCTTACTGTGGTCTTCCACAAGACTCTGTTTTATCACCATTACTTTTTAATTTGTATTTGACTCAGACAGTAGATATTATTGAGGGTTTGGAATTTCATGTCATGTAAGTTATACACTGACGATGTGCAGTTTTGGATAGAAGCTTTATGTGTTATGAATAAATGTTAAGTACAGTTATCTACCTGGTTTCATAAAATGGAATTACAGTTAATCTAGAGAACACATTATATATGGTTTTTACATAAGCAGAGGAGGTTGACTAAATGTTAGATGGGGTTTTTACTGCAGAAAAAAAAAAAGTTAATAAAAAATGAAAGAGTTTGATGTATAATAATTTGAAGTTCGTGGGTAAGATTTTTCCAGTAGTGTGGGGGTGTCTTTTGTTAATTTAAGATTAGTGAGACGTATAAGATCTATATTGGATCAGAATGACTTACAGGCTCATTTTCAAAAGAGAAGGATGCCGATCTTTCGACACAAATCGGGAGATGGGCGTCCTTCTCCCAGGGTCGCCCAAATCGGCATAATCGAAAGCCGATTTTGGGTGTCCTCAACTGCTTTCCGTTGCAGGGACGACCAAAGTTCACGGGGGCGTGTCAGAAGCATAGCGAAGGCGGGACTGGGATGTGCCTAACACATGGGCGTCCTCGACTGATAATGGAAAAAAGAAGGGCATCCCTGATTAGCACTTGGGCGACTTTACTTGGTCCATTTTTTTGTTACGACCAAGCCTCAAAAAGGTGCCCGAACTGACCAGATGACCACCGGAGGGAATCAGGGATGACCTTCCCTTACTCCCCCGGTGGTCACCAACCCCCTCCCACCCTAAAAAAAAAAAAAAAACTTTTTAAATATTTTGTGCCAGCCTCAAAAGTCACACCCAGTTCCATGACAGCAGTATGCAGGTCCCTGGAGCAGTTTTAGTGAGTGCAGTGCACTTCAGGCAGACAGACCCAGGCCCATCCCCCCCCCCCCACCTGTTACACTTGTGGTGGTAAATGTGTGCAAAACCCACCAGAAACCCACTGTACCCATATGTAGGTGCCCCCCTTCACCCCTTAGGGCTATGGTATTGGTGTACAGTTGTGGGGAGTGGGTTTTTTTTTTGGGGGGGGAGGGTTGGGGGGCTCAGCCCTAGGGTGCACGGTTGGTGTCTTGGCATGTCATGGGGGCCAGTGCACTACGAATGCTGGCTCCTCCCACGACCAAATGGCTTGGATTTGGTCGTATCTGAGATGGGCGTCCTCGGTTTCCATTACTGCTGAAAATCGGGGACAACCATCTCTAAGGGCGACCATCCGTAAGGTCGATCTAAATTTTGCAATTTGGGCGTCCCCGACTGTATTATCGAAACGAAAGATGGACGCCCATCTTGTTTCAATAATGCGGGTTTCCCCGCCCTTCACCGGGACATCCTGCGAGGACGTCCTCAGGAAAACTTGGGCGCCCCTTTCGATTATGCCCCTCTTAGTGATCTTGATCTACGCTTTTGTTACGTCTAGGCTAGACTAATGTAATACTCCTTGTTGTGGTCTACCTAAACATCAGCTTAAGAGACTGCAGCTAGTACAAAACAGTGGCTTGTTTGCTAAAATTAAAAAATAAATACATAAATAAATCTTAGGATCATATTACACCCATTTTGAAAGATTTGTATTGGTTGCCTATTTACTGCTTAAAATTTTATGCTTAGCTGTTTGTCCTTTGTATCAAGAGGGCTCAATATATATGACCGTCTCTTGGAAAATATGACTAAAGTGCCCACTAACCAAAAAATGAGGTTTCAATGAATTCTATTAGAATAATTTTTACTAAAGTCCAAACCTCACCCTTTTAAGTGAAAACAAAAATAAAGAAGTTCAAACATTTGACTGTTTAAAGTAATTTTTGAGAAATTGAGTGTTAAAGTTCAGAATGGATCCATGACTTTTGTCATGCTTTCCCAGAGTTGTTATTGCCTTATGTGCCATCTAGGGCATTACACTCATCTCAGTTGAGTTTATTACAAGTGCCATGCAGGATTAGACTGCTATCTACTTCTGCCAATATATTTGATTATATGGGTCCTAAATTATGGAATATTCCTCTTGTTTATGACATATTCAATATTACTCTTCCTTCAAAACACATCTGAAGGCCTGCGTTTCCCCCCCTCCCTCAAAGAAACCATTTTGGGCCAGGAGTAGGGTTGCTAACTTTCTGATGAAGAAAAATCCAACACCTGCCCTGCTTCATGCCCCACCCCTAGTCCCTTGCTACACCTACTGTTGTATTCCTTCACTTTTCCTCTGCCCCTTTACAACCAAGTGCCTGTACTAGGGTTGCTATCTCAAAAGAAAAAAACTTCCACTTGTACATATGTTCTATGATTATTTCACAAACAGAAACAGAGCTCCAGTAACCAAATCTTGCAAAAAACAAAACACGTTCCAGACAGAGAGAAAATCCTGTCTTAATAACAAAGCAGTAATATCCAGAAGTCAAACAGCAACAACCCTACCTATCAAAAGGCAGCACCTCAGAATACCAATATACTTCCAGACTGCTACTGATCTCTCCACAGAAACCAAGCAGAATACCATACCTTCGCCACATGTACAAAACACAGACAGACCCTTGGTATCTTTGTAATGAACTTATTGCCTTTGAAAATACTGGGGATCCTGAAAAGGCTATGCAGAAATCTAATATACACTATGATGAGACATACTTCCTAGATTACAGACAGACATTTAACTTATTTTTGAGCATGTCGACTTACTTCCTTCTGCCATTGCAGGAAAGTATTCCAACTTCTACTCTGTGTTCTGTTCCCTCACCCCCACCACTTCCTTTTACTCCCTCCCAACCCAGCCATTAGAACCTGCTCCAATTCATCTGCTGCCAGCATCTCTTCTGATGGCAGGACCTGGCTTCCCTGACACATGTGGCCACAGTCAGCAGGAACATCTTCAAGCAGCAGGACCTGGGCTCCCTGCCACCTAGCCATTTCTTTTGTCGCTTGATCCCCACTTCAAGTGACAGGGCCTGGCCTCTCCACCACTCCTGCCCTTCTGCTGTGTGTGCACATGCCTCAGTCCATCCACATATATGCAAACATGCATAACCTACAGTGGACAGATAAACATCCTCCACAATAGGCATTTTTACTTAAAAATGCACCTTCACAATGGTCACTAATCAGACTTCAATGTTTTATATGTTATACTTTTCTTTTCTTTTTTTAACTTAAATTGGCAGCTCTGGGTGGCTAAAATTCAGGAGGTATTTTAGCTTCATAGCACCCAACCGAAACAAAATTTTGAGAGGCTGAATGCTGCTGTGGGTGCTTAAGGACTAGATATTTGGAGAAAAGTCACACCCATATCCAATAATCTACAGAACTCTGAATACTTGTGTGAACAAAGTGGGGGATCTTATACTTTCCTCTGGCCAACACTGTAGAATGCAAAGGAGGGAGATGACATAACAGGTCTAGGTAAGGAGAGAGATCTTAGAAGTGGTCATGTCCTATGATTGACAGCTGGGATCTATCCTTAGTACTGTGGACAGAATCAATGAGCATATTATATAATGGCAGACAGGCAACTGGCCCATTTATGCTATGATTTTGTTACAGCACCTGAGGAAATACCCAAACAAAAACATCGACCAAGCTCAGTATATAAGACAACATTTCTTTTAACCTAACACTCTCCCCCCTGCCTCCAAAGAGAGCCATCATGATTCATGTTCAGCGCAGTAACAGGCTCACTCCAAGGAAATCTCGCACCCTGTCAGACTTCACCCATTACAAATTCATGCTATCCTCCTTCCAGTCCTCCCTATTCCTTGCCAAACAGGAATATTATTCTCAATTAACTAATTCTCTTGGCTCCAACCCTCGTCGCCTCTTCGCCACCCTCAACTCCCTACTTAAAGTGCCCTCCGCTCCCAGCCCCCCCCCCCCCACTCTCTCCTCAAACACTAGCTGACTACTTCCGCGATAAGGTGCAGAAGATAAACCTTGAATTCACTTCCAAGCCTTCTTCTCCCTGTGACTTCTTAACCCACTCCCCCAACCAACCTAGCCTGGCCTCCTCCTCCTTCCCTGAGATCACCGAAGAGGAAACTGCTCGCCTTCTCTCTTCCTCTAAGTGCACCACCTGTTCCTCTGATCCCATTCCCACCAATCTGCTTAACAACATCTCTCCTACAGTCAACCCCTCAATCTGTCACATCCTCAACCTCTCTCTCTCCACTGCTACTGTCCCTGACACCTTCAAGCACGCTGTAGTCACACCACTTCTCAAAAAACCATCACTAGACCCCACCTGTCCCTCCAACTACCGTCCCACCTCTCTTCTACCCTTCCTCTCCAAATTACTTGAACGCGCTGTCCACAGCCGCTGCCTTGATTTCCTCTCCTCTCAGGCCGTCCTCGATCCGCTCCAATCCGGCTTTCACCCACTACACTCAACAGAAACAGCACTCTCTAAAGTCTGTAATGACTTGTTCCTTGCCAAATCCAAAGGTCAGTATTCCATCCTCATCCTCCTCGACCTATCTGCCGCCTTTGACACCGTCAATCATAATTACTTCTTGACACACTGTCCTCATTCGGGTTCCAGGGCTCCGTCCTCTCCTGGTTCTCTTCGTATCTTTCCCAACGCACCTTCAGAGTATATTCTAATGGCTCTTCTTCCACCCCCATCCCGCTCTCTGTTGGGGTTCCTCAAGGTTCTGTCCTTGGACCGCTTCTTTTCTCGATCTACACCTCTTCCCTGGGCTCGCTGATCTCATCACATGGTTTCCAGTACCATCTCTATGCTGATGACACCTAGCTTTATCTCTCCACTCCCAACATCACGGTCGAAACCAAGGCCAAAGTTTCGGCCAGCCTTTCAGACATCGCTGCCTGGATGTCCAACCGGCATCTGAAACTGAACATGGCAAAGACTGAGCTCCTTGTCTTTCCACCCAAACCCTCTTCTCCTCTTCCCCCACTTTCCGTCTCTGTTGACAACGCCCTCATCCTCCCCGTCGCTTCAGCCCGCAATCTCGGAGTCATCTTCGACTCCTCCCTCTCCTTCTCTGCCCATATCCAGCAGACAGCTAAGACCTGTCGCTTCTTCCTCTATAATATTAGCAAAATTCGCCCATTCCTCTCTGAACAGACCACCCAAACCCTTGTCCACTCGCTCGTCACCTCTCGTCTTGACTATTGCAACCTTCTTCTCACTGGCCTCCCGCTTAACCATCTATCTCCCCTTCAATCTGTCCAAAATTCTGCCGCACGTCTTATCTACCGCGTGAACCGATACTCTCATATCACCCCTCTCCTCAAGTCACTTCAGTGGCTCCAGATCCGCTACCGTATACAGTTCAAGCTTCTCCTTTTATCCTTCAAATGCACTCAATCTGCAGCCCCCCAGTACCTCTCTACACTCCTCTCCCCGTATGTTCCCACCCGTAACCTCCGTTCTCAGGACAAATCACTCCTATCTCTACCCTTCTCCACCACCGCTAACTCCAGACTCCGCCCCTTCTGCCTCGCATCACCATATGCCTGGAACAGCCTTCCCGAGCCCATACGTCATGCGCCCTCCCTGCCCATCTTCAAGTCCTTACTCAAAGCCCATCTCTTCTCCCTTGCTTTTGGCGCATAACCACCTTCCCCACTCATGATACCTACACTGACTACATAGTTTGTAACCTTTAGATTGTAAGCTCTTTTGAGCAGGGACGGTCCTTCCCCATGTTAAACTTGTACAGCGCTGCGTAACCCTGGCTGCGCTATAGAAATGCTAAGTAGTAGAAGTAGTGTTTGTAGAACTATTTACTGTTAAGAACCTTGTAATTACTTGTAAAGGAGAAGTGCTGTCAGCTCACTAATCATACACACTGTAAAAGCCAACAGTGTGACTGAACAAACTAGAAATATATTACATTTAATGATTTTAGGCAGGAACACCAATTGTATGCAACTAGTGAGGTCTTATTCAACAGAAATGGTTAAAGCTCTGATGACTGGCGCTATTACTCATATGCTTTATTCTATAGAAAAAAGGATACATTTTCAGAAGGCAGCCCTGTGCCTTCTTTAGATTTTTAATTCTTGCATCTGTTTCTCTTTCAACTGTACAATGTTAGCCATGATGGGTTAAAAAAAAAAAAATCACACCTACTACTCTTATACTAACTATAATGAGAGAGTAACCTTTGACAGCATTGAACAGAAAATCCAGTTAAGAAAAAATAGGAACTATCACTGATATTTTGACACTATGAGCTTCCAATTCAGAGAACTATCCAATGATACTTCCCCCTGTTTTAACAAAACCCTCCTTCCATGGCTCTTATCCTGGTCACTGTAGTGACAGTCCCACGATTGAGAGCAATGACTACATTATGGGCTCTAAAGTTGCAACAACAGCAAAGGTGACAAAAGAGCCCCAAAAAACAAGTGGTGTGGTACAGAAATTTTATTGGTGGGTAGCAAAGACTCAACACAAGCCATTTATCGGCTGCAAGGCCTGCATCAGGAGTCTGTACCAACACTCTTACAATGATTAAAAGGGATATTGAGATTATTTATATATTTATCACATTTATACCCCGCATTTTCCCACATGTTTGCAGGCTCAATGTGGCTTACAATATACCGGAAAGGCTATCGCCAGTCCAGCAGTTATACAAATACAATAAATTGTGGTAGTCAGAGAGGATAGAAGGAACAGGGTATAAAGGAAAAAAAGGGTAAAGGTAAGAGAGTCCAAAATGGTCCATTTATCATCAAATAATTGCACAAAGGAAAACACAACTAATTTATATTGACAAAATTCCTGCCTTATGTGCAAGCGCTGCAAGACAGCTCCAATGAAGTTGCTTCTGTTCATTTCGTGCAAAGGATTGTTCTTCCCTCTAAATACAGTCACCAGGTATAAGGATAAGCATGGATTTCACTCCCCCCCCCCCCCCCCCCCAGAGGCTAGGAATGCTTCCTCAGTTACACTGCTATTGTCTTCCACAACATACTTGATTATCAGTCTGAGCCACTACCAACAAAGATCCACAAGTGAGACTGGGATAGGTTCATCCTGGTTATGATATCATGCATGCTGTATCATCCAATACAGTGCTACCATAATGGCTATACTTCCAACAGATTAGAGGGATTTACAAATGACTTAAGTAGAAAACATTTTTACTTATCCTGGGTACTTCTGAAATAGAGACAGAAAACTATTTACTTTCAAAAGTTAGTGTCCTCCCCCCTCTGCAAAAAACACACACTCTTTACCTCCCAACCTCCCTTCATCTTTCTCAATTTGCCCATCTCTGCTCTTCTTCCCAGTTCCAATTCTACCCCTCACTGTAGTGCCCTTTGGGCTCCCTGATTACTGCCAGTGAACACACAGGGGAGAAACTGGAAATGGGGAGGGGGGGGGGGGGTCAGAGCCCCATGCCCTACAACATCATATAAGGATCTCTTTCACCCCATGTTCTCTCTAGTGCTGCTTGGGAGCTTTCCCATCAGCTTCTAACCCTGGCTCTTCCCACTGTGGCTTCACCTCCTCTTCTTATGCCTCTGGCTCTTCTTCCCTATCTCTGCAGTCCCAACACCTCCTCATTCCACACTGCATGTTGAAACTGAAAGAGTGCGCAGCCACAGAGACAGATCTTGGGTTCTTTTTCTCTCCTTACTGCAGGACGGAGCTGGGAAAAAGGGAAGCAGAAACCCTAATCTCTACAACAGCCACTGTATCAGGGGTGTAGCTACCATTGAGTGACGCTGTTCCACCTTCACCCCCTCGCAGGTCCCAGCATTTCTCTAACCCCCCCCCCCCCAGTTCCCTTGAAATGCGCAATGAGCAGCCGGCAAAGGCAGTGAGGTAAACAGCCTGCCTCAGGTCGGTGGCACCAGGGCCTTTCCATTGCCGTATCCCACCCACAGGAAGTGACTGGGGGGAGGACATAGCAAGCCTCATAGGAAAGCTTTGCTGGACTTGGGGAAAAGCTTAGACTTAGCTGATGTATGGTGGGTGTTGCATGGGTCAGAGAAAACATACCTTTTACTCTCATGCTAAAAATATATATATCTGCATAGATTTGTTTTGGTCCCATCTCAACATATGGGATAAAGTTCAGGATGCAGGCACTGAGCCTATACACATTTCAGATCATGTTCTGGTTTAGGTAACCTTTTCTGGTTTAGGAGGGGTGATGGGAGGTCAGCGAGGCTTCTGGCGCCTAAATGATTCATTGTTAGGAGATGAGAAGATTTGCAATGAAATTCAGACTACCATATAACAGTCTATAGAACATAACGATAGGGGTGATGTTGGGGATGGAGTGCTTTTGGATGCATTGAAAGCAGTGGTGCACAGTGTTCTCATTAACTGGGGAGCAGGCAAGAAGCAGTGGCAGGCATACGTGTCTTGTTTCTTCTCAAGTGACAGCCTGTGATTGGAGCATCAGCATATGGTATCCCATAGCAGGGAGATCTTGCAGGACCTTCAGCAAGTTTACTCTGAGTTATCCCAGCTTCGTGTAGCCGAAGTTGATTTTCAATGACTATGTATTCGCCAACAGGTCCAGCACGATGTTAGCTCGCTTGTTGCAGATGCAGACCCAGCGTAAGGCACATGGAATACATAAAATTAAAGGGCCCGGAGACAAAATTTATTACTCTGATGCTGATACACAGCAACAGTTTTTGCAATTTTATCAGTAGCTATATCAGCAGAACCTGATTGTGCAAGATAGGGACATTGAGGCTTTTTTTTAGACACTGTTCAGCTCTCTCTTAGCTCAGGAACACTTGGAACAGCTCATTTCCGGGGGGGGGGGGGGGGGGGGGGAATCATTCAGGCAATTCACAACCTTAAAAATGGGCAGGCTCTGGGGCTGGATGGTTTCACGGGTGAATTTTTTAAGGTCTTTCAGGGGGAGGTGGGGGGGGGATTGTGACATAGTTTTAGCACTATCCTTTGACCCCCATCTATGACAGAGGCCAGTATTTCTGTGTTGCTTAAACCAGGGAAAGATCCCACTCAATGTGGGTCATATCGAACCATTTCATTACTGAATATTGATATTAAAATTATTGCAAAAATTTTAGTGGATAGATTGGCAGTTGTCTTGCCCAATCTCATTCACATCAACCCAGTCTGGCTTCATTTCTAGGACACAAGTTGGGGACAATGTTCATCAAATTTTACACCTGACGTGGGGGGCCCAGCTCACACCAGAGCAGACTATGCTCTTATCAATCTAGGCGGAAAAGGTCTTTGATCGGGTGATATGGGCATTCCTTTGAGTGGATATGAGGAAGGCTGGGCTCGGGGACAATTTCTGTGAGTGAATCAGCAGGGGCACTAGGCAGGAGTGTCTGCTGTCCCCACTGTTATTTGCTCTGTCTCCTGAGCCTTTAGCAGCTCATATACGGGCTAATCCGGACATTAGAGGTATAGGAGACACAAGTCATAAGATTGCTTTGATTGCAGGTGATATTCTTCTGTATGGTCAGACCCCACGGTTGACTCTCCCTGTTATTCTTAAAGAGTTTCATCAATATGGGACGGTGTTGAGATTCAAAACTAATATGGACAAATCTGAAACCTTGGGTGTCACCACTTCTGTAGTGGATGTGGAGGCATCGAGTCAGCACTTTGCTTTTCGGTGGGCCTCTCGATTTATTTGACTCTGGAAGTGTGAGGGGTTAATTTGCTTTAGGCAGGTTTTGGAATGTGGGGAGCTTAGACATTTCTGGAATTGAGGGACAGCTATGGCTTATTAGCTGGGGATTTTTTTTCCATATTTGCAATTGCAACACTTTATGAGGGCTCAGGGTTGGCTCAAAGATGACACTGAAGCACTGGAAAATTTTTAAGGGTGGGGGGCCTAGGCAAACTGAAAAGACATATTTCAACATTATACAAATATCTGGGGTTTTACTAACAAAACCACTCCCACAACCAAGCCCCTTCCAAATTATGCACCCTGCAGCTTTTACAAGTTTAAATTGCAGTTTTATAAAATTGTAATTTACATATGTTGAGCATTTATATAAGTAAAAGCCAAAGAAGCATTATGTCCCTATGCTTCTAAAATGACCTCCTTGAGATATCCCTGTGCTCAAAACAATCCTTATGGAAAACGGAATTTATGCCACTGACTAAAACTAAAAACCTGCCTCACTTAACCTCTGACCCTGCCCCTTTCCAGCCTGCTAAAATCACAATCTGCATAAATTTTAAATTAGTCAGGTTGAGAAGCCAAATTTAACTGGCAGATTTAAGATATTTTAACAGGATAAATATTTTTGACAATCAACTACTAATTCTTCTATGATTTGACGGCTGAGGCTAGCTACTAACTTTTACCTGCCAGGTCTCTATGGAGCCCTTTTACTAAGGCGCGTACAATGCGGGTCAAATTAGAACTACCGCCTGGCTACTGCGTGCCCCAGGCGGTAATTCTAATTTTTGCGGTGCTAACCGGGCAGTAATCGGCAGTGTACGCATACTGACGATTACCGACCGGTTAACGCCTGAGAACTTACCGCTAAGTCAATGGGTGGCGGTAAGGTCTCAGACCCAAAATGGACGTGCGCTAATTTTTATTTTGCCACACATCCATTTTCGGCTTAAAAAAAAAAGGGGGGGGGGCTTTTTTGCAGGCGCACTTAATAATAGACCTGCGCGTGTCCAAAATACATGTCTACACTAGCGCAGGCACGCCTTAATAAAAGGACCCCTAAATTATTTTAGTGTCCTCACCAAAGACCCAAAAGTACCATTTTACCTTTGACTCGCTATGCTGAAAGAGTGGTTGGTGTGTCCAGAGGGTGTGTAAGAGCGTATTATAAGCAGACGAGCAAAAAAGCAATAAACAGTAACAGGCATTTACCATAGGCAAATATGTCTTATATTCCTAGAACTGTAATAATTTGTAATAAGGAAGCCATAACCCCAACTACAATTATGGCTGAAGTAAGATGGATGTTGGGGATAGATTATCAACAGAAGCTTCTTTAGAGAGACGTCATAAGAACAAGTGGACACTTGCCATTTCCAGCAGCGTAGGCCGCCGTTCCTGCAGTGAATGGAGAGGCTTCTCTCTGTCCCTGGGAGTCCTCCTATTCCAAGTTTTGCTCTCCATGCCCCCAGTCTTTGTATGTAGGCGATTTTCTTTATCATCTGCCAGGCCTCTACTACCCAGGCTCTTCGGGAGTGGTTGCAGGATGCTCTTATTTTCCTCTGGTGCCTTCGCCACAGTCTTGAGAGGAAGCTCTATTTAAAAATAAATAAATAAATAGAGAGAGAAAACAGAAAGGTAATTACCCATAACAAAAAATTCTCATGACAATTGTGGGCTGTAGAAATCTACCCGTTGCATTTTTCCCCATCAGAAATAATCATGCTTAAGCAGATTATATATATATATATATATATATATATATATATATATGTTTGTTGAGATCCTTTGTAAAGCTGTGATCTACATGTAAATCTGGATGGCATATGATGTACATTTTCATCTCCATTTCAAAGCATGAATCAGCCTCCACAAAGGCAGCACAGATATCAGGAGGAACCAGATGCTCCCACCCCCTGCCGGTAGCCAGACTTAACCATTTAGAAAAGGAAACTGAGCCCTTTGTGTACTCTGCTGTGAAGTTTGTAATTGATTATAGTATATTACTGTTTCGCATGCAAATGTCTGAAGCACCGCAAATGTTTTGTTGTTATTTTTAAAGTGCTCCACATGAACTTCTCTGGAGGCACAATCATCTCCAGAAGAATCAGAAAGCAAATAACGGAAGCTGGTATGCACCATATTATCACATTCAGGCCCCGACACAGAAAGCTGCTCTTTAGCGCAGTGGTTTTCTTTGATTTTCCTATGCTAATCTTACTCCCAATATAGTAAAAAAATATTAGCACAGAAAAATCAGTGTAAATCCACTGTGCCAACAAGTAGCAAAGCGGGTATACAAAATGCTTGCATACTGCTGATTAAGAAATTGCTTTCAATGTAAAAAAAAAAAAAAAAGAATCTAGCACAGTTTTAATCTTAAAATTTTACTTTTTCTAGTGCTGAATCTTTAAACTAGCTTAAGGCTGGCAAAAAGATATAGCCGGGAACGAAAGGATCATCCCAAATGAAGTACAGCAGATATCCAGATCCCCAACGGCTCGAGTCAGGATATGTTGAGGGAGGAGGGACGAGGGAGTAAGGAGTCTAGAGTCCAAGGATAACTTTCCTGGCACTGGGGAAGGAGGGAGAGGGTGATGAGGTGTGTAGGTTCCACTGGGCCATCAGGGAAATTTTGCGGGATGAGGGTAATGGGGGAAGGAGGCGGACAAAGGTCACAGAGTCCAGCAAGCTATTTTTTTTTCTTTCTTTATATATTTCCCTTTCTGTAAGTGTGTGAACCAATCCTCATTCTTTCACAGACAGGAAGGGAGACATTTTAGTCTCAATACAACAAAGGGCTGCATATTACTATGGAAGTGCAAACAGTTTTGAACTCAAAGGTAACTTGCATGCCATTAGTTTACTGCGTTGGCAATAAAAAAATTTTGTACTTGCATTAGAATGCTGTATGCTGAAATTTAGTGCAGCATTCTAAAGCAATGCTTACAACATTAGGCTTCTTGTCAATGCTTCCAGAAATGGGTGAACACAGAAGGGGGGGGGGGTGAAGGGAGATAAGGAGGACCAAATCCCACTCCACCCCAAGCTCCCTGTATTTTAATGACTAAGGGCCAGATGCACTAAACTTAACGAACAAGTAGTAAACCGTGGCATGCACAAAAGGCTTCTCCGAGCCATTTTCCGATCACGGTAGCAGCTAACGAAAACGGAATGCAGATGAGCAAATTAGTACCCCAATGTGTATAAATCGTATTATAATGAGATGCACTACCGTTTTCCGATTGCCTTACCGTGGAAAATCTAACGGGAGGTCTATACCTCTCGTTGGGGCTGCACGGGATTTATTCGCCTCTAAAAACTTCTATAAATTTAACAAAAAACAAAAATTGGGAAAAAAAAACGTCCAAGTGCTCGTCAGGGACGTCCTTTACTCAAAACAACCAGCTGAAAACCTTTGCCTAGCCACGTCCAAGTGGTCGTCAGGGCCATCCTTCTAAAGTGCTTAACATGGACGTCCTTCACTAAAAAAAGGACATCCCTAACGAGCACTTGGACGTTTTTCCCCCAGATTTTTTGTGATGGGTGCGAGGACATCCAAATCAAAAAACTATTTGGACGTCTCTTTTGATTATGCCCCACCTCCAGGTCTCTCTCAGCCAATCACAGTGCATTTAGCTGACACCAGTGACAGCTAAACGCACTGTGATTGGCTGAGAGAGACCTGGAGGAGGGGCATCGGACGTGCTGCTAACACCCCAGGGCAAGGCGGCCGGAGCAGAAGCCGCCGATAGCTGCCAGGTATGAGTTTGATAACACGGTGTGGAGGGGCTTGAGAGAGAAGTTCCGAACTGCGGACAAGGAGGAAAGTAGAAGACTGAAGATCGGTTCCCCGATCCCCGGCTTGCAGATGCACTTTGCCGCCTGTGGGATGCCTTACAGGGAGAGAAGGTGTGCCTCGGTAGAGATGTCCTTTTTTTTGTTTGTTTTTTTTAGTGAAGGACGTCCATAAAGGACGTCCTTGGCATGCGCAGAGCAGCCAGCATAACGCTTGGCTGCTCTGTGCATGCTCGACCGGCAGACTGGCTTCAGAAAGAATAGAGAATGCAAGTGAGCTACAACGAGCAGCTCATTTGCATTCCGTTTCCTTGATGCATGGCCGTTCCCTACCGATTCGCTATGGACTCGGTAAGGGAAGGGCTCTTCCGAGGACCTTAGTGCATCTGGCCCTAACTGTTTTAACTAGTGTTTTATTCTTTGCATGTTCCTGTGTTTTTTTATTCCCTCTCTCCTTAAAAATATTCTACAGGCGCTCTTGACCCAGAAGGCTGCAGGAACAAACCACTACACTTGTGACTGGCAAAGTAGCAACGCAGTGTGTACTTCTGAAATGCTGACAACTTGCCTGTTTCTTGGTTTCATTGTGTTTTAATCTGATCGTCTTCCTGAGCCTCCTTTATTTTAATTTTTCTAGCTTTTGCTTTCACTTCTTGTATTTCTGTACTCATTTCCATTTCTAATATACACCTTTTGTGACACAGCATCAAGGCAGTTTACAAGATAAAACTAAGCAAAATAAGCAGTTAGATAACATGGGACCGACAAAGACAGACGTTAAGAATAAAACTGGGACCAGCCACAAGGGGGGGGGGGGGGGGTGTCAAAAACAAAGTGCAGACAAGAGATGAAGGGAAAGAAACTACAGAATCACTGCTTGTACATGCAACTGTAATGCAAAAAGGTGGCCCAATTTGCAATAATTTTCTTGCCATGTCTATATACTTTGGTTTTCTCTACCCAGCTCATACTTTTTCCGTATCAGGGCACAGTCCACATGGGGTTCTTAGGAGGGTCTGCCTAGATTTATTTTTATATATTTATAGTCGTATATTTATATTTATTAGGGCTGCATCTTAATCACAGTTAATTCTGTTATAAATGCATTAACCAATGATCGTGATTAAAAATTTTAATTCTGTTTAAAACCATTTTTATTGCGTTTTGGTGTCTCCTTCAAACATCTGTTCTACTCTCTTCTTCTATCAAATCTTGTTCTCGGCACAATCCAACATCTTCCCCCCCCCCCCCCCCCCACCAGTGTTTCAGCATCACCCACCCCTAAGCCAGTCTACCTTAAATGTGGTCTTCTGTTGATCCTTGCCAGCAGCAACACTGCACATATGCTGCCTGCAGCCTAGTCCAAAGCTTTCCCTGTGACTCATCCCACCCATGCAGAAAAAGGAAGTGATGTCAAAGGAGGCAGGTCACAAGCAGCATATGTGCAATACTGCCACTTCCAGGGACCAATAGAAGACCACTTTTAAGGTAGACCTGCAGAGGGGATTGAGACTGGGGGGGGGGGGGGGGGGATGTGAATCCTGGGCGGGGGAGGGGACCTGCAAGCACCAACTGGAGGGACCACTGATGGAAACTATGGCCAAGATAGTGAGCTCCAGCAGCCACGAGAAGAGCTTGATGCTGCTCACCACCAAGTTTGTGTCGCTGCTCATGGAGGTGTAGGAGAGGGAGGGAGAGGTCCTGGACAATAGGAGGGAAGAAGAAAGGGAAGAGAGAGAGAATGGACCCAAGGAAAGAGAGATAATGGATCTAGGAAAAGAGGAGAGGGAGGGAAGGAAGTGAAAGGGAGGGATGTGGAGGTGGGAGGGAGATTATCAGTCCTTTAGGATAGGGAAGGAGATAGGATTTAATATACTACCTTTCTGGGGTTACAATCAAAGCAGTTTATATATTATATACAGACACTTATTTTGCAGCTGAGGCAATGGGGGGCTTAAGTGACTTGCCCAGAGTCACAAGGAGCTGCAGTGAGAATTAAATAAATAAGTAAATACAATCCCTTTAATCATGTGCTTAGTTGCAATTAAACTTTTAATCGAAATGCAGCTATTTTATGATATATATATATATATATATATATATATATGATAAAAATCAAAATAAAGCTAGGGAGATACTAATGATTCACTGCCAAATGTCTTATCTGTATAATTTCAAAAACAGCAGTCACTTCTTGCTTGCCAAATCTGTCATTCTATTTGACAAATTCGAAGGCTAAATTTAGGAACTAAATGACACTAGTAAAAAAACAAGAACCTGCTAACCTTTTCCCTGGGCTCTTCTCCGGGGCTGAGCTATGACTCTACATATAGTTACGTGCAAAAGTGCGGCACCCCTGGTCAAATTGTGTATTTCAATGAATCCGTAAGGAAACGGAAGCGGACAACTTTCCACATGGTATAAAGTTAAGCACAACATCTTTCTCCACATTTTTATGTATAACCATTATTTGCTGATTTTTTACCATACTAAAAATAAAAAGAAGGTGAATATAGCAGCTGCAAAAAAGTTTGGATATCCTTCCAGTTGATTACTACATTCCTTTTTTAAAAAGTTAACAGCAAAAAAAAGGGAATTTCTACAATATAATCTAGGAACCCACGTTTATGCACTCCTTGTCTGTGTCAATATATAGAGTACTACTACTACTAGAACTACTAATCATTTCTATAGCGCTACTAGACATACACAGTGCTGTCCACTGGACGTAAAGAGACAGTCCCTAGAATACTAGTACTTACCCATGTATTTATTTTATTTATGCATTCTTGTATCCCACTTCCCTGCACTATTTTATAACGGCATATGTAGCTTGCATAGCACATAGTAACATAGAAACATAGTATAGCACATAAACGCATAAATCCTACAACTGGAGCCGCAGTTACGCCAGTCTATGGCTGGTGTAACTGGAGGCACATAAATGTTAGGTATACTGATACTGGGTTATACTGGTATTCTATAAAGGATTCTGGGCACCCAGGTACCACTATAGAATAGGCTCTTACTGTGCATCCTCGGGGTACCTAAATGGAGGCACCCAGTTGTAGAATTGCTCTCAAAGGGCCCTGTTTACTAAGACGTGCTGTAGGCACGCTAGCGTTTTTAGCGTGCACTAACGCTACAGACACCCATATATTCCTATGGGTGTCTTTAGCGTTAGCATGCGCTAAAAACACTAGCATCCCTTAGTAAACAGGTCTCAAAGTGTTTATTGATTCATAGACTTTCTAATAGGTGAAAACAATTCCACAGTACAGCAAACATTCTGACTCTTCCAACACCTCAGAGTGTGACTGTTGGTCCCTCTACTTTCAACAACCATGGGCTTCTCTAAGCAGCTGTAAAAACATTTGAAATGAAGATAATTTCTTACATTAAAGGAAGACCATACAAATACTTTAGACACTTCCAGATAACAATTTCAATTGAAGTTTTATTTTTTTTTTTTAAAATGGAGGTTACAGGGAACTACTGAAGTCAAAGCAAGATTTGGAAGGCCAACTAAAAACTGCCTGAAAACTGGTCAGATGTGCAAAAAACAGAACCTAAATTACTGAAAACAACCTGCTAAAGTTTAGCGGACACTGGAGTAGCTGTCCATAATACGGTGTTGACTTTTCCATGCAGAATAATGCTGGATAAGCATCAGAAAGAAACCTTTTCTACAATCTCACCATTTATACATAAGTCAAAAATATGTTTAAAAAAAAATCTGATTAGCTTGAAACATTTTGGAACAAAGTGCTTTGGTCTGATGACATGAAAACTGAACTGCATGGCCACATCTGGAAGAGAATAAAAAAGTTAAACATTTTGAGGGAAGAACATCTTGCTAACTATTAAGCACAGCAATGAATCTAGTGTGCTTTGGTGTTGTGTGGCAGCCAATGGCACAAAAATCTCTCGTGGCAATGTTTTGAAGCTGTTTTCTGTAGAATTATGAGCAGCAAGGTGTAAAGATCCCTGATACAGAGGCATATGGGCTGTGTCAGATTTATGTTGAAGAATGCATAAATGAACTACAGGAACTTTATGATAAGTGCACATTTTTCAAAGTGGATATGTTAAGCGATTGTCCTGTCTAGGAAAAAGTGATATTTCTTACTACCACTTTCAAACTTAAAACTATGGGGTGTATTTTCAAAGCACTTAGACTTACAAAGTTAAATTGTAGCCTATGGAACTTTGTAAATCTAAGTGCTTTGAAAATACGCCTCCACGTTTTGTTTGCTGTATGATTTTGGAAATGTATTAAAAATATTGAAAAAAAAAAAGAGAAAATACAAGGGAGGTTTTTTTTTTTTTTTGAAGACATTGATTGAAAACTAGGTGCTAAAACATCTATGTTAAAACCTACCCTGTTTTTCTCCTACCTTTAAGATTTTTCTATCCTATCTACAGTGGGATTTTTACAAGAAATCTTGTGCCACATGGCAGTGTACAGATGAAGGGAAGAATGGATTAAACTAAAAATATCAACATATCCTAAAACTTGGAGGGCCGCTGCTGAGAACCGCATGGGATGGCAGAATAACTGCAGTGCTCCCACTGACTCTTGAAAATCGTCAGTATTATCAACCTTGTAAGTACTACCTTTGCTGTATTTCTTCTTCTTGATTGCTCATATCATCATGTCTGCTGAAAAATATGGCAAACGTCATCGGGTAGAGCCACACTCCCCACAAAAAGAGCACCTGCCAAAAATGGATGATCACGTCTCAACCACTATCTTAGATGAACTGCGGGCCTTGAAAGATATGATGGCTGATCCTAAAGAAGACATTAGCAATATAAAAGAAGACCTCTCCACCATAAAAATCAGACTTGGCGCAATTCAAGGCTAAGGTAACTACACTGGAAACAAGACAATCCACCACAGAAGAAAACGTGAAAATTTTACAAAAGCAGATTAAGCGCATAGCTTGATGATAACAGTAACAGAACTTGTCATAATAACATACCGGAGAACTCAGAAGGCTCTAATCTGATTCAGTTTCTAGAGAAACTCATTCTGTCTATCCCTGGTCTCCAATTCAACAAAGGCTTCGAACTGGAGCGTACCCATTGGATCCCTTCTCAAAGGGGCCCAAATGATAAGTACCCGCGGTCTGTTATGAAAATGCTGCATTACACTCAGGTCACCGAAATCCTGCAATGGGCCTGACTACGTGCACCAATCAAACATGAGGGTAATGTACTGCAATTTCTGCCCAACTTGAGCAAAAATATTGTTAAAATTCAAAAGCAGTTCCTTGCTTTTTTTCCAACACATATGTGCATGACATACAATAATTGCACTAGAGACTTCGTATGCCCAGACACAGTAGCTACCTGTGACAAAACAGTGGGTTTTAAGCCTGTAAAACTGTGATGCTCTTTTACAGAGTGGAGGTAAGCCCAACGCAGGCTTACTGCTCGCTCTTCTGGGATTACTGCAGGCCCAACGCGTATAGTCCCACCCCGAGCGTTTGCCATTTCTGTGGTCAGCTATTTTTTTTCTAACTTGTTGTTCTGGGCTCTGACTGGCCTCGGAGCTCAAAATTCAGCAAGGATGTACTGGCTTTTTCTCCAGTTTTAGCCAAGGAGAAAAGAGAGAAGGATCTTTTTGCTGAGGCCCTGTGAACAGTTATATTTGATAATCTGTGAGCAGCTATATGGCTTGATCTCCCCAGGTATTATTTAGATATAAAACTAACTCAACATTTGTTTACTAATTGATTCATATTTCAGTTACCAGCTATTGTTTTGCTCATTGCACCTTTTCTGTTCATTGTTCTAATTTTTCATGACAATAAACATTTTTAGTTTATTGCCTCTGCTTGTCTGGACTAAGAATCCTGGCAGTTTGTGTGTTGGGTCTGTGAGTGCTTTCTGGGAACTGGGACCACTGGGAGTGTGGCCCCCAGTAACCTAGAAATCACTGTGGATAATTTGAGTGGGAGACTCACCCAGAGGCTGTTGGGACCCAGTTGGTGGGAGGAGAGTGCTTGTGTTGAGCACAAGCAGCAGGTGCAGGTGGATCTGTGCTGGGGATAGACCCTCTTAAGTGGCTGCGAGGGTAGCCCAGGTGGGTAGCTAGGTGTTTTGTGACATTACCTATTTGGAGGAAATCACCCTACGTTCTATTGACGTGGTATGAATTTATCGGGTATAAGGAAGATATGTCAGCTTTTTTTCTAATATGGTATGATGGACAATCATTTTCTCACATCTTTAATTCACCTACAGTCTCGGGAGACACAGCAGTTTGCAGGAATAAATAATCTGTGGACATTTGCTTCCAGTCCTTGCCGTTTGCTTCAATAAATGATCCAGTATATTCCATGGATTGGTATCACTATCGCAAGTTGCTTATGTAACAACATAGTGCTATAGCAGTATTACTACTATCATATGCATGACTCTTCATCTATGGATCTAGTAACTTTGCGATTATATGGTTTCATTTAGTCATGCGACTTAATAACTTGGTTCTTTTTCTTAAGATATATTTCTGTGAGTCTGTTTCAATAGTCATCTGGTTCCACATACTATCTAATGTTTTATAAAAGGTTGATATTATATTTTGCATATTTTATTAGGCTACAACTATAACGGGAGTAAGTGCTGGGTGCTGTTAACTCTCGAGGTCTGCAACTCATGGTTTGTACTTTACATACGATGCACTTGGTCATTTCTATGGATAGCCTCATGCTTGCTTTTATTATTCTCCAACAGAATGGGATCTCGGTAATATAATGGCTGTCAACCTTCATATCACTTAATGTTAAAGAATTTAACAATCTTATAAAAAGAAAAAAATCCTTACATCTCTCTCCAAGTATAACCCACACTTTATATTGTTCCAAGAAATGCACCTGACAGAGGCAGAATCTGCTAAATTGCGAACCAGGTGCTCTCTTGCACCAATCTTTTCACTTGCAGAAATAAACAAACAAAAAATGGCATAAAAGAACTGATCTAAAGTTGCTATCCCACTCTAGCGACATCTCTGGCTGCTGGGTTAAGGAAACTCTCTCTATTAATGGTACTCCACTATCCCTAATTAATATTTATGTACCTAATACCGATTGTCCAGATTTCTTTCATACCATAGCAGATAGAATAATCAGTGAAGGGGACCCTCCTTGTATTCTTAGCGGGGATTTCAATTTAATACAAAACCCCGACTTAGATAGAAAATCTATTTTCACTTTTAAAATACTAAAGCTTGATACACGTGTAGTATATAATAAATTACATGATGTGTGGGGCTTTAAGCATAATAATGAATGGGACTTCTCCTTTTATTCCCCACCACACAATTAATACTCTTGCATTATTTATTTCTTAATTTCCAGCTCCCTTCTAGATAAAGTTAATCATTCTAGTACTGAAGGGATCACCCTGATCATGCTCACATAATGATTCAATTATCTTTATCCGCTCAACCAACGCACAACTCATGCCAGCGCTTCAATGCCACTCTACAGCAGCATCCTTCATTCCATGACCATACATCTTTTACTAAGCCGTGCTAGTGGCTTCCGAGCGGCACTGCCAACACAGCCCATTAAAAGTGAATGGGCTGTGTTGGCACTAGCACACAGTCAGTCGTGCTAGCATCTTAGTAAACCCCAGCATAAAGCAATAAAAGAATACTTCCATTTTCACTCTTTGAATGTCTGTAACTGGATAACTAAATGGGACACATTCAAGGCATATATTCGAGGGATCATAATTGGCTTTGCTGCCTCACAGAAGAAATCTTTACACCTTGAAATTAACAAACTGGAAAAAAGTATTAGACAGCTAGAACAACTACATCAAACTAAGCCCTCTAATATGGAAGTATATCTAAAATTGAAGAAGGCAAGCTTTTCTTTGAATAGTGCTCTAGGCAAGCAGGCCAGTAAAAGGATTTTCATGAAATCAGCTCAATACTATAATGAAAGTAATAAAGCAGGTCACCTACTGGCAAATTATTTAAAAGCTAAAATGGAAAGAAATGATATAATGGCGATCATGGATGATGATAAAAAAATACTAACCTCTAAAACTGATATAGCAAATAGATTTAAAGAGTACTATTTCACGCTGTGTAAAATCAGAAGTAAATCCTTCTGCGTTAGACTACTCCTTATGGGATAAAGTAGATCAGCCTACCCTATTCAAAGGAAGATAATGACTGCATATCAAAACCCATCACAGAAGCAGACATTAGTGCAGCCTTGAAAGATATGTCAAGAAATAAAGCACCCAGCTCAGATGGGCTGTCGCTTGAATTTTACCAGGCATTTCAATCATTACTAGTCCCTGTATTCTGCTCTTTTACTTAGCTAATTCAATGAAGGTGACAGCCATTAATAACACAACATATTACAGACATCCCATTTCTGTTGGAGAAGCTCTAAGAGGACATTTCTCTGGGTAAGTGAACATTGCTTGTACTCTATGCTTTGATGATTTAAAGGTTGAAGTTTAAAAGAGTTAAGGTAGGTTTATTGATAGTTAGAATTTAAAAAAAAGCAAACTTCATTAACTACTCTCCCTACTCTTTTCCACATAGTTCCTAAAACTTGAACCACAGCATACATCATTCTAGAAGGCACAGCAGCTAGTTCAGTCTTTATTATGGAACATGTAGACAAACATGGTTATGGGACACAGTCTGCATGGGTTCAGCCAAGGGAAGTCTTGCCTCACCTATTTGATTCATTTCTTTGAAGGCATAAATAAACATATGAATAAAGTTGAGCTGGCTGATGTAGTGTATCTAGATTTTCAGAAAGCTTTTGACAAAGTTCCTCCTGAGAGACTCCTGAAAAAATAAAAAAGTCATGGGATAGAAGGCAATGGTCCTTCTGTGGATTAGAAATTGGTTATAGGGCAGAAAACAGAGGGTAGGGTTAAATGGCCATTTTTTTCAATGGAGGAGGGTGAATAGTGGAGAGCCGTAGGGATCTGTACTAGGACAGTGTTATTTAACATATTTATAAATGATCTGGAAAACAGAATGATGAGTGAGGTGATTAAATTTGCAGATGACACAAAACTATTCAAAGTTGTCAAAACACACGCACATTGTGAAAAATTGCAGGAAACCCTTAGGAAACGAAGACTGGGCATCCAAATAGTAGATGAAATTTAATGTGGACAAATGCAAAGTGGTGCACATTGGGAAAAATAATCTGAATCACAGTTACTTGATGCTAGGGTCCATCTTAGGAGTCAGCACTCAAGAAAAAGATCTAAGTGTGGTTGTAGACAACACGCTGAAATCTTCTGTCCAGTGTGTGGCGGCCAAAAGAGCAAACAGGATGCTAGGAATTATTAGGAAAGGGATGCAAAATAAGAGCAAGAATATTATAATGCCTCTGAATCACTCCATGGTGCAACCTCACCTTGAATATTGCATTCAATTCTGGTCACTGCATCTCAAAAAAAAAAAAATAGTGGGATTAGAAAAGTTTCAAAGAAGAGCAACCAAGATAAAGGGGATAGAACTCCTCCCATATGAGGAAAGACTAAAGAGGTTAGGTCTTTTCAGCTTGGAAAAGCGATGTCTGAGGGGGGATATGATTGAGGTCTATAAAAGTCCTGAGTGGTATAGAATGCGTAGAAGTGAATTGATTTTTCACTCTTTCAAAACGTACAAAGACCAGGGGACACTCAATGAAATTACATGGAAATGCTTTTAAAACAAATAGGAGGAAATATTTTTTCACTCAAAGAATAGTTAAGCTCTGGAACTCACTGCAGGAGGATGTGGTAACAGTAGTTAGTGTATCTGGGTTTAAAAAAGTTTTGGACAAGTTCCTGGAGGAAAAGTCCATACTCGTTATTCAGATGGACATGGGGGAAGACACTGTTGTAAGCAGGATACTTGACTAGATGGACCACTGGTCTGACCCAGTATGGCTATTCTTATGTTCTAATCTAATGATATTAGAGGCTCTGTCACCAAGGCATCAATTATTGTTTTGTTGAAACCTGAGAAGGGCCCTATGTTAATCCAAAATTACTGGCCCATGGGGCCCTTTTACTAAGCCGCATAGGCGCCTACGCACACCCAACATGGAGTTACCGCCCAGTTACTGCGTCACCCTTGTGGTAATTTCATTTTTGGCGTGCATCCGATAATTGCATCTGAAAATTTTTTTTCGGGCGCATGTAACAGACGCACTCCAAGTGGCATTTGGCACACGTAGGTCATTACCGCAGAGTTACTGCGTGAGTCAATGGCTGGCGGTAAGGTCTCAGACCCAAAATGGACTGGTGGCAATTTTCATTTTGCCGCACGTCCATTTTTGGCAAAAAAAATGCCTTTTTTTACAGGCGCGCTAAAAAATGGATCGGCGTGCGCCCAAAACCCGCACCTACACTACCGCAAGCCATTTTTCCACGCACCTTTGTAAAGGTAAAATTATGTAACATACCTGATAATTTTCTTTCCCTTAATCATAGCCGATCAATCCATAGACTGGTAGGTTGTGTCCATCTACCAGCAGGTGGAGATAGAAAGCAATCTTTTGCCTCCCTATATGTGGTCATGTGCTGCCGGAAATTCCCCAGTATGTCGATATCAAAGCTCCATCCGCAGGACTCAGCACTTAGAGAATTACACCCATAAAGGGACACTCTGCCCAGCTCACCACCGCCGAAGCGGGGGAGGGGAAACCACACCCGCCGACGCGGAGGGGACTGGCTTATCCTGCTACCGCAACCGCTGGAGGAGCTGGCTTACCCTAACACCACCGAAGTGGGAGGGATACAAAGCTACCCTACAGCCGCACGAAGCGGGAGGGAGCGCCAGCATAATTTAGTTATCAATCCAGCCGCTGCCGAAACGGGGAGAGAGGAAGCAGCAGCTCACTGTAACACAAAATCGTCTCAACTCGAAGAGACTTCAATTGGAAGAACTTGAACACGAAGTCCTCGTGAACAGGAAATGAAGACTGAACTTGAACCTGAAATATAACCAGAACACAAACAATACAGATATCTGGGAGGGGCTATGGATTGATCGGCTATGATTAAGGGAAAGAAAATTATCAGGTATGTTACATAATTTTACCTTCCCTATCATCAAGCCGATCAATCCATAGACTGGTGGGATGTACCGAAGCAGTACTCACCCAGGGCGGGACATGGCAATCCCTGACCGCAACACTGAAGCTCCAAACTGGGCCTCGGCCCGAGCAGCCACATCCAAGCGGTAATGTCGAGAGAAGGTATGAGCCGACGACCAAGTAGCCGCTCTGCAAATCTCTTCCAAGGAGACAGATCTGGACTCCGCCATCGAGGCTGCTTGTGCTCTAGTAGAGTGTGCCTTCAGCTGAATAGGTGGAATCTTCCCTGCCGCCACATAAACTGACGCGATCGTCTCCTTGACCCAACGTGCCACCGTAGGCTTAGATGCCTGCAGACCCTTACGAGGGCCTGCGAACAGCACGAACAGATGGTCCGACTTCCGGAAATCATTGGTCACTTCCAAGTATCTGATGATGACCCATCTAACATCCAGGTATTTGAGCGCAGGGTACTCATCTGGAAGGAAGGCACTGGGCGAATCGATACTCCTGCCTCAGTGAATCGCAGGAACGGTTCTCTACACGAGAGCGCCTGGAGCTCGGAAACTCTTCTGGCTGATGTGATAGCCACCAGGAAGACTGCTTTCAGCGTCAGGTCCATCAGCGATGCCCTTGGCAAAGGCTCGAAGGGCGGCTTCGGCAAGGTCCGTAGCACCAGATTGAGATTCCACGTAGGCACTATCGCGTGCAGAGGGGGGCGCAGGTGATTAACTCCTTTGAGAAAGTGTACCACATCCGGCTGTGAAGCCAGGGAACCCCCCTTCAGATGACCCCTGAAGCAAGCTAGAGCCACCACCTGGACTTTCAGCGAACTGAGCGACAGGCCTTTCTCCAGCCCCTCTTGCAGGAACGCCAACACTGAAGATATTGGAGCAGTGAAGGGCGATACAGAGCCTGCCTCGCATCACGACGCAAAGGTACGCCAAACCCTGGCGTAAGTGGTGGAAGTAGAGCGCTTCCTCGCTCTCAGCATAGTGGCGATGACCTTGTCTGAGAAGCCCTTCTTCCTCAGCTGCTTCTGCTCAAGAGCCAGGCCGTAAGACCAAAGGGGGAGGGATCCTCCATCACCACGGGAACCTGATGTAAGAGGCCCCGCTCCGCTGGCAGCCGCAGAGGGCCGTCCACCAAGAGTCTGACTAAGTCTGCATTCCAGGGACGTCTGGGCCAATCCGGACCCACCAGGATCACCCGGCCCGGATGCTTTGCCACCCGGCCTAGCACCCTGCCCATCATGGGCCAGGGCAGGAACACGTAGAGAAGCTCCTGCGCCGGCCACTGCTGGAGAAGAGCATCGACTCCCAGAGATCGAGGGTCCTGTCTTCTGCTGAAAAAACTCGGCACTTGGCAACTGGCCGAGGACGCCATCAGATCCAGGCTCGGCCGGCCCCAGCGTTTCGTGATGTCCAAGAACGCCCAAGCAGACAGTTGCCACTCTCCGGGATCCAAGGTATGGCGACTGAAAAAGTCCGCCTTGACATTCATGACTCCCGCAATGTGGGCCGCCGACAGCTGTTCCAGATTCGCTTCCGCCCACAGGCATAGCTTCATGGCCTCCTTGGCTAGAGGGGCGCTCCTGGTACCTCCCTGGCGACTGACATAGGCCACAGCCGTGGCATTGTCCGACAGGACCCGTACAGGCCTCAGCACCAGTACCGGGAGAAACTCTAGAAGCGCCAACCGAATGGCTCGGAGTTCTAGGAGGTTGATGGACCATTTCGTCTCTGCAGGAGACCAGAGCCCCTGAGCTGTCCGTCCCAGGCAGTGGGCTCCCCAGCCCGTCAAGCAGGCGTCCGTTGTGACGACAACCCACTCCGGGGTCGTAAGAGGCATTCCTGCGGACAGCTTGCCTGTCCTCAGCCACCAGCTCAGCGCCTTTCGCACCGCTGGATCAAAAGGAAGGCGTACGGCGTAATCCTCCGATACTGGAGTCCACCGCCGCAGAAGAGAATGCTGTAGTGGTCTCATTTGAGCCCTGGCCCAGGGCACTACATCCATCGTGGCTGTCATGGAGCCCAACAGCTGCACATAGTCCCAAGCTCGAAGAGTAGAGGAGGCTAGGAACTGGCCCACCTGGGTCCGAAGCTTGACGCTCCGGTTGTCCAGCAGGAACACTTTGCCCACTTGGGTGTCGAATCAAACTCCCAGATACTCCAGGGACTGAGTCGGGCGCAGCTGGCTTTTCTCCCAGTTGATGATCCATCCCAGGGAGCTCAGAAGAGCAATGACCCTGTCTGTAGCTCTCCCGCACTCCGCATAGGAAGGGGCTCGGATAAGCCAGTCGTCCAGATAGGGATGGACTTGCACTCCCTCCTTGCGGAGGAAGGCTGCGATGACTACCATTACTTTGGAGAAGGTCCGCGGAGCCGTAGCCAACCCGAACAGGAGGGCTCTGAACTGGAAGTGTTGGCCCAGCACTGCAAAGCGCAGAAAGCGCTGATGAGGCGGCCAGATGGGAATATGTAGGTAAGCTTCCTTGATGTCCAGGGAGGCCAGGAATTCTCCCTTTTTCATCGCAGCTATTACGGAGCGGAGGGTCTCCATCCGGACGTGCCGAACTTTCAAGGCCTGATTGACTCCCTTGAGGTCGAGAATAGGCCGAGCAGAGCCTTCTTTCTTTGGCACCACAAAGTAAATGGAGTAGCGCCCCTTGCCAAGCTGATCTACTGGCACCGGGACCACCGCGCCCAGGCAGATCAGGTTGTTCAAAGTCTGCTGCACGGCAGCTGCTTTGACCTGAGACTTGCAAGGAGAGTTTACAAACCCGTCTCTTAGGGGTCGGCAGAACTCTAGCTTGTAGCCGTTTCTGATGACTTCCAGAACCCAAGCGTCTGAAGTTAACCTGGTCCACTCGCCCAGAAACGAGGACAACCTTCCTCCTATCTGCACTGGGCCATGGACCAGGTCCCCATCATTGGGTACACGACCCCGGGGGGCGGGCCGGAAGACGAACCTCTGGGACGGCGGTCCCTACGAAAGGAATGCTGCTTGGGGGAGAAGTTACATTTGAAGGAAGCGGAGGCAGAGGAGGCCGACTTGCCCGAGCGATACCGACGGGCTTCCTGGAATCGGCCCTTAGAGGAACCAGGACGGGCACTGCCGGCCTGAGTCCTGACCTCCAGCAACCTCTTGCCCTTGGACGTGCCGAGCTCCGTCACGATCTTGTCCAGCTCGTCCCCAAAGAGCAGCTTGCCTTTAAAAGGCAACTTGGCTAGGCAAGATTTAGAGGCATGGTCAGCAGACCAGTGCTTAAGCCAGATCCACCGCCGCGCAGAGACTGCCTGAGCCATACCCTTGGCCGAGGCTCTCAAAACATCATACAGCAAGTCTGCCAAGTAGGCCAAACCCGACTCCAGGGTCGGCCATTCCGCCCTCCAGGAAGGGTCCGAGGGGGAAGCCCGCTGCAAAACGGTCAGGCACACCCTAGCCACGTAGGAGCCGCAAACCGAGGCTTGCAAACTCAGAGCGGCCGCCTCAAAGGACGACTTTAAGGCCACCTCCATTCTCCTGTCCTGGGCGTCCTTCAGGGCAGTGCCTCCATCCACCGGCAGCGCCGTTTTCTTAGTCACGGCAGTGATTAAGGAATCTATTGTGGGCCAGACAAAGGCTTCCCGTTCCCCCTCAGGTAAGGGGTACAGACGAGACATAGCCCTGGCTACTTTCAGGCTTGCCTCAGGGGCATCCCATTGCACTGAAATTAAGGTCTGCATGGCTTCATGAACGTGGAAGGTTCTAGGGGGGCGCTTCGTTCCCAGCATAATGGCGGAGCCAATAGAGGCTGAGAGAGAGCCTTCCTCCGGAGAGGCAATCTTCAAAATGCTCATGGCCTGCACAAGCAGGTTGGGCAAGTCCTCTGAGCGAAAAAGCCGCGCTGCAGAGGGGTCGTCCGCTCCATCCGAGCGAGGATCAGTCTCTTCCATAGAGTCCGCTAAGGATCTCTGGGAGAACTCAGACACGCTGCCGTCATCCACATCAGAGGAGACTGAGTCCCCGAGGGTGGAAGATCCACCCGAGGGCGCTTAAGCATAGAGGCCTCTTCACCCCGATCAGAGAGGTGAGCAGGGGCAGTGTTCTGCATAAGAAAGGCCTGATGCAGCAGCAAAATGAACTCAGGGGAGAAACCCCCCAGTCTGTGCATTTCTGCAGCCAGTGCCGCGGCCCTAGAGGCGCCCTCCATCGACGCTCCCAGGAGCGGTGGAGAGGCATGTTGCGCGTCCAAAATGGCGTACGGCGCGAAACTCCGAGAAGGAGCCGTGCGGGAAGAATGGCGCTTTAATTTCGCCGACTTTTTACCGTCGCCTGAGTCAAGGATGACCAAGCTGTTAACATCTCCCCCCTCGAGGGCGGCCCAAGAAGATGCCGACCGAGCAGCGTGGCCGGTCACGACCGGGAGGGTGGCCAGCGGGGGATGGCGCCTAAGGCAGGAAAGGCCGCCGCGCCAGAGGAAAAACCAGGGAACTCTCCCGGCTCGAAAGGGCGCCCAAAAAGGGCGACTCCACCATCGAGCCCCCCGCTTCCCCACTAGGTGCGCGAACGCGTTCCGGGGAGCGTCTTTTCGCGCCCTTGCTATCCGAGGCCATAGCCACGTGGAGACCGTTCGGAGAACCCCCTGCCCGCTAGTAAAAGGTAAAAATTACCTGCTTCTTGCTCCGAGCAGCGACGACTTGTTCCAGTGAGCAGCTGCAAATGGATGTCCTTTTTAAATGTTAAAAAAAAATTATTATTATTATTATTTTTTTTAACGGAGCCAGCGGCAGGGGGGAGAAAAGGAGGGACCTGGCACCACCAGGTCTGCACTTGCTCACGAAGAGCCCTCAACCCCAGGTACTAACAAAACCTAAACAATTAGGCTTGGAGACCTAGCCAGAGCTGCTGCTGTGTGACCACACACCTGCTGAGATAGAGAACATACTGGGGAATTTCCGGCAGCACATGACCACATATAGGGAGGCAAAAGATTGCTCTCTATCTCCACCTGCTGGTAGATGGACACAACCCACCAGTCTATGGATCGATCGGCTTGATGATAGGGAAAGGACCCCTTTGTTTTTAATTAACCTTGATGCTAAAATATTTGCTAAAATTCTAGCACACCAGTTGCAATTAGTCATGACAGGTTTTATTTATGGAAGGTAATCATCAAATAATACCCGATTATTTACTAATGTCTTAATGCAAGCTAACTCCTCTAAAAATCTGTATGTTGACTTAGGACTAGATGCTGAGAAAGCATTTGATCGTGTCGAATGGCCTTTCCTCTTTCATATTTTGAAGTGGTTTGGTTTTTCAACCAGCATCCTTCACACGATCCAATATGTATTCAGCACCCTCGATTACACTACAAATTAATGGGATTTTGTCTTCCCCATTCCAACCCACAATCCCCGCTTCTTTTTAACCTTGCCCTTGAGCCTCTCCTGATTGCAATCCGAGCTTCTCCTCTAAACCAGGAAGTAGATATGGGGTCAGTCTCTGTGAAGATTTCTGCTTACACAGATGATTGTATTAACCTACACCACCCCACTATCCATACCAGCTATTCTAGATATCATCACTAATTATTCTACAGTCTCTGAGTATAAATTGAATGCCACCAAAAGGGAAAGAGGATGGGACCTGATATACCACCTTTCTGTGGTTTTTGCAACTACATTCAACGTGGTTTATATATTACATACTGGTACCTATTTTGTACCTGGAGCAATGGAGGATTAAGTGACTTGCCCAGAATCACAAGGAGCTGCAGCGGGAATCGAACCCGGTTCCCCAGGATCAAAGTTCGCTGTACTAACACTAGGCTACTCCTCCACTCACAGAAATGATGCCTTTGAATTGTCAATCTTTTAAAAACACTGTTGATCATTATCAATTTAAGTGGACCCCTAATGTCATGAAAATCTTAGGTATATTACTTGGTTCAACCACTTAGAACACGATTCGCTTAAATGCGGATCGGTCACTTCAAGTTAAATCTGAGCTAACTTCTAGATCGCCTCTTTCATTATCCTGGTGGGGAAGAATGTATAATTGATTTTTGGAACTATCATATTTTTTTATAATATCCATTCTTCCAGGGAAGGCTTTAGAGGGCTTGCGCATGCTCGCCATCTTAACGTTAACAGAGAACGAAGCCTGTTCCTCTGGATCAGCAATATTAACCGCAGCTAAGGCTTCAGAAATCAAAGCCAGAAGCTCATCTTGATGAAAAATCCGGACAGCTGTGGGGTCATCCTGCTCAGCTGTCAGAGACTCGCCCTCCTCTAAATCATAAAGCTTAGCACGCTTTGACTTCCCTGAACCTGCAAAAAGAGTGGGAGTAGGAGAAAACGATCTCAAAGACCCCTCCTCAGTCAAGGGAGCTAATTTTCTGCGCTTAGCAGAATCTACAAAGGAAGAGGATCCAAGATCACCTGGTCCCTGGGAAGGCAAAGTCTCCCTGATCTCCACAGCAGAAGGAGAAGAGTGGGGAGGAACAGAAGAAAATCCTCACTTCATTAAATAAGCTTGATGTAATAAAATAAAATCTGGAGAAAAATCCATGTCTGCCATATAAGTGCCAGAAGCATCCAAGATAGAACTAGCTACAGGACCCACGGTAGCACAGGCAACACCCGCCCACGTACCAGAAACACCCGTTCCTGAACCGGGACGGGACGCCTCAGAGGAGGAAAATGGCGCTGACTATACAGTCCAATCCCGGGCCGGTCCGGAGGGATGCTAAGGAAAAAGTCGTTTCCCACGAAAGGGAAGTCTTGTAAGAAATATGATAGTTCCAAAAATCAATTATACACAACATGATCTCAATTTTATCCAGTCCCATCACATACAAAGCTATGGAAAGAATCCTTACCAAATTTTTGTGGGTTAACAAACCTCCCCAGTTTGAAGCCTGCAGATGGGAGGGACTCTATCCTTCTCCCTCTTGTGAATTTTATGGATGATTCTACATCCAGTATAACTACTATAGATCACTAGTAATGACACCAACAATCATTATTTTGGGTACTCATTTGATGTTATTTTAATTTCACTGACTTGTTTAAGATTTTTTCGTTGTGTATTTCTATTGCAAAAACTGAATAAAACTTTTGAACAAACATATCCTGAAACGTAATGCCCCACAATCAATGAAGAAAGTGAAACTGAAAAGAGGTTCGATATTTCAGAAAGACATCTCTCAAAATCAACCATGAAGTATTTACAGGAAATAAAGACGAAGGTTTTAGACTGGCTCTCAGTCCCCAGACTTGAGTATGATTAAAAATCTCTGGGGACATTTCAAACATGCAGTGCATGCAAGGAAACCTAAGAATATTTCTGAGTTAGAAGAGTGGGGAAAAACTTCCAAAAGCAAGAATAGACTCTTAGCTGCCTACAGAAACATTTGGAAATTTGTTTCTGCCAAAGGAGGTGTTACAAACTTTTTCACCTGCCATATTCACTGTTGTCTTATTTTGACTCTATAAGAACCTGCAAAAAAAATGTAATTATGCCTTATAATCTGAAGAAAAAGATTATGTTTACCATGGTACCATCTGGAGGTTGTCTCAGCTTCTATCCACACTGTTACACACAGTTTGAATAGAGGGTATCTAAACTTTTGTGTAAAACTATGATTTTCCTCTTCTTAGCTGAGCAGTTTCCTCCTGCACTTCTGGGCTTCCAGCTTAATCAGAACCAGGTTCTCTTGGACTGCAGCACTGTGAACCTTCATTTATAACTACTTTGAAATTTCCAGTTTGTATACATAATCCATCTACTCCATCGAATTGTTCCTTCCTGCATGCAAGCGCCAACAGTGGCCATTGGGTGACATTGTTGTGACCACTGCCTCCACAGCATCTCCAACCAAGGAGCAGAAGCCAGCCACAAGAAGGGGCAGGAACACAGCACAGACAAAAGACGAAGGACTTAAGTACTGAATCCAGGTCTTCTGCATGGCAGCCATGCAGCACTATTACGACCACTAGGTTGGCCATTCTGTAGGTAGCTTTGAAGATCAGTAGAGACCAATCATAACCACTTTTTGATTAATTGGTTCATACATCAAGCCTTTAATGGAAGACGCAACTAACTTGCTAGTTACACGCACACACAAAAGGAATAATAGTAACACAGTCAACGACGGCAGATAAAGACGTGTACGGTCCATCCAGTTTGCCCAACAAGATAAACTCATTACATATGGTATGTGATATACCTGATCTTGATTTGTCCTTGCCATTTTCAGGGCATAGATTGTAGAAGTCTGCCCAGCACGGTCCTTGTCCTAAAATTTCTGAAGTTGTCATTGAAGCCCCTGAAAAAATCCACTCCAGCCCATCCAAGTCTATTCAGCCACAATCAGGGCATAGACCATAGAAGTCTGCCCAGTACTAGCTTTTGTTTTCCAATTACTGGTATTTCTACCCAAACTCCTTTAAGCTTCTTTGGATCCATCCTTCTAAACAGGATTCCTTTGTATTTATTCCATACATTTTTTAATTCCGTTACCATTTGCATCTCCACTACCTCTTGTGGAAGGGTCCCTTTCAACCTCAATTGATGTCCCATCTCTGGAAAATGTTTGCGGATTAATACCTTTCAAATATTTGAACGTCTGTATCATATTACCCATGTTTCCCCTTTCCTCCAGGGTTTACATGATCAGGTCAACGAGTCTCTTGTAGCCTTGTTTATCTACTCCTCCTCTAGCTGAAATCATTTTCATCTACTTTTCTGACTCCATAAGCAACTTTCTTTAAGTTATTCCCTTTATTCTCTATCTTATCTGTCCATATGCTCCATCTTTGCTTACACCTTGTTACTGATTAAGATTTTTATTGTCAATTGTATCAACATTGTAAGTAGCATACTATCTCATAATATGTACTGTTATTAGACAAGGGGGCTCATTTTCAAAGCATTTAGACTTTCAAAGTTCCAAAGGTTACTATCAGGCTTATTTTCGAAAGAGAAGGACACCTATCTTTCGACACAAATCGGAAGATGGGCGTCCTACTCACAACTGCTTTCCGTCGCAGGGACGACCAAAGTTCACGGAGGCATGTCAGAGGCGTAGTGAAGGCGGGACTTGGGCGTGCCTAACACATGGGCGTCCTCGACCCATGATGGAAAAAAAAAGGCGTCCCTGACGAGCACTTGGACGACTTTACCTGGTCCTGTTTTTCTTACGACCAAGCCACAAAAAGGTGCCCGAATTGACCACATGACCACCGGAGAGAATCAGGATTCACCTCCCCTTACTCCCCCAGTGGTCACTAACCCCCTCCCACTCTCAAAAAGAACATCTTTAAAAATATTTTGTGCCAGCCTCTATGCCAGTCTCAAATGTCATACTCAGGTCCCTCACAGCAGTATGCAGGTCCCTGGAGCAGTTTTAGTGGGTGCAGTGGACTTCAGGCAGGCGGACCCAGGCCCATCCCCCCCTACCTGTTACACTTGTGGTGGTAAATGTGAGCCCTCCAAAACCCACTGTACCCACATCTAGGTGCCCCCCTTCACCCGTAAGGGCTATGGTAGTGGTGTACAGTGGTGGATAGTGGGGTTTTTTTTTTTGGGGGGGGGGGGGGGTTGGGGGGCTCAGCACACAAGGTAAGGGAGCTATGTTCCTGGGAGCAATTTCTGAAGTCCACTGCAGTGCACCCTAGGGTGCCCGGTTGGCAGTGCTTTTTTTGTAGAAAAAAAGGTGCCGGTACTCATTGTGGGTGGAGTCACCACATATGACTCCACCCCTATTATAGCCACACCCCTTATACCAGCCATAGCGCATATAAACAGACATCATTGAAAATATTATACTAGTATAGGAGAAAAAAATAATGCGATTTTTTTTTTCATTATAAATAATTTCTGTAAGCTGTTACTGCTCCAGTATACCCAGTGCAAAACAAGACAGCAGATGTAAATTCTCAAATTGGACATATTCCAGACACTAAAATGAAAATAAAAGGATTTTTTCTACCTTTGATGTCTGGTGACTTTGTTTTTTTAATCATGCTGGCTCATTATCCGATTATGCTGCTATCTGTCCTCTTAACTCCGTTTCCAGGGCTTCCTTTCCATCTATTTCTTTACTTTCCGCCTTCCTTCTTCATTTCTTGCCCTACATCCGTAAGTAAAAGCTGGATCCTCCGCAGACTTGACTGTCCAGTGGATCCAGTTTCTGCCTATTTTCTACATCCATGTGCAGTTTTTCTCCTCTCTTCTTTTTCCTTCATTTCATCTCCTTCCTCACTCTTCCCTCCCCTCCATCCATGTCCAGCATTTCTTCTCTCTCCTCCATCCACCCATGTCTAGCAGCCCTCCTCTCCTCTCCCCTGCCCTCCCCTCTATCCACCCATGTCCAGCAACCCTCCTCTGCCCCCTGCCCTCTCCTTCATCCACCCATGTCCAACAACCCCCCTCCCCTCCATCCACCCATGTCCAGCGACCCGCCTGTCCTCCCTGCCCTCCACCTATGTCCAGAAACCCCCTCCCCTCCATCCACCCATGTCCAGCGACCCTCCTGTCCTCCCTGCCCTCCACCTATGTCCAGAAACCCCCTCCCCTCCATCCACCCATGTCCAGCGACCCTCCTGTCCCCCCTGCCATCCATCTATGTCCAGAAACCCCCTTCCCTTCCATCCACCCATGTCCAGCGACCCTCCTCTGCCCCCTGCCCTCCCCTCCATCCACCCATGTCCAGCATTTCTTCTCTCTCCCTGCCCTCCATCCACCCATGTCCAGCAACCCTCCTCTCCCTGCCCTCCCCTCCATCCACCCATGTCCAGCAACCCTCCTCTCCCTGCCCTCCCCTCCATCCACCCATGTCCAGTATTTCTTCTCTCCCTTCCCTCTCCTCCATCTACCCATGTCCAGCAACCCTCCTCTGCCCTCCCCTCCATCCACCCATGTCCAGCAACCCTCCTCTGCCCCCTGCCCTCCCTTCCATCCACCCATGTCCAGTGACCCTCCTGTCCCCCTGCCCTCCCCTGCCATCCACCTACGTCCAGCAACCCCCCCCCGTCCCCTCTGCCCTCCCCTGCCATCCACCTATGTCCAGAAACCCCCCTCCCCTGCCATCCACCCATGTCCAGCGACCCTCCTGTCCTCCCTGCCCTCCCCTGCCATCCACCTATGTCCAGAACCCCCCCTTGCCCCCTGCCCTCCACCCATGTCCAGCGACTCTCCTCGTTCCCCTGCTCCCTCTCCCTCCAGCCACCTGAGCCATCTGAGCCTCCCCTCCCCGACCCAGTCCCCACCTGCCTACCAGCTCCGTGCCATCAGACAACCCTCTTCTGCCACCCGACCCGGCCGGCACCTGACCCAGCATTTTAAAAAAATCTATGAAGCGGCAGCGCGGGGCCTCGCGTCTGAGAGTAAGAGAAGAAAAATCGCTTAGTTGGCCAGCCTTCCCTCACTGTGTCCCGCCCTCTGATGTAACTTCCTCAAGGGAAGGACACAGTGAGGGAACGCTGGCCGACGAAGCGATTTTTCTTCTTTTACTCCCAGACGCGAGGCACCGCACCGCCGCTTGCAGATTTTTAAAAAATGCTGGGTCAGGTGCCGGCCGGGTCGGGTGGCAGAAGGGTCGCCTGGCGGCACGGAGTACGCAAAGGGACACTAGGCTAGCTCGGGGGAGGGAGGGAGGGAGGAGAGCCGGCTCCAGCACAACGTCGGAGAGCCGGCTCCAGCACAATGTCGGACCTAAAAAAAAGATGCCGATACGCCGTACCGGCGCAAAAAATGCACTGTCGGTTGGTGTCCTGGCATGTCAGGGGGACCAGTGTACTACGAATGCTGGCTTGGTCGTTTCTGAGATGGGTATCCTTAGTTTCCATTATCGCCGAACATCAGAAACGACAAAGTCTAGGGACGATCATCTCTAAGGATGACCTAAAGTTCAAGATTTGGGCGTCCCTGACCGTATTATCGAAACGAAAGATGGACGCCCATCTTGTTTCGATAATACGGGTTTCCCCACCCCTCCATCAGGACGTCCTGAGCAAAACTTGGGCGTCCCTTTCGATTATGCCCCTCCACGTAACTTTGTGAGTCTGAGTGCTTTGAAAATACACCTCAGTGTCAACAGAAAACATATTAAATTGCCTATGTCCAGATGTATCTTGTCATACTCCACCTTGGGTGGTAAATAAATCCTAATAAATATACCGAAAAATATTTTATTCCCTTCCTAAATATTATGTATATATAATAATATATACATTTAATAAAATTATTTACTAGCCAGTATGCAACTAGTGGCATCAACAGGTTTTTTTAAGCACCAACTGTGGCTGGCTAAATTAGTCCTAGACATTCAATGCCAGGCCATCAGATGTTTTAGAGAGCCATCACATCAACACATGCAATAGGGGTTCTAAAGCGTTCCTCTTTTCCCTTAAACTCACAAAGCCAACAGCAGTCATCCTGAGATGCAGGAACCTGTCACAGAAAACAAGTTTGGATTTCCCTGTGGAGAAGAGGGTTTTACTTGGTAGGTCAGACTTCTACAGTTCTGGTCCTTTTTTGGTTATACAAAGTACAGCAGTAGCAAACTACAGAGGATGCCTAGATAATTTTCTGGTAGGAGTCTCAAACATAGGATTAAAATAGGAGCAGAAAGCAAACTTCCACTGACAACCTGCTTTACTTTTCAAGCTAGACAAAACAGCTTACTCATAAAACTATATATTATATACCACTAGTAAAAAAGGCCCTGTTTCTGAACAAATGAAACGGGCGCTATCAAGGTTTTCTTCGGCTCCCCTGCAGCCACCCATGTCCAGCGACCCTCCTCTCCGCCTGCAGCCACCCATGTCCAGCGACCCTCCTCTCCCCCTGCAGCCACCCATGTCCAGCGAACCTTCTCTCTCCCCTGCCCCCCTCCAGCCACCCATGTCCAGCGACCCTCCTCTGGACATGGTTCAGCTGTGAGGCATGTTTTTTTTTCCCCCCTGGGTTCTGAAGTTGACATCATAATGGCTATGGTGATGTCAGCCTGATCTATGGAGCCTAGCAGACCAACTTGGAATGAGCCATGGTCCCAGGCAAGTCAGAACGTTGGAGGTGAGAATTATTATATAGGATGGTTCAAATTTGTTTGCTGAACTACAACAAACACATCACCTCCTTGGTAAGGACTTTTTTTTTTGCATATTTGCAGTTAAGACTTTATGTTCACTCTTTGCCCTGGGAGGACCTGACAGGTGTTCAAGAAATCATCTAGGATGCTTATACTCTGGGTTCTCCATAGGCGCCCCATATAAGAGGCTTGGGGAGGCTAAGCCTCCCCAGCCCAATTGTGGACTTCCGTTGGCTGCTGCTGCTGCCCTCACAAACGCAGCACTTTTGAACCGGCGGCGCCGGCGCGGGTCTGTGCTGCTGCTCTTCAGTTGCTACTCGCTATGCAACACCTTCCAGTGGATCCAGTACGGGATCATCAGCAACATCTTCATGCGCTTCTACGGGTCAAGCGTGCATCGACTGGATGTCCCTGAGCTACATGTGCACGCACATCCCGCTGCTCTTCCACATGGCTTGGCTGCTGGAGCGGCGGGGGCTGCGGGTGATCGCACTGGCAGGCTCAGCCCTGAACTGCGCGGGGGCCTGGGTGAAGACGGGCAGCGTGCGGCCCGACCTGTTTGGGGTGACGGTGCTGGGCCAGGTGATCTGCTCGGTGGACCAGGTCTTTATCCTAGGCATGCCCTCGCAGATCGCCTCGGTCTGGTTCGGCTCTCACGAGGTGTCCACAGCCTGCTCCCTGGGCGTCTTTGGGAACCAGGTATGGCCAAAAGATCGGCAATCAGAACTGGCGCTGCATACAATAAGTAGTAGTAGTACATACAGCCAATACTTCAAACACACAGAAAAATATCTTGGCAGCCCGCAAAAGTTTTTAACAAGCACCAAACCCTCAAATTAAGCACTTCAGCTTTTTCAATTAATTAGAGATTTATTCTGCATTAACAATATTGCATTTTGGAAAAGGCAACAACAATTTGTTTTCCATGTCATTTCAGGGTTTGGTATCAAAGGGTGGGATGACAAGATATTTTTATATTTAAGGTTGCAAAATAAAGTTTTGTGTTTTTAAAATATTGGGTGTATATATAGTGATTTATGATATGAGAGTTAATACTTGTACAGGGTGATTATTTTATTTTTACTTATTTTTTTTCTGTGTGTTGTCAGACAATTATGAATGCAAGCCCCGCCCCTGGCCCCACCCCTAACTCCACCCCCCTTTAGCCTCCCCAAACAGTTGGGCCACCGACTGCCTATGGGGTTCCCAACATGTGCCCTTTACATTTCATCATCAAATTTTACAGGACACCACTGCAGACAGATTATGTGGCACTGGCGAGAGCATGGAGTGCAGATTTACAGATGGAAATTTCTTCCTCCTTATTACAAACATTTATTCCTGCAATTCAGAAATGGGTTGAATCAGTGCCTCAACATGAACTATTGTTCAAATTTGTTCTCCGGTTGCATCTCTCTCCTCATGGGTGGTGAGAGCTGGTCTTGTAACTGTAGAGACTTGCCCTAGATGCCAGACTACTCCTGCAACCCTAGGGAATATGTTTTGGACTTGTGTGGTACTGAAAGGATTTTGGAAGCAGATTTTGGGTGCCTTTCATAGTATATGGACTTTCTCTGTTCACTGTACACCCTTAATTCTGTTTGACTCTTACATTTTTGATGCTGCTGTACCTCCTGGGGGCAGGGCCTTCCTTCGTATTGTTATCCTGATGGCACTGGAAGTGATCTTGTATGATTGGTTGGTCATGGTGGAACCCTCTCTGCAGCGTTAGAGATCCCACCTGATTTACCAGATGCGCCTGGAGTGTCTAAGAATTCGAGATTTTATCGATGCCTGTCTAAGTTCTGTTCAATTTGGGAACCCTTTTGGCAAACATTGACTGTGCAAGCCCGTAGTTGGCTCTTAAACATGTGATTATTTTTCTTACTATGGTGCCAATGTGTTGGGGGGGGGGGGGGGGGGGCCTTTAAAGAAACATTAGCCTTTCTTTCACTGTTCCACTGCTGTTGATTTTGGATGCTTTGTTTGATCGCATTGTTCTGTATTTTTTTTAGTAGTTCGTTTAATAAAAAGGATTGAAACATACCATAGCTAAAATACAACAAATCATTAAAAAATAAAAATACGTAACTGAACTGAATTCCAAATGATTACACAAATAAAAACTCATCCACCCTTCTCATGCTTTCCCATTCACATGCTTCTGAAAACTAGCTTTAAAATGTTTAAATGTGACCAACCATCAGGTTTTGAACATCTCTGAAATGAGATAAAAGTCAGACGACGACCAAGGATTCCTCCCACTTTTATCTCATTTTGTTGTTGTCTGTGGGGTGTCTAGAGTTCTCCATCCTTTGACTGATTTCTTTCCTATTTGAACATCTCTGAAGCTTTTTGTATTTTGACATTATCGCAATGCCATAGGCGCAGCATTCCATGTCTGTGGGTGAAACCTTGCATCACATCGTGGGCCGTGGCCTATCTAAAACATTCAGCTAAAGGAACTGCCAAGAGATCAAATTTATATTTTTAGCACTGAGGAAGGACACATGTAACTGAATGTACAGAGCTAGATACTGAGCGCCTAGTTCCTTAAGAAACTTGAAAATTAAAGTCCGCATTTTCAAGTGAACTGGATGCCAATGAATGCAGTGTTTGCAAAGGGGGAGTGGCATATTTCCATCTTTTGCTGCCCATTATCAACTTAGCAGCTGTGTTTTGCACAGTTGAAAATGGGGAAGCTTTTTTTAGGAAGACCTAAGTAAACAATTTTACAATAATTTGCATGGAATAAAACTACCGCTTACACAATCTAAGGTCTCCTTAACAGAGAAATGGTTTAATCTATCTAATTAAACCAGGGCTGTGGAGTCAGGGTCAGAAGCAATTTTGGTGGAGTCGGTAAAAATGTACCAACTCCAACTTCAAAATTAAAAAAAAAAAGTTCTAATATATAGTAAATTTATCATTTTATACATATCTGTTCTGGATCTAAAGTTATATTTACCAGTACTTGAGATCCATAACAAAAAACCTAAGGCCTAATATCAGTAGGAGTTGCAGGTAGACATAAATGCTGTTATATGAATTTGCATTTAATTCAGGACTGTGGAACCAGTACACCAAACCTTCGACTAATCTCCTCTATTCTTCTAAATAGAGAAGTGATAGTTGAAGGTTTGGTGTACTGGTTCCACAGTCCTGAATTAAATGCAAATTCATATAACAGCATTTATGTATTTTTCCATGAACAGCATCAAATCCAAAGATTCCTGAACTGCATAGCTTACAATGGAGGGGTAACTACTACCCTGTCAATAGTAACATAACTTGCTGGTAAAAACAGATCTTTTCCTCCAACTCAGAAAACCATCATCTTTTCTGGGTTAAGTTTCAGCCGATTTACCAATAGCCACTTACCAATCTCTTGTACAGATACTATCTATGTTAAAGGCTGCATTATCATAAAGAAACAATTGCTTCCCCAAGTCTTTTTATTTATTTTAGAGTACTTCAGAGCCTAGAAATTAATATTTCTATTACATCATCTGTTATGCAGAAAGCTGGGAAATGCTAACAGGCAGCAGTTCAAGAAAGTATTAAGCAGCTGTGTTTAAGAAAACAGACTCAGAGCTTTGTTCTCTACAAGCAGCAAAAAATGTAACTTCAAGGCAGTGACTAGCAAAACCAGTCTTGCTAAAAGCATACCAGTTATTTTTCCCTGTGAATTTTCTCTCTCAAAAGCCAGGAGTTACTGGACACAGATGTCATTTCAGGAAGAAAAGGCATCAGCTATAATTATACAGCTGTTCACTGTGAACAGAGTGCTAAGACACCTCAGCTGCTGAACTAGCCAACATACAAAAAACTGGGGTGATCAAATTAAACGGAGGGGAAAGATATACAGAAATACAACGAAACAGAATAGTATAACATCCTCAGAAAAAAAAAAATACTTGTCGGTCAATATTCAGCCTGCAGGAAGAATGATCCCTGGATAATCAATGCTGGGCCATGTCTGGACATCCGCATTGAATATCCAGGGCTAATTTGGTATGTGCTAGCAGCTGGCAGATATTTAGCCGGGATCTGAGTAAGAACATCTAGCCAGGTTCACTCCCCCACCCCGATTCAGATTCTGATCACCTGGGGACAAGTGACCTAGCCACAAATAGCACACTTGTAGCAAAGATCTTTCCAGAACCACGGAAAGGGCCGGAGATCTTTGGTATACACTATAGCTTTTTCTAAAGTACTGCTCGTCTAGGAAAAGGGTGAGGAAAGACTATGTAATACAGCAAACTTCAATAAATGGCTCAAAACCTTATGGCTGTTGATGTGTTATGAAGGGCAGTAGTGGTGTTTAGATGCATCTCCAGTAAAAGTAAGATCAAAACTGGGTGGACTTCTACAGTCTGTATCCCATAAATGGCAAAGACAGATCAGAATTATGTATGCATATTTTATATAACATTCATATTATGCGCTATGAGTGTGGGTGCTGTGTTCCTTAATGGAGGAGAGGAAGACATCTTATGGTTGAAATGCGTAGAGATCAACCACCGAGGTGGCAGAACAAGATCCACTACAAATGTAACAAGTCAGAGGAGCAGCATGATCAACAGAACTCTTCCAAAGAGTTCTGTTGATCCTGAAATAAGCGAGTAACATTTTTTTTTTGGTTCGTTGGATGAATTATATATTGATAATGAACGTTAGTTATTATGCTGCAGCCATAATAATAAAGCAAACACCCACAGAAGGTGAGCTCTCCACAAGGAAACCAACGAAAGGAAAAACACACAGTGGATCCAAAAAAGTCCTCTCACAATGAGTGTCTTCCTGAACAAGGTCTTTATTAATAGTAGCAGAATTGACCCGACACGCGACGTGTTTCGGTCGTGAGGCCTGCGTCAGGGGTCTATAAAACAATATACATAGAGATGCATCAAAATACAAATGTAGTAAAAACAACAATGAAAATAAAAATAAAAAATGAAAATTAAAAATTAAAAATAAAAACAGACATATATGTGTATGAAACATTAAAACATGAAAATATAAAAGGAATGTATAAATGTAAATTTAGATCAATGAGAAAATACACTTATCAACACAGAGATAATGAGGAGAGATAATAAAATACACAACATTGTATGATACCATAATGAAGAACATACCTAGTATATCTGTAGATAAAAGTACCTCGTAGGTCAAGTAAAGATACAGCACTTAGATTGCTAAAAACGGTATCTATAATAAATATGTAAGGCAATAAAATCAGTAAATGAATGCACACTGTGCATACAATCATATATGACAGGATACAATGATAATGATTACAAATATAGTAATAAGAAGAGCAGAGAACAGGAGTATGAACAGGGATCTCAAAACAAAATCATACATGAAATGATGAAAAATATATCATGAATAATGGAGAACACCTATGTGTAAAAAGGCAAAATCAAAAGTTAAAAATATTTTGAAATGAAGGCAGAACTGTGGAAATCCGCAAAAAAAAAAAAATATATATTAATTATAATGCAGCAAATGACAAAGATTGTCTAAATGCCTGACAAATTAATACTGATAAAACGAGAAACAAACCCAGAAAAAATACCTAAAAAAAATGACACTTGAAATAATGATGAAATATAAAGCTGACAAACAAAATCAAAATCAAATTTAAATGAGTAATATGTGGCATATACTAAGCAGGACCTATGAAATCCCACATTAAACTGCAAGGAAACACAACGTGGTAAAAGGGAAATACCCTATATGTCATATATATAGACCCTAGCGAATATATGATTAAGAAATAAACGGAACTACATGTTAACAGGGGTACTAATACATGTAAACTCGTATGTTACATTGAACGGTACTAAGATCACGATGAATACAAAACAAAACAAAAGACAAGAAATATATGTATAACGCTGTGCCGGAATGAGTGGTGACGTCACTTCCCTCGGAATGAGTAAAAAGCAAGACAGATAAAAAACGAACGAGTTATAAGATAAAAATGAGGGTATGGGGCACAGTATGAGCTGTTACACAGGACGACGTGGCAGTCGGATTACCGAAAAAAATGGAGCCTTAGAAGCGCCTAAAACAAATGATAAATGCTAGAGGAAATGCTGCATATATGTGAAGGCATATGCAAAACTTAATGTCCTCCCAACATAAATAATGGTTTGTGTGAGGACTGAATAAAAGCTGGCTAAATACAAAACAATCAATTCAAAGTACTCACGATTGTGCTGTGCAGCTGAGTCATACGCGATGAATGGCAAAAAAGTTAAAGTCTCACGAGGGAAAGATTTATACCGGAAGTAGAGACGACATCACTTCCCCAGTGGATGAAGGAGTGTCGTTGCTAAGGTGATATGACGCCTAAACTTGGGATCGGCACTAAAAAGAATAAACTGGTGAGAATACTCCATTCCCCAAGAATGAATTAAAAATGTGGGGCATTAAAACCGCTGCTTCAAAAAGCTGACATCGTTAAAAACCAGAATTAGAATATATGAAACACATAAATGTGATCCCATGTATAATTCAAACTGAATTTTTTCTGGGTTTGTTTCTCGTTTTATCAGTATTAATTTGTCAGGCATTTAGACAATCTTTGTCATTTGCTGCATTATAATTAATATATATATTTTTTTTTTTGCGGATTGCCACAATTCTGCCTTCATTTCAAAATATTTTTAACTTTTGATTTTGCCTTTTTACACATAGGTGTTCTCCATTATTCATGATATATTTTTCATCATTTCATGTATGATTTTGTTTTGAGATCCCTGTTCATACTCCTGTTCTCTGCTCTTCTTATTACTATATTTGTAATCATTATCATTGTATCCTGTCATATATGATTGTATGCACAGTGTGCATTCATTTACTGATTTTATTGCCTTACATATTTATTATAGATACCGTTTTTAGCAATCTAAGTGCTGTATCTTTACTTGACCTACGAGGTACTTTTATCTACAGATATACTAGGTATGTTCTTCATTATGGTATCATACAATGTTGTGTATTTTATTATCTCTCCTCATTATCTCTGTGTTGATAAGTGTATTTTCTCATTGATCTAAATTTACATTTATACATTCCTTTTATATTTTCATGTTTTAATGTTTCATACACATATATGTCTATGTTTTTATTTTTAATTTTTTATTTTTATTTTCATTGTTGTTTTTATTACATTTGTATTTTGATGCATCTCTATGTATATTGTTTTATAGACCCCTGACGCAGGCCTCACGGCCGAAACACGTCACGTGTCGGGTCAATTCTGCTACTATTAATAAAGACCTTGTTCAGGAAGACACTCATTGTGAGAGGACTTTTTTGGATCCACTGTGTGTTTTTCCTTTCGCCATAATAATAAAGCCACTCATTGCGCTATTGATAGGCTGTTATGAAAACTTACCTTTATGTGGTATTGTGTTTCAAGATTGAATCACATACAACTGCCCATATGTGGTTGGCACGGTGGTGAACTGCCAGCTGTCCTGTTCGTCATACTTGTTTAATCATAAGAGTGTAATCTGCATGGAGTGATGGGTGAAGCGCTGGTCACCTTGTTGAACACACTAGATGGATCATGTAGGTCTTTATTTGCCATCATTTACTATGTTATACTGTGTTCCCACACTGAACCGAAAGCCAGTCTTTCCACAAAGCACATGCTTTAAAACTTCCAATGTGACTACGACAGATCTAGTTTATCACCAATTCAGCAAGGGTTTACTTCTATTCAGACAATCCCCAGAACCATATAAAACAAATTATTTCATCTTTGGGCATAGGACTATTTTCAGCTCATTTTGACTGCTCATACAAACTAACCATAAACATCACATCCACCACTTACCCTCTGGTTCACTCTCACTATCTGAGATGTCTCCGTAACTGGTCACAAGTGCACTGAGACCCGATGTAACCTGCTTTGGAATGACGACAAAGTGTGACTTCCCCTTCACCGCAGCGGTCTCGTCCATGTCTGAATCTGCAAGGAGAACCAAGATCTTTTAGCAGCTCCAGGATAGCAGGCCAGCTCTAACAGTAGCTTTGTCATATGTCAACTTACTAAATTAACAAGGCCCAATTTGAGGCTAAGATTATTCATCAGCAGGCATGACTTATAAGATACACAGTCCTTTACCTCTGTGGCATTAAAACCAAAAAGAGACCTGGAAAAATAGAAAGAAAAACCACCTCTCCCTTCTCCGTATTGGGCAAAGTTTCATGGTAGAAATGGGAAACAGTAATACCCTCTCTACCAACCAAAACTTATTTTCAGGTCTAAGTAGCCTTCCCCAAATGACCTCACAGAGTAGATCCAATTGTGACATCATAGTTGTCACAGACCAATGGCATGAGACACAGTCCATAGGAAATCATTTGTTGAGATTAAACACATTGCTACTAGGGAGTTCACAGGAGCAGCCTGAAGAGTGTTTAGAAACTGATGCCTTAGTGGGAATATTTTTGACACCTTAGGTAAGTAATACTAGCTATTCTGAGTATTTCTAAGGGCTGCACAGAGGAAATACAGATGTGACACGTACTTTCATTTTCTTCAGGACATGCGCACAATAAGGGATCCTTACTGCAGAATCTTTGTGTGTATCTGTTTGGCAGCCTTCCCCTGATTAGCATGCAAGTTCTGTGTGCTTTAAATTTACATCTTAATTTACTGTATCGCTGAGGAATATCTTTTCGTTAAACTCACAGTAGCAGCTGTGCATGGTTCGATTGTATGGCTTTCTCTATCAGCCCCAGTATACTTTTATTGTGGGGCAGCAGCTTAACCTGAAAGAGCCCCAGAGAAGGATGGACATCAAGGACCCAAGATAGCCTCAGATGCTGCAAATCTTCCTTTCCACTCTCATCGTGCCTCAAGGGCTAAAAATAGACAAAAAGTTACAAGCCCAGCTAATATGGGGACTGGTACACTGTCTAGCCTATGCACATGGGCAACTAGAAGAAGATTTAAAAAGGGTATGAGGGGAAATCCCTACTTTTTGTCAGTACAAATATTCTAGGGTTCCGAGCAAAATGGCAGTACTTGCAGATTCCGGTCAAGGCCTGTTGCACTAGTTTTCCCATTGGTCTGGAACCCTCAGGTATTCTCCATCCCATCACTAGAAGCAAACCAATGAATCTCACATCAACAGTTTCCAGCAGAAGCACCACGTAACCTTATATAATCTCCCTTACGATCCTCCTCTGCCTTTTGTTTGCTGCTGCTGCCACAGCCACGGTGAAGACAAGCAGCTGACCAGTGCAGGAGCTTCAGTCTGTCTAAAATGAGTGTGCCAGTAGGAGGGGGAGAGGACAGGGAGCCAAGATGGGCAATGCAGAGTACAGGGGAGGCGGAAAGAGATGGGGCAAAGCTGGATGCGGTGAAGAGGGAGAGAGTAATGCGTTAATTGCTTTAAAATTTTGAATGCAAGTTAAACATTTAATGTATTAATCGCATTATTGTGTTAAATGTGCAGCCCTAATTTAACTACTTCCAAGGTGGAAAACCACAGAAGACGGGCCTCTTTCAACAGACAGGAGACTCTGGAACAAGATATCATGGGATGTGAGTGAAAGGGAGAAGATTTAGGAGTAATCTAAAGAATTATGTCTTTTAAAGACAGGGTAGTAAAAGCATGGAACAGCCTCTCAGTATAGGTGAGATGACAAAAACACCATTCCGTATGAGGAAAGGTTAAAGAAGTTAGGGCTCTTCAGCTTGGAAAAGAGACAGCTAAGGTGGATATGATTGAGGTCTATAAAATCCTGAGTGGTGTAGAATGGGTGAAAGTGAATTGATTTTTCACTCTTTCAAAAAGGACAAAGACTAGAAGACACTCAATGAAATTACATGGAGATACTTTTAAAACAAATAGGAGGAAATATTTTTTTACTGCAGGAGGATGTGTGGTAAAGGCAGTTAATGTATCTGGGTTTAAAAATGGTTTGGACAAGTTCCTAGAGGAAAAATCCATAGTCTGTGATAGACATGGAGGAAGCCACGGCTTGCCCTGGGTTTGGTAGCCAGGTACTTGTGATCTGCCACTGCTGAAAGCATGATACTGGGCTACATGGATCACTGGTCTGACCCAATGTGGCTATGCTTATGTTTTTATTTGAATTTAAGAGAGCATGCAGCAAGCATAAATAAAGGATTCTAGAGCAAAGCAGTTTTGGATGGGCAGACTGGATAGGTCTCTCCATATATCAAAAAGACAAATCGCACCACAGTGGCCCATACCCTGTACACTGGTGAAGCCAAAAGGAGTTACACCAGTTCCAATTAATTCAGAATGAACGGCTGATAAAAGGGCTACAAGCAGCACGACCACATCACATTCTTCCTGAAAAAAGCTGCACTGGCTACTAGTACCTTAACAGAGCCAAATTTAAAACTCTGATTTTCAAGGTTCTCAGACAAAAAGGACCACAGTACCTAAAGAATGAATTAGCCCTCTACATGCCTTTGCAGCCTCTAATGTCCTCTCAAGGTGCATCACTATTTGTGCCTGTCATGAAACGCCTAGCCACCCACCTGGGGTTACCTCATGGTCACTTAAGAGGGTCTCTATCCCTAGCAAAGCTCAGGTCCGCCTGCACCTGCCGCTTGTGCTCTACACTACCCTCCTCCCACCGACTGGGTCACAACTGCCTCTGGGTGAGTCTCCCACTCTCAAATTATCCCCAGTGATTTCTAGGTTACTGGGGGTCACACTCCCAGTGGTCCCACAGTTCCCAGAAAGCACTCACAGACCCAACACACAAACCACCAGGATTCTTTATTAGTCCACAGGCAGAACAAACAAACAATTGTGTTATTCACAGTGGACAAAAATGTGCAATTGGCAAACAATAACGTAACTGAAATATGGATCAATTATAACACTAACTAAACATCAATATCAGTACCTGGGAAGATTAGGACATATAGCTGTTCACAGAACTTCAGGAAAGAGATCCCTCTCTCTCTCCTCCTGGGCTGAAACTGAAGCAACAGCCAGCATCTGCTGAGTAATTTCAAAACTCCAGGCCAATCAGAGCCCAGAACAGTCAAGTTTCAAATAAAAACTGGTTACATCACTACAGGCACTTCCTATTATCAGTGTGCCAAATAAAAAAAAGAGAAGTCAGTCCTCTCTAACAGCTTTAAGCATAAACATGCACCATCTTCTGGCTAAACAGGAGAAATACACTTCAGCCATAATCAATGCAGGAAAGTATCCAATACTTTTTCAGGCTTAAAACACTGTTTCTTCACAGTACTCCCAAAAGATTTTGCATGATGTGAAACTTTCCAATGAGCCTTTTCAGAAGTAGCCCCCAACTCTGGAACTCCCTCTGAGAGGGGATAGGCCTAACTCAAGACTACTTTTTCAAGAAGCAGATGAAAGCCTGGCTCTTCCCCCAAGCAACCGACTATCCACTGACTCGGCAGAATGAAGGACTAGCCTAATGGTTAGCACAGAGGGCTGAAAACAGAGGGAACTCAGTTTGATTTCTAATGCAGTTCCTTGTGACCTCCATTGCCCCAGGTAAAAAAAACTTAGATTGTGAACCCATTGTGGAGAGAAAAAGCACCTGTATGTAATATGTAAATTGTTTTGGTTGTACCACAGAAAAATGGTATATCAAGACGCTAGCAAACATAATTCACTACTACTGCTATCTGGGTCATACTTTTAATTCTGAATGGACTTTGAATTCTCACCTAGTCACTTATCTAAAGTAAAAGCCAAACACTGCAAAGAGGGATGGATGTTTTCCTGATCCACAGGTTATCTGTCTTTCAGGGGTTAAGATTCAATCTATTCTTCTGCATCCATGGTGTAATTTTAAAGAAACAATTCTTCTATCTAGGATTTCTTGTCCAATTGGGCTCCACTTACAGTTGTAAATCATCTGTATACATTTAGAATTTAATCCCCTCTATTCGAACTCCTAAGTGAAGTGAGATATTAGGAAAGCTTGAAGAACCCTGTGAAACTCCGCAAGATAAAATTCGGGATGATGACAAATCTTCATTAAAAAGAACCCTTTGAGAGTAGTCTGATAGAAAATTTAAACTATTTCAAAGCCCTTGACACTACCATGAACCCAGGCGCACTAATAAGATCCAGCTAGCCACGGCATCAAAGGCAGCTGTTGAATCTAATAGAACTATACCAGATACTCTGCCACTGTTTAAGTTATGATGTAAGCCATGAAGCAGCTTTTGACAATGCAAGCTGTTACATCACTGTCAGTTGGACGTTTGGCATGGCTTCAGGTCAAATTATTGGCATCTAAAAAGGCCTGTAGTTGCCAAGAAACAGCATGCTCTAACAGCATCCCTAGAAACAGAAGGCATGAAATTGTTCTTTAACTATAGTCTAACCAAGTCTAAAACTTTTTTTTTTAATTAATGGACAAAGAATTGCTTCTTTCAGCTTGTAAGGGGGAGGGGAAAGACTATTACAGAAGCATTTACCACTGAAGCTTCTTTTATCATCTAGATCAGGAGGTCTCAACCCAGTCTTTGGGACACAACACCCAGTCAGGTGGGTTTTCAGGACATCCACAATGAATATGCATGAGATAAATTTGCATGTGCTAACTCCATTGTATGTAAATCTAAAGAAACATTATGCCAAAAACTTCAAAAATTGGTTTTGGCTTCATCAAGAGATTCATCTCTCACTTGTATGGCACAAAGACTTTGGAATTTGCTGCCAGCTGACACTTGTGCTGAGCCCTCTCTTATGAAATTTAAAACTTTAGTGAAAACTTGGCTTTTGTAGACTTGCTGGATTTGTCATTTTAGATTTTGTTTGATTGGTTGGTGTTAATCTTTTTCTCTTTCCTGGCCCCCTCTTGTGTTCTGCAATATTGTTTCATTAGGTTTATTATTGTCGTGCGATTACATCCCCATCCTATATTTTACATTTTGAGAGTTTAAATGTGTGTTTATTGTGTTGATTGTTATTTGTTTAGTCATTACATTTTAATATGTACACCGCCATGATGGAATTCAAATGGCAGTATATTAAATTTCCAAAAATACATAAAATTTGATTCATATATGTGTACACAACATGAAAGTTCTTGGCAATATAAGAATTAAATTTCATCTCAGTGTTGGTGTATGTTTAACTGTATGGGGAAGAGGAGGGAAATGGGAGAAACTTTTTAAATAAGTGAACAAAACAGAAGTGATCTAGAATTGAAAGAGTAAACTTATGCAGGTGACAAATCAGCCATTCTTACAGATTCAAAATCATTATCTACAAAGTTCCACTATACTTTGACTTACCAGCATCACTATCCGCCAAAATGCTAAGTGGATCCACATCCTTCACACAGGCTTTTTTCATGGCTTCAGGCAGTGTTTCAGGGGCCTTGCTCCGCACAGGGGCTTCTGTACCTGCGGTTGCATTGCAATCTTTTGCAGTTTCTTTATTTTGTCTAAAATTATTGTTAAAGTTACATCTGCGTTTTTTCCAGAAACTTCTTGGCCGTTTACTGTTTTCTTCTCTTCGGCTGCCTTTCTGCATCCCCTTCATTTCTTCTCTTCGGTTGCCTTTCTGCATCCCCTTCATTTTGCTACAGTGAAAGAATGTAAACTTATATTATAAAAAAGGAAACACAGACAGAAAATATTGTGCAACAATTTTTTTGTTTTGTTTCAGCAAAACTGCGTCAGATAATAAAGTTTTCCAAAAAGTAATAACTAAATTGCTACAAGAGAGTGTAAACCCGGAATGGACATATCCACTTCATTGTAGGACAAACCTGTGGAATAGCAGCCAAATGTTGGACTTCTTTAATGTTTGATGGAATAACATAAAAATCAAGGTGTGATGGTCCATTCTTTAAAATTACAGTCAGATTTCACAAAGAGTTGAGTGAATATTTCCCCAATAGTTTCCTTCTCTGGTACAGAAATTTTCATATGCCTATACCAACATTTGTTATGTGAGTTTCCGCAGAATACACAAACACTAAAGATTGTTTTTTACATATCAGAAATCAGGAAGAGTCACCTGGTGATCACAAGCACTAATTAATGGTAGGACAGGTTTAAAAATGCTTGATAATATCAGAATGTGCTCTGACCTCCCTGAGATTAGCTGAACTAATGTGAGCAGGTCCATTTCCCTAACGGAAAACTAGTTTCATCCAGAAGTAGGAGGAGACTACTTTCCAGGGTGTGCATATCCGTGGTCAGTAGATATCAATGATCGTAATGTTACACTGGGGACACCTCTTGAAGCCACTGGGGGTCTTCTTTTGAGACACATCATTCAAGAAAATGGCTCCAGCAAATCAAACGATAGTGAAAAGTTTTCCAGCTGGGAGCTGAAGGCCTGTACGTGGCTTGCACCAAGCTAATGATACCTACACCTGCAAAAGTAAACCATGTGACAGGATTTACAGATGAAGGGGGAAAAAAAAAAAAAAAAAAAAAAAGAGTGAAAATTGCACAATTTGGTGCCAAAGCAACTGTGATACAAAAAAGGGTCTGAACAATTTTGCAGAAACGTTAAGACGGAGGAGATCCAATACAACAGAGGCAGACAGAGACAGGTGTATGCAATGAACCTACTCAAAGGCTTGTGAAAAGGTTGCTGGGATAGTGGTTCCCATGGCAGTTTCTGTAGGTGAAGACATCCATATGTGAGGATTTAGAAGTGCTGCTTGTCCTCAGTGTATAACCATCATTTCCTTTTATACTCAGTTTTGGTGTCAAGATTTATATACTAGTTTCAGTGACCACATATAGGCGATAAACTATTAGTTAGATAACATTTACGTTATCACTCAAATAATTATACAACTGAAAGTAAAACTAAACTGTTTAAGCATTTCTCGACACAGCTATTTCCAGTTAATTATCACCCTTGTTAGAAATCATAGCTATTTTTCCTTATACCATCTAACTCTATATAAATATTCTGAGCAAAGTAATGAATCTGTATGTATGCCAGTCCAGTGTTAGCACTGTGCAGTGCAATGCAAAAGGACCTGTGTGTGATCTGTAGCTCAGGTCTTCCACTCTCCAGGCTGACCAGTTATGGGATGCTGTTAAGACAGTATTATCTCTAAAGGGAAAGAAATCAATCACTGTGCAATGGCGACACTTACAGGCCATAGTGAGGGCCACTGCAAGTCCTAGAAGTAGCTCTGTTGAATGGCTTTAAATTGATGACTTTCACTGTAATAAATGGACTAAAGTTTAAGTTGGGAGTATAAAAAGGAGACAGAAAATCCCTAGAAGTTTCAAATGAAGGCACATATTAAACCTTCCCCACTCTGGTTCTGACTAAGCAAGACCCAAAAGGAGCAAGAAGAAACTGCAGGTCAAACATGAAAAAAACTACATCCTTACAGAATAAAAGCTTATCCTGTAAAGTAGCCAATTCATAATATGGAAGAACTGTGACCTAAAGCCAGTTTTGAAAGACCTTAATATATTTGGGAGTATTTTACTATCCTTTCAAATATATGGCAGAGGCCCCTAAACTGCAACTCTTGAAGCAAGATTTTCTGGCCCTCCATACTTTTCATACCCCCAGATTTTGCCCATGAAGCAAAATGTTCTTGCCTTCTTTTGTGCTCCATCTTGCTTCTCTCTCATCCTCCCTCCTGCAGCTTAGGGATTTCATCCAGCAGACTGAGTGGTCCAGCTTCAGACTCAATGTTCCTTCCCTCTCTATCCCTTCCACTGCTCTGACCCTTCCCCTCATCCATCTTCCATTACTCCAGGGAACAGATTCAGGGGAAGCAGGGGATAAGGTTAGCTGCCACACCTCTGGTAACCCTGTCTCCTTCCTTCCCCAGCATCTGAAATCAATAAATGGCTCAGACATCATCCCTCTTATTTACTTTCTCCCCTACATCAGAAAACTCTTCTTCAAAGGGGAAGCCTTGCCTTTATCCAGCCCTCTAGTTAATTTGAAACATCCAATGTGGCTCTTCACCTAAAATTTTGGTTTCTAAAACTAACATCTAACTTAACTTGGGATGGTAATTCTTTAGTTTTTGCCTTGCAAGCGTCTTTGAACACTTATCTCCTGTAACTGCCCCCACCTACAATTTTAATTATCTTCTCTACCCAGCAACAAACTGGAACTTGGCACCCAGACATTCTGAAACTGGCCAGTAGGTGCCACTATAATGCTTTGGCTGGGACTCCCTCCCACCCCAGTACCTGCAATGTATACACAGCATCCACAGCTCCTATCTGTCCGAGAAGCAGAAGCCACTGGCAAGTCCAATGATAGAATAATTTAACAAGTAAAGCATCAGCATGCAATTTGCTCAGTGAACAGAGCTTCTTCTTCCACTTGATCTCCGAGAAGACTCTCTGGTTTTGCTGCCATGGTTCAAACCATGGAGCCCACATAACCAACATTCCTCCAGTTAGAAGATCAAGGCAGATTTTATAGCTTCTGCAGTGGGTCCTGGAATTACTGATGCTCATGCGTCTACAAGAGACTAAAATGGTAAGTTCAGGCTTTTGTGTCATTTCCCTGGATACATACCCAAACTGAGGTGTCGTCAGCACATCTCCCCTCTGCTGTTTTGTTTTTTCTAGAATTTTCTTTTGTTGGGTTTTTGCCAGTGTTGGATAGTTTCTAAAAACAGAGAAGCACAAAATGATTGAAGGGAACAGAGAAACAGAAAATGACAGCAGATAAAGACCATTCAGCCCATGCAGTCTTCCCATCCATATCAACTACTAAACTCTACAACACTTTCCTCTTGCTTAGAGATCCTCAATGTTTGTCTCATGCTTTTCTGAATTCAGATGCAGTCTTCATCTACATACCTCCACTGGGAGGCCACTCCATGAACCAATCACCCTTTCCCCAGCTATTGAGATGGCCCAAAACAGCAACTCGCTTGTTTCTGGGTTCCACTGCCTTAGCCTTTAAACGCAGAAAAAAAAAACATTAATAAACTTACCTTTGAAAGTTCTCTATTTTACACATGGAAAAGACCTTCTTTATAAGTACCCTGCAGTACACGCACATATAAGTATGCAGTGGGCACTTATATGTGCACCATATGAAGGCATTTCCAGGAATATAGTTTCGGTGGAACAAGGGCAGAGTGGCAATGTGAATTTTATAAATACGCAAATACACACACACACACACACAGAGTAATTCTATACCAGGGCACCTATTTGATAAAGGAAAGTAGGTGCCTTTTTTTAAAAATAGAATTATAGTGCAAATAGCTGAAACACACACATAACATTAAGGCACAGTCACTTGTACTAGTCCTGTGGCTGGCGTAAATGCTCACACCTAAATGTTGGCACATACGAACAGTGTTGATAATGCAATTTGATATGTCCACTGCTTTTGATTTGGTTGATCACAATATTTTGTTAGCACTGTTGGATTTTTATGGAATAAGTGATGTTGTTCTTAGATGGATGGAAGGGTTTCTTAAGTTTCGATCTTATCAGGTAAAGGAAATGGATGATTTTTTTCCCTATTGGATTACAGATTGGGGAGTTCCACAGGGATCCCCCGCTTTCTCCCATTCATTTTAATGTCTTGATGTCCCAGTTAGCTGTCCTCTTTGATACAAATAGTTTTAACACACATATACAGTGGGGGAAATAAGTATTTGATCCCTTGCTGATTTTGTAAGTTTGCCCACTGACAAAGACATGAGCAGCCCATAATTGAAGGGTAGGTTATTGGTAACAGTGAGAGATAGCACATCACAAATTAAATCCGGAAAATCACATTGTGGAAAGTATATGAATTTATTTGCATTCTGCAGAGGGAAATAAGTATTTAATCCCTCTGGCAAACAAGACCTAATACTTGGTGGCAAAACCCTTGTTGGCAAGCACAGCGGTCAGACGTCTTCTGTAGTTGATGATGAGGTTTGCACACATGTCAGGAGGAATTTTGGTCCACTCCTCTTTGCAGATCATCTCTAAATCATTAAGAGTTCTGGGCTGTCGCTTGGCAACTCGCAGCTTCAGCTCCCTCCATAAGTTTTCAATGGGATTAAGGTCTGGTGACTGGCTAGGCCACTCCATGACCCTAATGTGCTTCTTCCTGAGCCACTCCTTTGTTGCCTTGGCTGTATGTTTTGGGTCATTGTCGTGCTGGAAGACCCAGCCACGACCCATTTTTAAGGCCCTGGCGGAGGGAAGGAGGTTGTCACTCAGAATTGTACGATACATGGCCCCATCCATTCTCCCATTGATGCGGTGAAGTAGTCCTGTGCCCTTAGCAGAGAAACACCCCCAAAACATAACATTTCCACCTCCATGCTTGACAGTGGGGACGGTGTTCTTTGGGTCATAGGCAGCATTTCTCTTCCTCCAAACACGGCGAGTTGAGTTCATGCCAAAGAGCTCAATTTTTGTCTCATCTGACCACAGCACCTTCTCCCAATCACTCTCGGCATCATCCAGGTGTTCACTGGCAAACTTCAGACGGGCCGTCACATGTGCCTTCCGGAGCAGGGGGACCTTGCGGGCACTGCAGGATTGCAATCCGTTATGTCGTAATGTGTTACCAATGGTTTTCGTGGTGACAGTGGTCCCAGCTGCCTTGAGATCATTGACAAGTTCCCCCCTTGTAGTTGTAGGCTGATTTCTAACCTTCCTCATGATCAAGGATACCCCACGAGGTGAGATTTTGCGTGGAGCCCCAGATCTTTGTCGATTGACAGTCATTTTGTACTTCTTCCATTTTCTTACTATGGCACCAACAGTTGTCTCCTTCTCGCCCAGCGTCTTACTGATGGTTTTGTAGCCCATTCCAGCCTTGTGCAGGTGTATGATCTTGTCCCTGACATCCTTAGACAGCTCCTTGCTCTTGGCCATTTTGTAGAGGTTAGAGTCTGACTGATTCACTGAGTCTGTGGACAGGTGTCTTTCATACAGGTGACCATTGCCGACAGCTGTCTGTCATGCAGGTAACGAGTTGATTTGGAGCATCTACCTGGTCTGTAGGGGCCAGATCTCTTACTGGTTGGTGGGGGATCAAATACTTATTTCCCTCTGCAGAATGCAAATAAATTCATATACTTTCCACAATGTGATTTTCCGGATTTAATTTGTGATGTGCTATCTCTCACTGTTACCAATAACCTACCCTTCAATTATGGGCTGCTCATGTCTTTGTCAGTGGGCAAACTTACAAAATCAGCAAGGGATCAAATACTTATTTCCCCCACTGTATATGAAAACGATGCTACAGTAGTGATTCTATTTTCAAGTTCCCTATCAGAAATCAATAATAGGATTGAGTATGGTTTTAGAATTGTAAATGAATGGATCTCTGTGTTGAGTTTAAAACAAAATAATGAAAAAAACTAAATTTTTAGTTTTAAGAACTCAATATAAACCTTTTGGAGAATCAGTTCTTATTGCCAATAATATTACATTCCAATTGGAAAAACAAAGATTTTGGGGGTACCGTATTTTTCGGACTATAAGACGCACTTTTTTCCCCCAAAATTTGGGAGGAAAATGGGGGGTGCGTCTTATAGTCCGAAGGTAGCGTTTTTGGACCTCCGTTCCGTACTTACAGGATTCCATGTTCCCTGGTGGTCTAGTGACGTCGGGGCAGGAAAGAGCCCCCTCTTTCCTGCCCATCGCGCTGCTCTCCGTGCTTCTCAATGCTTTCTGATGGTCTCGGCGATATTCAAAATGGCCACCGAGATTCTCGGCGGCCATTTTGAATCTCGCCGAGACCGTCAGAAAGCATTGAGAAGCACGGAGAGCAGCGCGATGGGCAGGAAAGAGGGGGCTCTTTCCTGCCCCGACGTCACTAGACCACCAGGGAACATAGAATCCTGTAAATACGGGACGGAGGTCCAAAACCCGGACAAGACGCACCGGAGCACCTAGGTTTTAGAGGAGGGAAAGAGGAAAATTTTTTTTCCTCTTTCCCTCCTCTAAAACCTAGGTGCGTCTTATGGTCCGGTGCGTCTTATAGTCCGAAAAATACGGTAATTTTTGAAGAATATTTATCCTTCAAACTCCACGTGAACCAAATTTTAAAGAACAGATTTTATAATATGAAAAGATTGAGGAGATTGAGATCTTATTTGAATTTCAATACTTTTAGACTTTTGGTAAAGTCTTTAATTTTACCTCAAATAGACTACTGCAATGCAATATTATTAGCCTTGTCAGAAGGCTTGTGGAAAAAACTCCAGACACTTCAAAACACAGCAGTCAGATTGATCTGTAGTAGTTCTCATTATGAATCGGCTGCTCCACTTTTACGAAAATTGCATTGTTGCCTGTGAGGGTGCGAGCTGTGTTTAAATTGTGTATGATAACTTTTCTCTACTTTAAATGGCTTTGCTCCCACATATTTATCAGATCTTGTGATTCTCTCACAACGTCATGTTGCCCTATTAGATAGATTAGGATACTGCAATAAGAAATCCAAAAGTGTTATTTATAGGTCTGTTTTTGATGGATTATTTTCCTTTCAGTCTGTGAAATGGTAGAACTCTTTACCTTTGAATATTAGAACACTAGGAGACATATTTTCAAAGCACTTAGCCTTCCAAAGCTCCAAAGGTTTCTATGGAACTTTGGAAGGCTAAGTGCTTTGAAAATATGCCTCTAAGTCAGACTAAACCATATCTTTTCCAATTATTTAATAAGCAATGTAATGCATTTTCAATTTTATTTAATTGTAAACTGCAGAGAGCTCCTTTTGGGATCTTGTACTTTATTTGTGTGTGTATGGAAATGTGACATTTAATAAGGTAAAGTAGGCACAGGAAATAAAGTAAATAGTATTTTAAAAAATTACACCAGCTTACAAACTCAAATTTCCTAATCAAGGAGTATTAGGGCTTGGGAAAAACTGAGGAATAACAAATAAAGAAAAGTTCTATCAACACATCTCAGCTATTGTTACTGAACCAGAACCTCCTAACCAAAACTCTTAAAAAAAAAAAAAAATCAAGCTGCTTGCACTGGGGTGCCAGGAAGCTCTTAACGTATACTGACTACGGGATGCCTTGGCCTCAGCACTAATAAAGCTGGATGTTGAACTCTACAAGCAACAAAGCAGCATTTTAAAAAGGGGCCAAATCAATACCAAGACAAGGTGAACATGGAATTCTTACTTGGGCCTTAATTTAGGAGCCTAGTGGTTAGAGCACCGTGCTGATAACCATGGAAGCCAGGTTCAAATCCTGCTGCTGATCTTTGTGATATTGGTAAGTCACTTAACCCTCCAGTGTCTCAGGTTCAGATTGTGGGACCTCTAGGCACAGGGAAATACCTATTGTATTTTCAAAAGAGAAAAACATCCAAAAAGTGACATAAATCTGCATTTGGACGTTTATCTCACAAAAACGTCCAAATCAGTATTTTCGAAACCTCTTTTTAGATGTTTTTCTCTGAAGTCCGTCAGAAAGACGTCTAAATCTCAAGGGGGTGTGCCAGGGGCATGTTCAAGGCAGGACTTGGGGGTCATTCCATGTCAAGTGGTCTGGTGGTCCCTGCGCGACCATCACGGATTTCAATGAAATTTTCTGTGAACATTCATACATGTCCCCAATAAACATTGGTAAAGTTTTAAGTTCGCCGATGCAATACTTGCTGAGATATAATAATCTGTTTGACCCCATACTGCAGCCTTCTATGGTATGACTCTGAGATTTCGGCAACTTTGAGACACTATCTCCGGCAATATTTTGTTGAGAGAAACAAAACTTGGCCATCTTGTACAACTTTTTGCGCTCTATTAAACAAAATAATAAAAAAAATCTTCATGAGCGATTTCCATGAAGAAAGCTTGAAGCAAACTTGGTCCGAAAAATTTGCGGCACGAAAAAATTGTGCAGTTTGGCTTTTTATATCTCTGGACTTAAAGGTGTGATAAACGTGAAACTTTGCACACAACAACTTATCAACACAAGGTTTTCAAATATAAAATTTCATTCTCCTAATATTTTCCATTAGTTCAAAAATTGAGTGTAAAGTTGATGATTTTTGCAAAAACGCCCAAAATAGGATATTTAGCCCACTTTTATATTAAAAAAAAGACCTTCTGGAAACTCTTTTATCATTTTCATTAGAAACAGCATGTTTCAAACCCCTTAAAAAAGTAGGGGTGGTTTTTCATCGCTGGCATATAAGGCCCTAGAAATAGGGACAACGTTGAGGATGTTGCTATCGCAACATCTAATTGCCTTTTCAGTCCTGCACATTAAGGCAACCTGGCTCATACCCAGGACACTTCCCCTTGCTGTTTTGTTTTTAAATACTTTTAGGCATGTATCCACTGAGAAGAGAGAGATGGTCATATCAGGCATGCAAGCACATTTAGAGACACACATTCATGCTGCTCTACAGACCAAATTGCTCTGCCCATTACAATAACAAAATAAATTTGAAAAGATCTTATCCTCTTCCCCTTTTTAAGTAGCTATTTGCTTATTTAAACACATACTCTGCCCATCTCAATTTCTAGGCGGATCACGTTTTAACTGACAAAACAGTTAGAAGACACTATAAGAAATTTCAAACACTAAAAGACCTCTATCCCTGCCCCTCGCCCCCACACCACCAAAACCAGAATCATTCTCAATTTACCAGAACAAAACTTAAATCCATACAATCAGGTGATCATCCTTACAAGCCGTCAAGACCTTTAACAGCTATCTCCTTGCCTGTCCCAAATCTGTCCCATTCCAAGTTTCATGATACTGAAACACTTGCTGATCCACAACACCAGTACTAAATTTTTACACATTGTGGGAGGTCCAGTTATTGCTTCAGAAACAAAATATTTGAAAAGAAAGCCAATAAGAATATTTGGGTAGAGACAATACCTTTAGTCCACCACCTTTACTCAATGAATTCATTGGTTCTCTTTTAAACATTTTTTTCTCTATATGACTTTTTTTTTTAATTTTGTGCAATCTAATAAAGTACTTCTTTTCAGTTTTGGGAACTAGACTCACCTGGTTGACTTTGCACTTAATTAAATTTTTCCACTTAATTAAACTTTCCAAGAAACCACTCATACTGGTATTTGACAGCATCCCTAACCAAACAAGGTAAATCTGTATGCAGCGTGGAAAGAACATAAGCAGCCAGATACAGAAACAAGCCTGGAACACAAAGGCAAGAGGATTTTTGAGAACTAGGCAGATAGATCACACCACCTAGTGGCCTGGTCTGTACAGTCCACTTTAGAGGTCATTTTAAAAGCCATTTACACATGTGTGACCATGTCTAAAGCCTCCAGAAACAAACAAACAAACAAAAAATGGTTTCAATGAATTCTGTTAGAGCAAACAATTTGTAATACAAGAGTCTAAACCCCATTCTGTTATGTGAAAAACAGATCTGCAGATTTTTCATGTCATGGGTCCATAAGCAGTCTGCCAAAGTTACATGTTTGAACTGTAATTTCGGAGGGGGAGGGGATAAGGAACAGAAAAATGCCCTCTAAGAAATACAGTAAGAATCCAGAAGTAGAGGGTGACACATGAGTCACACGTTTTGTGATGACAGCATTTTTTGAACTGCTTTGGCGTGATTGCATACAGTCTTGTGACCCTTGAGGCAGGTGGCCTTCTGCCAAAACACAGGTCTGTGTCAGGTCCTTTACTTTTGTGCCTAATAAAGAGTTTGTACTTGAATTCTCCCAACTTGAGAGTCATGCGTCACCCACTACTTCTCCTGGATCCTCACTTTTATTTTTTTCACATAACAGAATGACTAAAGTAGTGGACCTCAACGTTTTGGATCCACTACTTTAGTCATCTTTTCCCAAAGTCACATATAGAACAAAGGTTTATGTGCAGAAATGGCTTCATCCAAAATGCCTGTACAATGTGCAGGTTAGAATATAAAAAAGGAAGGAGAAACTTCAAACCTCAGAAATGCGTATAAAGTCAACAGTCAGGAGTGAGGGAACAAAAAAGAGGAAACCAAAGCTAACCCAAGTGATCAGGTCTTTATTGCCTCAAAAATCATGTAAGCCAATTGTTGAAAGGCTCGATACGGCCATGTTTCGGCAGGCGTGCCTTCCTGTTGGATGTGAAATGCTGCAAGCCCGATTCTGGGTGTTACCACTTGATATATCTCAGGCCAATGTGTACTATATTTGTACCAGTCCTCATTTCTTCACACTCTTGTTTATGCAGTCAATAAGATAAGGCTCCTGATAAAGGCATGCCTGGCGAAACACAGCCATGTTGAGCCTTTCGATAATTGACTTACATCATTTTTGAGACAAAGACCTGATTACTTGGATTAGCTTTGGTTTCATCTTTTTTGTTCCGGCAGGTTAGAATATACACATAGTCATTTCACACATATATGTGATGAGCAGAGACGTTCCCAGGAGGTTCCATAGAAGATAACATTGAAAAGAAAGAGCAGGATCTCCACTGGTTACAGCTTGTTGAAAATACGGCAATAAAACTCATTCATGGTGCACAAAAATAAGATCATGTTACACCTCTGCTACTGTCCTCTCACTGACATCCGGTCTCCTATCATTATCACCTATAAAATCTTGATTCTGGTCTTTAAGATACAGGCAATAGAGAATCCACAAAGCGAGGAGAACTCAAAGAAGACCCAGGGATACTTTGTAAAACAAACAGAAAAGTGGGCACTTTTCTGTTTGTTTTAACATACAGGCTACAGGGGACCCCCTCATTTCTTGCATGTCTAGCACCTCACTATGTCCTAGCTTGATCTCTCCACTCCTCCACTCAACTTTGCCTGTTTGTTCCTACTTTTCATGATATTGCACATGCTAGAATCAGGAATGCCATTTTCTCTATACAAGGCCCAGAGCTCTGGAACATCTTAGGTCTCAATCCTGCCTACAGTGGTCTAAGACTGATCTAAAGACCCATCTCTTCTTAGAGGCCTTCCACTGTCCATTTTTATCCCAGGCCTAAGCCTCTGCACCACTGACCTCCTCTTCCCCCCTCCACATCACCCCCTCCCAGCACCCCCTCCCCCTCTCACCTCAGGACCCCCCCCCCTCCCATTTCTGCCGGCCAGCACCTCCCTCCCTCTGTCTCTGTGGCCTCCGACAGCAAGGAGGACGTGTGCAGGTGCCCCAGCCCTTCGTACGTGGCAGCTGCTTTTTAAAAAGTTTTACCTCCTGCTCGTCCGGCAACACTGAAGTGCAGCAAGTACAGACGCCGCTTGTTTCAGCTGTTCCTCTGGTCCCGCCCTCATTTCCTGTTTGCAGAAGGGCGGGACCACAGGAACTGCAGAAACAGAAGCAAAACCACAACCTGTCTGAAGCGGCGTCTGTACTTGCTGGACTTCAGTATGGGTGGCCGAGCAGGAGGTAAAACGGGAGGCGCTGGCCAGTGGACACGGGAGGAGAGGGGTGGCGCGGACATCAGAGGAGACGTACGGGGGAGGGGGGGGCGGGACTGCTGAACTGGGAGGTGAAGACGTATCACGGTTTCCCAGGCAACAGTAACATCTCCTGACGTCAGGCAAACAGGCTTCTACTGCGGGAGAGTGACGTCAGGAGATGGTTACGAACGCAGTGAGAGAAATTGGAACGTTGCAGGAGCAAATTATTATATTAGATAGATAGATAGAACAACACATTGTAGCAGTGTACAACAGTTATTACAACCAACATCAAAGATCAAATGCCAAAGACACCTTTCATGTGCATTCTATTCATTTTTAATCCCCCCCCCCCCCCCCCCCCCGCCATTCCAGCTGGACATCAGGCGCTTGCTCCTGAAACTGTCTCCAAAGAGAATAAATGTGCTTTATTCAGGTTGATCACCTGCCCTTGGCTTGGTACATGGCTACATTCCATTTCTGTACTGTAGGGGGATTTGTGTCCACCCAGTGTTGTAATATTACTTTTTTCACTAGTACAAAACTAAAGAAGAAACTTGCTTTGAAATTCTGGGATTCCCTGCCTTTCAAGGTGTGCCTCAAGACCCAGAAGAACAGCTGTATATGACCACTCTGGCGAGATACACAAAACACATTCCAGCTTTTTAAATATTCCAATCCAAAAGCCCTGGAGCTTCAGGCATTCTAAGAAAAGCTCTACTAAAGTGCTCCAACAAGATTTACACTTCACCATACACCTAGTTATATAAGCATTGTGAAGAATTTTAAACTGAATTTCATGGAAGCCCACGTGAGGGGTAACTTGAAACGCTGTAGCAAAACAGGAGCCCGTCGCCTCCTCCTCAAACTGTAAACTCTAGGAAGCAGCTAATTGCATGAAAAATTGTGTTGGCCTCTGTTCCCTCCCTAAGTTATACCTTATTGCCAATCTATTATTACATGCAGGTATATGTAAGAAGATACTATCTAAAGTAGTGAAGGCAGAATACAGAGTGTTTGAGCGTTGCAAAGCAAAACAGTAGTGCCGTAATTGAAGGTAGATCCTATTCCACTTTGCAAGTAGAAAATGAGGGAAAGCTGCCCACCCCCAGAGCTGTTACCTGCCAATGTATCTACAACCCCCTGTAGCCAGCTACCAAAGGGAGATGTACTCTGAAGGTAAAATTATGTATAATCATACCTGATAATTTTCTTTCCATTAATCATAGCTGATCAATCCATAGACTGGTGGGTTGTGTCCATCTACCAGCAGGTGGAGATAGAGAGCAAACTTTTGCCTCCCTATATGTGGTCATGTGCTGCCGGAAACTCCTCAGTATGTCGATATCAAAGCTCCATCCGCAGGACTCAGAGAATTACACCCACGAAGGGACACTCTGCCCAGCTCACCACCGCCGAAACGGGGGAGGGGAATTAACCCAGCTCATCCCCACACAAGTGGGGGAGGGGAATCCGTCCAGCTCATCCCCGCGGAGCGGGGGAGGGACACCACACCCGCCGATGCGGGGGGATCTGGCTTATCCTGCAACCGCAACCGCGGGAGGAGCTGACTGACCCTAACACCGCCGAAGCGGGAGGGGTACAAAGCTGCCCTACAGCCGCACGAAGCGGGAGGGAGTGCCGGCAGAATTTTAAGTCTCAATCCAGCCCCGTAAAACGGAGGGGAGAGGAATGCAGCAGCTCACTGTAACACAAACTCGTCTCAACTCTTGAAGAATCCAAGTGAAAAAACTTGAACACGAAGTCTTTCTGAAGTAACTGAAGACTAAACTTGAACCTGAAATGCAACCAGAATAAAAACAGTACAGATATCTGGGAGGGGCTATGGATTGATCAGCTATGATTAATGGAAAGAAAATTATCAGGTATGATTATACATAATTTTACCTTCCATATCATCAAGCTGATCAATCCATAGACTGGTGGGATGTACCGAAGCAGTACTCACCCAGGGCGGGACATTGAAATCCCTGACCTCAACACTGAAGCTCCAAACCGGGCCTCCGCCCGTGCAGCCACAGTCAAACAGTAATGCTTGGAGAATGTATGAGCCGAAGCCCAAGTTGCCGCCTTGCATATCTCTTCCAAGGAGACGGACCCGGCCTCTGCCATCGAGGCCGCCTGAGCTCTTGTGGAGTGAGCCTTCAGCTGGATAGGCGGCACCTTCCCCGCGGCCACATAAGCCGCTGCAATGGCTTCCTTGACCCATCTTGCCACTGTAGGCTTAGCAGCCTGCAGACCCCTACGAGAACCTGCAAACAGGACAAACAGATGATCTGACTTCCGGAAATCATTGGTCACTTCCAAGTATCTGATGATGACTCGTCTCACATCCAGATATTTAAGAGCAGAGTACTCCTCTGGGTAGTCCTCCCTACGAAAGGAAGGGAGACAGAGCTGCTGATTCACATGGAAGCGAGAAACAATCTTGGGCAGGAAGGAAGGCACTGTGCGAATAGTCACTCCTGCCTCAGTGAACTGCAGAAAAGGCTCTCGACAAGAGAGCGCCTGGAGCTCGGAAACTCTTCTGGCTGAAGTGATAGCCATCAAAAAGACTGCTTTCAACGTCAGGTCTTTCAGAGATGCCCTCGACAAGGGTTCAAAAGGCGGCTTCTGCAATGCTCTTAGCACCAGGTTGAGATTCCACGCAGGCACCACTGAGTGCAGAGGAGGGCGCAGGTGATTAACTCCCCTGAGAAAGCGCACCACATCTGGCTGCGAAGCCAGGGAAACACCCTTCAGGCGGCCCCTGAAGCAAGCCAGAGCCGCTACCTGGACTCTAAGGGAACTGAGCGACAGGCCTTTCTCCAGACCTTCTTGCAGGAACGCCAACACTGAAGAAATTGGAGCAGTGAAGGGAGAAAGTGAGCCTGCTTCACACCACGCTGCAAAGATACGCCAAACCCTGGCGTAAGCAGTAGAAGTAGAGCGCTTCCTCGCTCTCAGCATAGTGGCGATGACCTTGTCTGAGAAGCCCTTCTTCCTCAGACGCTGCCGCTCAATAGCCAGGCCGTAAGACCAAAGGGGGAGGGATCCTCCATCACCACGGGACCCTGATGTAACAGGCCCTGCTCCACTGGCAGCCGCAGAGGATCGTCGACTGAGAGCCTGATCAAGTCCGCATACCAGGGACGTCTGGGCCAATCCGGACCCACCAGGATTACCCTGCCGGGATGCTTTGCCACCCGGTCTAGCACCCTGCCCAACATGGGCCAGGGCGGGAACACATAGAGAAGCTCTTGTGTCGGCCACTGTTGGAGAAGAGCATCTACTCCCAGGGAACGAGGGTCCCGTCCTCTGCTGAAAAAGCGCGGCACTTGGCAATTGGCCGATGACGCCATCAGATCTAGGCTCGGCTGGCCCCAGCGCTTCGTGATGTCCAAGAACGCCTGAGCAGATAGCTGCCACTCTCCGGGCTCCAAGGTATGGCGACTGAGAAAGTCCGCCTTGACATTCATGACTCCGGCAATGTGGGCCGCTGAAAGCTGCTCCAGGTTCGCTTCCGCCCACCGGCAAAGATTCATAGCCTCCTTGGCTAGAGGGGCGCTCTTGGTACCTCCCTGGCGGTTGACATAGGCCACAGCCGTGGCATTGTCCGACATGACCCGTACAGGCTTCCACACCAGTACCGGGATGAACTCCAAAAGCGCCAACCGAATGGCTGAGTTCCAGGAGGTTGATAGACCACTTTGCCTCTGCAGGAGACCAGAGCCCCTGCGCTGTCCTTCCCAAGCAGTGGGCTCCCCAGCCCGACAACGAGGCGTCCGTCGTGACGACAATCCACTCTGGGGTCACCAGAGGCATTCCCGCAGACAACTTGTCTGTCTGCATCCACCAGCTCAGTGCCTTGCGCACTGCTGGGTCCAGGGGAAGGCGCACAGCATAATCCTCCGACATCGGAGTCCAGCGCTGCAACAAAGAGTGTTGAAGTGGTCTCATATGAGCCCTGGCCCAGGGCACTACTTCCATCGTGGCCGTCATAGAGCCCAACAGCTGCACATAGTCCCAAGCCCGAAGAGGAGAGGCTACTAGGAACTGGTCCACCTGAGCCTGAAGTTTGACAATCCGATTGTCTGGCAGGAACACTCTGCCCACTTGGGTGTCGAATTGAACTCCCAGGTACTCCAGGGACTGAGTCGGGCGCAGCTGGCTCTTCTCCCAGTTGATGATCCATCCCAGGGAGCTCAAAAGAGCAACTACCCGGTCCACAGCTTTGCCGCACTCTGCATAAGAGGGGGCTCGGATCAACCAGTCGTCCAGATAAGGATGGACTTGTACCCCTTCCTTTCGTAGGAAGGCCGCGATGACCACCATTACTTTGGAAAAGGTCCGCGGAGCAGTAGCCAACCCGAATGGGAGGGCTCTGAACTGGAAGTGTCGTCCCAGGACTGCAAAACGCAGAAAGCGTTGATGAGGAGGCCAGATGGGAATATGCAGGTACGCTTCCTTGATGTCCAAGGATGCCAGGAACTCTCCTGCCTTCACTGCCGCTATAACAGAGCGGAGAGTCTCCATGCGAAAGTGCCGCACTTTCAAGGCCCGATTGACCCCTTTGAGGTCGAGGATAGGCCGGACAGAACCTCCTTTCTTTGGTACCACAAAGTAAATGGAGTAACGTCCCTTGCCAAGCTGACTTTCTGGCACCGGAACGACCGCGCCCAGGCGGATCAGATTGTCCAAGGTCTGCTGTACTGCCACAGCTTTGACCGGAGATTAGCAGGGAGAGAGTACGAACCCATCTTTTAAGGGTCGGCAGAACTCTAGCTTGTAGCCGTCTCTGATGACTTCCAGCACCCACGCGTCTGAAGTTATTGTGGTCCACTCGCCCAGAAACAAGGACAGTCGTCCTCCAATCTGCACTGGGGCGTGGACCAAGGCCCCGTCATTGGGTACGAGACCCTGGGGGAGGACCGGAGGAAGCACCTCCGGGACGGCGGTCTCTGCGAAAGGAATGCTGCTTGGGGGAGAAAGTCCTCTTAAAGGAAGAGGGGGCAGAGTAACCCGACTTGCCCGGGCGATACCGACGGGCTTCCTGCAACCGTCCTCTGAAGGTACCGGGACGAGTACTAGCTCGAGCCCTGACCTCTGGTAACTTCTTGCCCTTAGACGTGCCGAGATCGGTCACGATTTTGTCCAGCTCGACCCCAAAGAGCAGCTTGCCTTTAAAAGGCAACCTAGCCAGGCGGGATTTAGAGGTGTGGTCAGCCGACCAATGTTTCAGCCAAAGCCACCGCCGCGCAGAGATTGTCTGAGCCATGCCTTTCGCTGAGGCCCTCAAGACATCATACAGCAAGTCTGCCAAATAGGCTAAGCCCGATTCCAGGGCCGGCCAATCAGCCCTCAAGGAATGATCCGAGGGGGAAGCCCGCTGCACCATAGTCAGGCACGCCCTGGCCACATAGGAGCCGCAAACTGAGGCCTGCAAACTTAAAGCAGCCGCCTCAAAGGACGACCTTAAGGCCGCCTCCAATCTTCTGTCTTGGGCGTCCTTTAGGGCCGTGCCACCTTCCACCGGCAACGCCGTTTTCTTAGTCACCGCAGTGATTAAAGAATCCACGGTAGGCCACAGATAGGCCTCACGTTCACTCACAGCCAAAGGATAGAGGCGGGACATAGCCCTAGCCACTTTAAGGCTCGCTTCTGGGACATCCCACTGAGCCGAAATTAAGGTGTGCATGGCATCATGCACGTGGAAGGTTCTAGGCGGGCGCTTCGTCCCCAGCATAATGGCAGAGCCAACAGGGGCTGAAGGAGAGACGTCCTCCGGAGAGGAAATCTTCAAAGTGTCCATGGCCTGTACCAACAGGTTGGGCAAATCCTCTGGGCTAAAGAGCCGCGCTGCAGAGGGGTCATCCGCTCCATGCGAGCGGGGATCCGTCTCCTCCAAGGAATCCGCAAAGGACCGTTGGGAGACCTCAGACACGCTGCCCTCATCTACATCGGAGGAGACAAATTCCTCCAAGGCCTGGGAATCAACCCGAGGGCGTTTGCCTCTGGGAACCTCAACCTCTTTTCCAGACGAGGGAGCAGGGGCAGCGTTGTGCATGAGGAAGGCCTGATGCAGCAGCAAAACAAACTCGGGGGAGAAACCCCCCAGACTGTGCACTTCCGCAGCCTGGGCAACAGCCCTAGACGCACCCTCAACCGGCGCTCGCAAGAGCGGGGGAGAGACATGCTGCGCATCCAAAATGGCGTCCGGCGTGACACTCCGCGAAGGAGCCGCGCGGGAAGAACGGCTCTTAACTTTAGCCGCTTTTGTGCCGTCGCCCAAATTAAGGGCGTTCATGGCATTAATGTCTCCAACCTCAAGGGCGGCCCAAGAAGAAGCCGTCCGAGCCGCGTGGCCGGCCAAGATGGCGGAGGCGAGGAGCGGGGGATGGGCGTTTATGGCGGGAAAAACCGCCACGCCGGAGGAAGGACCGGGACATACATCGGTCACGAAACTGTCACCCGACAAGGGCGAATCAGGCTTTAAGACCCCCGCATCCCCTCTAGAAGCGCTCAAGCGATCCGGGGAGCGACCCTTTGCGCCCTCGCCCTCTCCGACGCCATATGCCACGAGGAGAAGAATCGGGGAACCCCCTGCCCGCTATAAAAAGGTAAAAATTACCTGCTGTCCGCTCCGAGCTGTAACGACCTGGTGTCCCAGTGAGTAGCTGCAATAGACGCTTAAATAAACGTCGAAATAAACGCCTTTAAGGACGTTCAAAATTTTTTTTTTTTTTAACGGAGCCAGCGGGAGGGGGGAGAAAAGGAGGGACCTGGCACCACCAGGTTTGCACTTGCTCAAAAGAGCCCTCAACCCCAGGCACTCAACAAAACCTAAAAATTAGGCTTGGAGGCCTAGCCAGAGCTGCTGCTGTGTGTGACCACCACCTGCTGAGATAGAGAACATACTGAGGAGTTTCCGGCAGCACATGACCACATATAGGGAGGCAAAAGTTTGCTCTCTATCTCCACCTGCTGGTAGATGGACACAACCCACCAGTCTATGGATTGATCAGCTTGATGATATGGAAGTGTGGATTACTCACAAATTCCAGAAAGGGGGAAGGACCCTGCACCCCCCCCCCCCCCAACCTGCACCTCCACCATTCTCAGGCCTTTTTCAAAGGGTGCAGCAAGGGGGGAAGTTGGACAACAAGTCCTCTAGAATGAAGTGCGTTAAATACCAAAGTTGGCGAGACACTGTCCATCCAAACATAGAGGCATATTTATAGACTCCCGTATGTATTTCATGGAGCCAACGTAGTAACGCTGCCATGTTGTAGAGCCACAGCCACAGATCAGGCAGACAACTTTCCCACGTAACCTATGCCTAATAAGTTTGTTGTAGCCAATTTGTGTTTTCTGAGCCTTCCAAATAAGAGGTCATTATCCCCCAATACACTAATTCATCTTTCTGCGTGATCCAAAGGGATGTCATTTGGAGAAGATATAACTTAGGCAAGACAACCATCTTACTCAGTGCCACCCTTTCCATAATAGAGGAAGGTAGGTAGGTCACGCCATCTGTGTCAAAGGGCCTTTATGGAATCCAACTTATTCCTCACTTTTTTTTTTATACACCACTGCCATATTTAAGTTGCAGTACACTCCTAGGTAATTGCAAGGTACCCCCTGACCATGCTAGGGGGAAGGAGGGCTCTCGCTAACAGTTGCAATGGGCAGGTACCACCAGGGCCTCAGATTTCTCAAAGTTTATTTTAAGCCCCGAAAAAGCTCCAAACTGCACACTTAAGTAATTCCCTTATTTATTTGTCCCGTCTGTCTTGATTAGATTGTAAGCTCTGCCAAGCACAAACTGTCTCTTACATGTTCAAATGTATAGCGCTGTGTATGTCTAGTAGCGCTATAGAAATAGTAAGATGCTAGAAAGATATGACGTCTTTAAAAAATAATATTATAAATGGGAATCAGGACTGAGAAAAAAAAATAATCTCATGCTAGCTAGATTGTTAATGATGTAGTGTGAATTAAGAACTTGAAGAAGAAAGGATCATTTTTCTTTCTTGGGGTTTGAAAAGAGCTTGGTTCTAGGTTCTAGGTTCTAGTGCACTTGTTCTCAAACCTGCTCCTGGAGGCACCCCAGTCAGTCAGGTTTTCAGGATATCCACAATGAATATTCATGATAGATTTGCATGCAGTGGAGGCAGTGCATGCGAATCTCTCTCATTCATTCATTTATTTATTAACCACCTTTATCAAGAGATTCACCCAAGGCAGTGTACAGCAGGAACAGGTTAACATTAAAAAAAAAAGCTTATAATTTTGTTTACAGCATAACAGTAAAATAACCAAGAATAAACTAAGGTGGTTGTTTACTAAAGCTTAGCTTGAGTTATATGTAGCAGGGCCCATAGGAATAAAATAGGCCCTGCTGCAGATAACTCGAGCTAAGCTTTAGTAAATAGGGGGGTAAATACAATAAATGAGGTAAATTTGAAAACAAATTGAAACCTAATAATAGAGCTACCGTGAAACAGTATAAAAAATATATACATATTTAACATAATATATTTATAGCTGAGGAACCAACAGCAGATAAATGATGGAAACAAGATGTGTGGTAGAGAGTCAGTTGGGATAATTTGATGGTTGACTAACTCAAAGCAAGTTCTTTGTATAGTTAAGCAAAGGAACTGATCTAATTTACACTGGGTGTAGCAAGTTAATCCAGGTGCAGAATGAATGATAGTCAGTCACTCTATGTATTAAAGGCTTGGGAGAAGAGCCAAGCATTCAACTGCTTCCTGAAGTAGAGATAGTCTTGAGTTACACGTAGCCCTTGAGAGTAAATTCCAGAACGTGGGGGCTACTCCTGAGAAGGCTCACTGGCAGGCATCACATTGTACAATTTTTTTTGACGAGGGTACAGATAGTGATGATCCCTGAGAGGACCTTAGAGGTCTCAAAGGTGTGTAAAGGAATAACTTATTCATTAAGTACTCTGGCCCATTTTGTCTGAGGACCATGAAAATCAAATACAATTTTTAATTTAGCCCTGTAAGATACTGGTAGCCAGTGAAGCTTTCGCAGGAAAAGTGTGATGCGGTCACACCACTTGCAGCCTTCTATCCGTCGTGCTGCAGCATTCTGAATTAGCTGGAGCTGGTACAAACTTTCTGGTTTGGCCAGTGCACAGGGCATTACAGTAGTCTATTTGTGATGTTATCATGGCATGGACCACTGTGGTCAGACTCTTTTCAATATATGAATATTCATTGTGGGTATCCTGAAAACCTGACTGGCTGGGGTGCCTCCAGGACCGATTTGGGAACCACTGCTCTAGTGTTTTTGCATATATGTAACTAACACACATCTATTATTATAGCTGTCAGTAACCATTTCATTATTGCCCTTTGCTCGTAGCGAGGCAAAGCTCCTTTAATCCTATACTGGTCTTGGGACAAGCTCTCAGGGGGAATAACATCAGGAATAACATCACTAAGCAACACTGGCAATAGACTAATACCACTAACAAACAGGGAATGGTAGACAGAATAAAACCATTTTTAGACTCATGTCAATTCCAACTAGCTTTGACAGGTCAGTATCCTTGACACAATTGGACTACTGCAATATAGTTTTGCTTGGCCTTCCAGATCACCAGCTTCGCAAACTCCAGATTGTGCAGAATGAAGTGGCTAAATTGATTTTTGGAGCTAAACCAACAGATCATGCTTCTCCATTCCTTAAAAAGTTGCACTGGCTTCTTATAAAAGTTAGAATAGAGTTCAAACTTTTATCATTCATTCATAAAATTTTGTATGGCTGAGCTCTGGATTACCTCTGTTCATCTGTATTCCTCAATTAAATCTCTACATTCATCTCAGGAAATTTACTTAAGAATTCCTTCTAACTCATTGTGTCGGAAAACAACTACTAGACTGAGATCTACAGTAGGCTGAGGACCAAAACTACAGAATAAGCTTCTACGAACCCTTAGAGAAATAAACATTCTATTTTCAGACGATATTTGAAAACATATTATTTGACCAGTATTTCCCTATATTTCAAATTGTCTATTGGGACTATTGCCACATATATAAAATTCTTCTACAGAATCTCAAGAAATACTTCCAACAATGAACTATAGATACTTTACCCTTATTACTATAGGATGATATTAAAAATCACATAGAGGAGGAAAGGACCTCAAACTGCCCAGATGCTTTCAACCAATTTCTTCAAAGCACTCACCGGGCTATTGTTCATCATTGGCCAAAAACCTCCTCAAAAACATTTCTGCTTTTTTTTTTTTTTTACTGTTTTTTGTCTGCTTTTAATGCTTCAAAAACCTTTTATACAAAAGTCAACTTATAAATATATGAAAATGGTTAAGGTAACTTAGCTTCTTAAACTGGTCAGGCTGCTGAACATCCGATACCATAACTCCCAACGGGGACCCGTTTCGTCCACCAACTTTCTCAAGGGAAGTGTCACAGGCGTCTTAACAGCCCACCTTGGGACTATTGCCCATTTCCTTCCATTTCTTATTGTGATTTGCCTTGACCCTCCTTTTGAGTGGATTAGGATGAGGTGAGGAAACAGTGATAGATGAGAGAGCTGCAGGAGTGGAAGCTAGAGCAGTATATAGAAGGGATCTCATAATATGCCCATGATAGCAGAAAATAAAGAGCAATAGTTCCCTATGTCAGAGCCTAGTGATGCTTCACCCCATCATTTCTGGCAGTATTACTGCACTGAAATGTGTTAGCATCAGTTCAAGCACAAGGATAAATCAAGTGTAGGAAGAGAGAGCCAAAAAAGCAGAGATGGAATGTCATTTTGGAATACCCATGGGTTTTTTTTTACCTCTCAATTCCTTTTCAGGCCTGACTGCAATTACCATTTTACATTTCAGTTTAAAGGCTTTCAGCAGTATCTGTTCTACACCACAGATCAGATAATACCTAGCTCACAAAATCCAATGAACTCGAAGAAAAAAAAAATTCTACACATCTGACAGGAAACCATGAACCAGGAAAAATGTTCCCGTCAGAGCCCTTGTGTTTCCTCCCCTCAATGTCCTGAAAATCTAGCGTGGATAGGATATCAAACAGAAAAGTTTATGACACCCCCACAGAACTGTCCTTCTCTTTGGATACTAGTCTAGTCTAAAGAAGAGCCATAAGGATTTAGGAAAGATAAGGTGGAACTACAGAACTTGCAATAAATAACTGAATTAAGCAGATATATGTTCTTACTAAGCCCTTATTTATTTTTCTGTTTATATATTTACAGAAACGATATACTGCATATGCCAGGGACTGGCTTCTAAGTGGTTTACATAAACAATTACATTTTTTCCTACTCTCACTTACCTACCTGTTATTCTTGTACATTAAATTGTAACAATATGCTGAACCTCTTATTCTGTTAATGGTGATGCCATTGCTATGTAATGTAAGCCACATTGAGCCTGCAAGTAAGTGGGAAAATGTGGGATACTAATGCAGCAAATAAATAAATAAATAAATTAGCCACCAGGAAAAGAGAGGAGGTAGACATGAGCAAGGTTGGCGAAGCTGAAGAGAGACGTTTTTAAAGCTGCTTTAAACCTAACATAAGAGGATTCAAACTGGAAATGAGTGGGCAAACTGTTCCAAAGCTTTGGAGCAGAATAGCTGATTGCAGAGGCATGAATGGAATCCAGGTGGATAACAGAAGGGGGACAGAGCTGAAAAAGACCAGAAGACGTTGAACAAAGTCAACAGGAGCGCCCAAGGGTGATGCTGGGATAAAGCCAAGTACTTATCATTTGAACTGGCCATTCTTAGAAACAGGATACTGAGCTTGATGGCCCTTAAGTCTGACCCAATATGGAAAATATTTATGTTTTTATGAAAAATTAACATCCCCACCCTATCGGAGTAACATAGTAGATGATGACACATAAAGACCTATACGGTCCATCGCATAAAGTATGAAGTGAACTACATATGTATCCTTGATCACGATTTGTTCTGGTCATTTTCAGGGAATAGACCGTAGAAGTCTGCCCAGCACAGACCTTGTTCTCCAGCAACGAAGCTCAATCTGTACAGTCACAATCAAGGCACAGACTGCAGAAGTCTGCCCAGCACTGGCTTTGCTTCTCAATTACTGGGGTTGCCACCTAATCCCCGCTAAGGTTGTTTGGTTCCAAGCTTTCTATACAGGATTCCTTTGAGTTCATCCCATGGTTTTCATCTCCACCACCTCCCATGGGAGGGCATTCCAAGTATCTACCACCCTCTCTGTGAAAAAATACTTCCTGACATTATTCCTGAGTTGGCCACCCTGCAACCTCAATTCATGTCCTCCAGTTCTATCACCTTTCCATCTCTGGAAAATGTTTGTTTGTAGATTTATACCATTTAAATATTTGAATATCTGTACCATATCCCCACTGTGTCTCCTTTCCTCCAGAGTACACACGTTCAGATTCTTAAATCTCTCATCAGTCTTGTGACATAAACCCCATATCATTATCAGCTTGGACAGTGCGTCTTGGCACGCACTACAGGTCTCTTCATTACTCCAACTACCTAGTTTGATTTTGCAGAGGGGAGGGTGTCATTTTGTCTGTCAACCCTCTCCGATCTATGGAATGCATCACCCTAAACCAAATAGGAACTGCATTTCTTTCATTTATAGGTAGGTTGTCACATATACACAGTGGCCTAGTGGTTAGGGTGGTGGACTTTGGTCCTGGGGAACTGAGGAACAGAGTTCAATTCCCACTTCAGGCACAGGCAGCTCCTTGTGACTCTGGGCAAGTCACTTAACCCTCCATTGCCCCATGTAAGCCGCATTGAGCCTGCCATGAGTGGGAAAGCGCGGGGTACAAATGTAACAAAAAAAAAAAATGTATTGTGCTGGAGCATTTCACTTTTCACAAACTGGACTATAGCCCTTTATTAACTATTACTGGGTAGTCACAAGCTCTTGACAGGCTTATGAGAGAGGAAGTGGCAAATCAAACAAGAAAAGATCTTGTCTTCATAAAGTGGTGTGTTCACTGCTAACTAGAAGCTGCTGACACAAATACCAGGTAACCAATACTCACTTCCTTCTTGCCTCTCTCCATTTTGCGATTTCTTCTGGTGTGTCCAGTTTTATCCTCTTTGCTCCAGGAAAATGCATCTAGCAGAATAAAATTGCAATGGATTACCTATGCAACTTTTTACTGAGCGTTTCACTTCTCCCCGATTTTCTAGCGCATTCTTCAGTGGTAGGCTGCCTGGACATGTTTTGTCTCTTTTGTTGCTCAATTTTACTATGCTCCTGTAAACCTAAAGCCTATAAATAAAATACATACACTGAAAGAAGACATAGCTGTCTGTTGTAATTGGGTAATAAAACTAGTTCCTCACAGTACTGCTAGTGATTCCTGCCTATTAGAGCACTTATTTTATATTACATTCACTGAAGTCCAGGAACTTCTATTTAATTCCCACTCCCCCATTCCACCTCACGCTCCTCTTTTTGCCATTACTCTGTTTCAATGTATCCCACAGCCTGTGGCTATCCATGGCTCAACAGCCCCTGCTTGCTACCTTTGGTCTCTGCCATCTACCCACAGCCTGCTTCAGCTATGCATTCCACATTATTGCTGCTTCATGCCAATGATATCCCATGTTTGAGCAGACCATATGCACCCAGTGCACAGGGGATGGACAGGTTTAGAGGTTTTTTTTAATATATACATCTTACTTTGACAGCTTAATGCTTTTCACTCAGACTTCCATAAAAAGAAAAAAAGATGGCCAGAAGGTAGAGAATGACATGGGGACAAAGTTTGCACCCGTCCCAGTGGATTCTGTCTCTGTCCCCATTCATTCCCGCAGGTTCGGTCTCCTTCCCCATCCCATCCCTGTGGGCTCTGTCCTCATCTGCAGAAGCCTCAAACACTTATGACTTTATATTTAAATTTTTTTATTGAAGTATAAAAAGGAACAATATGCTGTGCAACTGTTGTTTATAAATCACAAAAACAAATACCGAGTAACTATAATAACAGAACCACCACCACCTCCCTCTATCCTTTCAACCCCAACAAGAGCTGACATCTACTACCCCAAGGAATCCTAATCCACCCTATTAAAAAGTCCAGGAGTACAAAATACAACCCGCTCTGTATGCCCTATCGGGCGGAGAAATATGCCTTATAAAGCACTGTTATCATTTTTTAACTGTGGATGAATAAGTCATCAGCAATCTCAGGATTCAGTCTAGCTCTCCTGGTCTTCCACAGCCCTTCCTACAACAGAAGATTCTTAGAAGATATGCTGGTAGCAGGAATTTACAGGATCCCCCATGCAAATCTTGCCAATTGTGGCCAGCATGTTTGCTTGTTTTTCCAAAAAAAAAATCAAAATATCGTTGTCTGTATCACTCAAACATAAATAATGGTCCAGTTCATTAACAGGCTTCAAAGTAGAGAATGACATAGGGACAAAGTTCATCCCTCTCTCCACGGGCTCTGTCCCCATCCCTGCCCAGTCTGTCCCTGTGAGCTCTGTCCCCATCCCTGTGGTTATCGCAGGTCCCCGTCCCCGTGTCACTCTCTACAAGAAGGTAAAACAAGTTAACAAAAACTTTTTTTTTTTTTTTTTTTGAGTTAAGAATGTAAAAAAAGGCGGTTCTTGTAATTACCAATGCAGAACAAAAATACAACAAAACAGATTTTGGGTAAACAAAGCATTTCTAAATTCACCATTGTGTGGTGTACCATGGACACAGAAGACTAACAATAATGGGCTAATTAGTCACCTTTATAATTTTACCCCACCATGTGAACAAAACAGGTTGAGAAGGCATCATGACTCTGTCCAAACACTGCCCCAGAACAGGTCATGCCAAAGTATGTGTCTTCTTCACACCATATGTACTTACATGCATAACCACAGTGCAATTTTATAAAAGCCGTTTTATGCACAAAATAAATTTATTAGAGTTATTCCATTAATACTTTCCAAATTTCTAACAGCTTGAAGTCTCTAATATCAATTTAAGGACATGACGTGGCTAGAATATGAATTTTCTAATTATCTCCCTTCATCTGTAAGGCAGAAGAATATGAAAATGGCCAGGCGGGTACTCACATTTTGCCAATGAATTTGAACAAGTTTCTGGTGTGCACTGTAGTTACAGCTCTCTACTTTACACTGCAAAAGAGGAAACAAAATAAGAGGATATTATTACCTGCTCACACAGATGTTCTTTAGTCACTTTACAGGCAAAGAAAGGCACCTTAAGTTGTGCTGAAAATAGTTATAATGCCCCATTCCAGAAGGCTGAAATTTCATGCAGGGGTGCTGTTTACTGAACTCAGCTATTGAAAATGTCAGCTCCGTAAGAAGCTATTTCTTTTTCAAATTGAGCACTTGTAAGGTGTTTTTTTTCACTACACACTGCCAAGCACAGGCCTCTGCCCCTTCTTAAATTCCTGGCAGGATCAGATGGTTGCCTTGGGCAGAAGCTTTTGGGGTGCAGCAAAGAGCAGTTGCAGTCAAGACAAAACAACAGATCCTAGCAGCCCCCTAACTCAAAGAACAGCATATACTTTAACCTGATTTTTTTATGCAATGCTTGAGTGATGATCATGATTGTTGAGTTTAACTATCAAAGTCTTGGTGGGGGGAGGGGCTGAAAGTTAATTAAGATGGCGTGTAAGACTGAAAGTTCGCTTATGGTGCTCACACATTCTGATTCCTGGCAAAGGCTCCTGCTGCTTTCTGTCCTCAATCCCACCCATCTTCCTCTCTCAACCTCCCATCCCAACCACTGCCGATATCTCCGACAGTCAGCCCTGTGGCATTCTGGAGATGTTTACCAAGACCCATATGGAATAAAATTCAGTACTTTGGAATTTGGGGACATCCAACTTCAACAGGCAGCCATCAATATGTCTGCAGGCTGAAGTGCGCCAAAAGTATCTAAACATACGACCATGAAAATTAAAAAGTGGTTCAATTTTAGGTGCTTCCTGAGCCCCTATTTCAAGAGAAAGAAAGGTCAATCAAGCAAACACAATACAACAAATCGTAGTTTTTAAATAACCCTTGTGCAAATGACTTGTAAAGATGCCTGTTCTCTTAATAAGCCCAGCGAAGAACTGAATACCGGATGTCCCACTCTTTCCCTGATGTAAAAAAGCACAGGGAAACTCCTAAAACTAGAAAATCATCCTTTATTGCCGTAATTTTTCAGAAATGCTTGTGGCTTTCTTTTCATGAAAGAGGAGAGAGTCCATAGTCAAGGGACAATTGTATACAAAGAAAAGCATATATCAAAATAAGGAGCAGCTGCAGGATTCCCCTGGGATGTATCATGATTTTTTTGCCATTGATTGGCAAGAATGTACCGTGGATCTAACCACAAATGTATATAAGTACATAAGTGTTGCCATACTGGGACAAACCGAAGATCCATCAAACCCAGCATCTTGTTTCCAACAGTGGCCAATCCAGGTTACAAGTACCTGGCAAGATCCCAAAACAGTACATTTTATGCTGCTTATCTTAGAAATAAGCAGTGGATTTTCCCCAAGTCCATTTTAAAAATGGGTTATGGATTTTTCTTTTAAGACGCTAGCAAATCCTTTTTTTAAACCCCGTTAAGCTAACTGCTATTACCACATTCTCTGGCAACGAATTCCAGAGTTTACTTATATTGAGTGAAGAAATATTTTCTCCGATTTGTTTTAAATTTACTACTTTGCAGCTTCTTTGCGTGACCCCCTAGTCCTAATATTTTTGGAAAGAGTAAACCAGCGATTTACGACTACCCATTCCACTTCACTCATTACTTTTATAGACCTCTATCATATCTTCCCTCAGCTATCTTTTCTCCAAGCTAAAGAGCCCTAGCTGCTTTAGCTTTTCCTCATAGGGAAGTCGTCCCATCCACTTTATTATTTTTGTCACCCTTCTCTGTACCTTTTCTAATTTCACTATATCTTTTTTGAGATGCAGTGACCAGAATTGCACACAGTATTCGAGGTGTGGTCACACCATGGAGCGAAACAAAGGCATTATAACAACCTCATTTTTGTTTTTGGAGCGAAACAAAGGCATTATAGCATCCTCATTTTTGTTTTTCATTCCTTTCCTAATAATGCCTAACATTCTATCTGCTTTCTTAGCTGCCGCTACACACTGAGCAGAGGGTCTCAATTTATCACCACAATGACACTTACATCCCTTTCTTGGTCAGAGACTCCTAATTTGGAACCTTGCATCATATAACTATAGTTTGGGTTCCTCTTTCCCACATGCATCGCTTTGCACTTGCTCACATTAAACGTCATCTGTCATTTAGATGCCCAGTCTCCCAATCTCGTAAGGTCATCTTGCAATTTTTCACAATCCTCTTGCGATTTAACAACTTTGAATAACTTTGTGTCATCAGCAAATTGAATTACCTCACTAGTTACTCCCATCTCTAGATCATGTGCCAAAGAAATATATTTGTTCTCATTTCAAAGTTCTGTGGAATTTAATCCTCATGCTATCTAAATTACTAATTTTCCCAGCCAGACTGGAACTCTTACCTTCACGTGCTGCTGGATATGCTCATCATACTTGGGCTGGTTTTTAAAGCCCCGGTCGCAGGTGTCACAGTAATGTGTATAAACTGGCTCTTTTCTTCCTTTGTTCTGTGACATTAAAAACAAAAAACAAAGGATATGTTTTCTTAGCATCCAAAAACTTCTCTACTAGGAGTAACTATCTTGGACGACATGAAGGGAAGAGATTTAGATTTAGCACAGAGAATTATATTCATGTACAGTAAGTATTTCCCAGTTCCCAGAGGGCTTACAAATCTAAGGGGGTAATTCTATAAATTTGGCACCGTTAGGTGCCTTGATGCCATTATAGAACTAATGCTCTGTATATGGCATCTTTGCACCAAGATTCTATTACAGAATACTAGCATAGGTCAGTATCGACACATACATTTAGGCACACCCACTTACGCCAGGTCTATGGCTGTTGTTAAGTTGATGCACCTAAATGAGTCTTGCAATGCACACAATTTATAGTATTCTAAAAGGCAGGGGTGCATACACTGGTCCTCGAGGTTCACAATCCAGTCAGGTTTTCAGGATTTCCACAATGAATATGAAAGAGATTTGCCTACAATGTACATGAAAATAGATCTCCTACATATTCATTGTGGAAAATCCAACTGGGTTGCGAACCTCGAGGACCAACATTTAGCACTTCTGCAATAAGATGTGTACGTAAGTAGAAAACATGTCCATGTCCCACCCATGCACCACCCACAAGTATATTCAACTTTCAGTTATGCATCACAGCACTTATGCACTCCCTTATAGAACTTATAAACTTGTGTGCTCAAGTGCCAACTAAGGCGTGCATAACTGCAGGCACCAGTTATAGAACTGCCATAAGCACAAAAAAGTGTTGCCATACTGAGACAGACCAAAGGTCCATCAAGACCAGTATCCTGTTTCCAACAATGGCAAATCCAGGTCACAAGTACCTGGCAAGATCCCAGAACAGTAAAATATATTTTATGATGCTTATCCTAGAAATATGCAGTGGATTTTCATCAAGTTTATCTTAATAATGGCTTATGGACTTTTCTTTTAGGAAATTATCCAAACCTTTTTTAAACTCTGCTAAGCTAACTGCTTTTACCACATTCTCTAGCAATGAATTCCAGAGTTTAATTACATGCTGAATGAAGAAATATTTTCTCTGAATTGTTTTTACTACTTAGTAGCTTCATTGCATGCCCCTAGTCCTAATATTTTTGGAAAGAGTAAACAAGCGATTCATGTCTACCTGTTCCACTCCACTCAGTATTTTATAGACCTCTACCATATCTCCCCTCAGCAGTCTCTTCTCAAGCTGGAGCCCTAGCCTTTTTAATCTTTCTTCATAGGGAAGTCATCCCATCCCCTTTATCATTTTCGTTGACCTTCTCTATACCTTTCCCAATTTCGCTATATCTTTTTTGAGGCAAAGGAGAGCTAAGTAACTTACCCAAATCACAAACAGCAGCAGTGAAATTTGAAATGAGCAGCAGACTGAGAACCAGGGAAGTCCAAATCATTAGGCTACTCCTCCACTCCAGAGTGATAAAGTGTCAGAGAAAATTAACAGTGCGCTGAGATGTATAAGGTGTATCAAACAGCAGGGAAAGGGGGTTAACATTGTCCTTATAGAGGTCACTGATGCAAGAAATGACAAATGTTATTTGAATCTAGGCAACAGCCCAAAAGGAGGCAGTGGGCAAGAGCTCTCTCAGCCTTCTTTGTCATTATCCCCAGGGTTGAAGGCTTGGAAGGAGAAGCCCATGGGGATGTTTAGAAAGCTCTCCAAGCTGCTGACTATTTCCTTTTTAAGGGTCTCCTGCAGCTACTGTAGACCTGTTTTACTGAAACCGTTTTCTCATTCTGTGCCCATGTATGGATGAAAAATAAAACAAAATACAAACCCCTCATTAAAACCAGGCCCTTACTGCATTGTTATAACCCTTTTTTTTTCCGCTTTTTTTCACTCCCCTTACCCGGTCCTCACCCATTCTGCCAACCTGTCTGCAGAAGTTTCTCGCTTTATTGCACCACCTCACTGATGCTCCTGAAGCCACTGCCTCTTTGGCGTTTCTCCTGCCCCATGCTTTTGACACACACTACTGCCCATCACCACTGCTTAAGGTCCTGTACCTGTATGGCTCTTGTTGAATTTAAGCTGCATGGTACAGACTGAAGAAGCAACCTAATGGTTAGTGCAACAGCCTGAGAACCAGAGGAACTGGTTCAATTCCCACTGCAGCTCCTTGTGACTCTGGGTAAGTCACTTAACCCTCCATTGCCCCAGTACCTGTATATATTATGTAAACCGCTTTGAATGTAACTACAGAATGGTGTCATATCAAATCCCATTCCCTTACCAGAATTCCAGTGATGATCTTGCAATTTCAAGTCTTACAAGACCACCATAGAAAGTCAAGTACCGTGCTGATCAAACTCAAATCAGCTGTTTGGTAGTGGCACACGAGGGACATTTTAGAGACAGCAAATCGCACAGGAAGCATTTCAAACTGCACTATCCTTATGACACAGGAAGGTTGTCAATATTCAAACAATTATTCAGACTCTCTCAAGAAGAACACTTTTAGAGAGCATCTAACTAAAATGTTCTTTATACCATCACTAGTATGCCTTCACTTTTAAGAGAACAGTGAAATGAGATCCCAGTAGATTGTACAGCCAGTACATACTCAGTTTTGATTCCAAATGTTCAACAGTTCTGCATAACTCCGTGCCAGGGACATGCTTACAGAAAGGGTAGTAATGCAAGCAAATGAAACAGCCCTTTAATAAGAAAAAGGCCGACATTTCCCATAGGCCTTTGCCTACATAAACCACACCAAATAGTCCACTGTCGAACCTACAAAATCTATTGGAATAAGAATATATTCTTGTACAACAAAAGTTTGAATTCTTTCTTACTGTATTTTCAAATTGTAGCCAACAAGCACCATTAAAGTTGCTTTGCTACTGTGTTGTGATTTAAAGACCTCATGATCACATGAGAAAATGTAAATTCCAGGCAAATGAGAAAGAGATTTTGTTCTTACCACTGACAAATTTGAATACAAACAGTTCTCTTCTATATAATCTTTTTCACAGAAAAAGAGAAACAAAAATAATATGATAAAGGAGCGATTTCAATTTGAATACAAGCAGTTCCCTCTTCTATATAATCTTTTGCATAGAAAGAAACAAAAATAATATGATAAAGGAGTGATTTGAGTACTGCAGTGGCTCAATTCTACCTTTGGCTTCTTGGTTCCACCTCGATTGCTATTTGATGACCTGCGTCCAGCTGTTACTTTGTCTGATCTTTCTGCATTGGAATGGCTCAATCCAACTAGGATTAAAAAAAAAAAAAAGGCACAAGCACAATTACATATCGACCTTGGAGCAGTAAAAAGCAACTAGAAAAGCAGAGTATATTAAGTGTTGCAAAAGAATTACAAAACATAGCCATACTAAAAGTGGCTTGATTTTCCACACTATACTCCAGTTCTAAATGTCACAATACTGTAGCAATATGACATTTCTTGAAAACAAAAAACTGCATTTGTGACATTACTGTTCGTATGTGTGTACATCCACTACAGGAGAGCCCTGCTATAGCATAACCTCCAAAATTCAGGACATTAACATACTATAGGTACTGACTGACTTAAGGCTATTCATGATCTTGCCAAACGCCATTTCTGGCTTTCTTTTAAAGACAGAACTATGAAAACAGATGAGGCCAAATGCATCTTTTACAGCTCCATTACATGTGGTTTACTGACCATCAATGTAAATGAGTATCATTGGAATGTAAATCATCTCCCATATCCTGAAGGGTTTTATAAGTATTTTATAAATAATGTACATAAATAGCTCTGCCATACTCACCCAAAATCTGCTTCAGAATATGCCTACTCCAGCATCACATACAAGGTAATTTTATAAAAGGGATTTTATATACATATATCAAACTACTTCCAAATGTGAAATAAAAATCAAATAAGCTCTCAAAAATTAAAAGGGGATCAGTTTCATTATATGATAAATGTGAAAACTTATTCAGTTGCTAGAAGGATCATTTTAAAAGATGTTTATATGCAGACATGGCTTACTATAAAATTGAAACAAAAACAACTACAAAAGTGGAGAAACTGGATGCGCTACAAGAGGAAGCACAGAAACAGAGGAGTAGCGTGATTAACAGGAAGCTTCCAAAGAAACGAAAAATAAGGAATAAAAACGTTCCTTAATAGTAGAAGATCAGACTCAACACGGCACCATGTTTCGGCGAGAAACACCTGACTCAGGAGTCTGTATACGGTAAACGCCAGTAGGATCTGCTGAACCGAATCAAGCTTTTAAAAAGATTAATGATTGGTGGATATGCAGGATATATTGGTAGAAAACACAAGCAAAACTGAAAGGAGAGCTTTATTCAGTTCAGCTCCACTTACTGGCGTTTACCATATACAGGCTCCTGATGCAGGCGTTTCTCATCGAATCACGGTGCCATGTCGAGTGTTATCTTCTACTATTAAAGAACAATTTTATTACTTATTTTTTGTCTCCTTGGTTACTATAACATTGCCCGAGTAATTTGCGAGTACAATGATGCATGTGATGTCACTTTGCATAAACTTACCTCTGATCTGCAGAAGCATTCCTAAGGGCGTTGGTAAGATGAGGTTTGTACTTACGCATATACTTTTCTACTTTAAAAAGTATGCTCATAAGTTCTCTTTAAAATAAAATCTGTGCATACTAAACAGGTGTAAAGCATACATGCAACTTCTGGTGGGATAGCTTCCATTGGGAATGTACATACTGTCCTTTTGAAATCTGGTGCAACCTATGGGAATACTTGCGGCACAAGATAGGGAGGATAATTCTGTAACAGTCCACCTATCACCCTAATAGTAAACTCTATATTGATTATAACTGTATGACAATAGCTATCAGAAAGTTACATTCAATTGACATCATCTTCCATCCCAACCACTGATGGCATTTCTGCGGGTACAACGGATAGTTAAGCATCCTCAGGACTAAGCAAATTGCATCCAGAGAGAGGTAATCCTTGTTGAGTTTAGAGCCACCAAACCTTCTCAGAGGTTAGGTCTTATGTTACCAACTACATGTCACCGGCATTATTACCCACAGTTCAGGCAACAAGCTAGAGTTCGAGGGAAGCGTTATTTTCGTTATAGTAAAGATCATTAAGAACCACAAAGCTATGACCGGAGACCGAGCTGTGCCTACAACAACCCTCACTCAATCTTATTACCTGTTGCCGGCTGGGGTTGGAAGGCTCTGTGCCAGCCATTCCAAGACGAGGGAGAGCCACAACCGCCGCCAAAAGGTCCGGATGACAGCGCCGCCGAGAGCCAGGAATTCGCATGGACCTGGGGTGACCCAGTAAATACCGGAGGCCTTAACAGTGGGCATCGTATGGAGAAGACAGGAGGCGGTAAGCGTCCAGCCGGCTCCATAAACGAAATTAGAGTCACACTACACTCTTCTTCTCAACCTCGACCCAACCACATGTGAAAGCAAACAGCGGCGCCCACCATTGGCGTCATTTCCGGAAAGTGTGTAGCACGCAAAGTGGCATTTCCTTTCCGAACACTGAGTTTCCAATGGTCGTGTGCGCTTACTGTACCTCCTTGCGCTTACTTATGGTTTGGGTTTTTTTTAAGCTGGGCGTGTGTTATACGAAAAACACAATAGTCTCTGCGCCGGAAAAAAGGGGGAGGGGTGGGTTTGAGTTAAGAAGGTTAGGTAGATGTATTTTGGTTTCCGCTGTCGGGCTGTGAACCTTGGTCTGCACAGAATCTCGCGATTAGCTTCCACCGAGTTTAAAGGATGTCCTCCCGAGAGGTGATGGGTCCTGCCCTGCCTCCTGGCTTTGGGAGTGCAGCTCGGGAAGAGCCCGAGAGCTCGCTGCCTGACGGTGAGGCTCAGTACTGCTCTTTCTAAATCAGAGTGCCGTTTTATAACAGAGCGTAGGTTAAGAGGTCTTTATAAATTACCAGCGTAAGTGGTAGAAATCGCACCCAGAATTAGGTGCAGACCTATAGCATCAGCTGGACAGCAGGTGTAAATTGTGTTTGAAGTTTGCGAATACACGTGTAGGTTAATGTATTTTATAATCAACATACTTGCAAACTTCACCTGTAGGTGACCCAGGCTACGTCGCCAGTTACACCTGTTGATAAGAGTATGCACTTTAGTGCTATCACATGTACCAATTCCTGGTGTTCTATGATCCATTTTATACACATATATTGCTAGACACACAAACTTTTATTAAAAAAACAAACAAACATATCCCGTCTGTCTACAATTCTAGGTGGCATGCAATTTAAAAAAATGTATGATCAAATATATACCTTGTGAAAGCAAATTGGTAACAGTTGGAGGTCAAAGTGATGATAACTCAGTCTAGTCAAAAATTAATACTTTTGCTCATAGAACTGTTAAAGGAGACACTTGGTGGAAAACTGTATGTATAGCTTAAATAAACAAAGCCTCACACTCCCTGATGATAGAGATTTTTTAACAAACCTCAATAGGGCTTCAATCATAGGCTTCTGTCTGGTTGAAAAAACATTGGTGAAAAACAACTCCCCAATTATAGCAAAAACATTTTTTAAGGGAAGAAAAAACACCAGTGGAAAAAAAAAACAGCCCAGACATACAATAAAGATCAGTATCCAACGTGTCAGTTAATTCAGTTCCATTGCAGTTACTTTTATCAATAGTTCCTTAAAGAAAAGCCTGAACTGGACAAAAAAATGCAAAAAAAAAACCCCCCACAAAAAACCCACTTAACTTTCCTTTCAATACCTAACGCAAGTTCAGTGTTGGAGAAGAATCTTCAAAGTGTCCCATATCTTCAAGGCTTAAATCCAAACCCCGACAAAGGGCACTTGTTTCGCTAGAGCTGCGTCAGGAGGAGGAAACTTGTGATTTGTAACTCTCAGCAATAGGATACTTTGGTGCTAATTTTCAAAGCTCTTAGACTTGCAAAGTTACATAGAGGTATATTTTCGAAGCACTTAGACTTACAAAGTTAAATATTAATCTATGGAACTTTGTAAGTCTAAGTGCTTTGAAAATGAGCCCCTGTAACCTATGGAATTTTGTAAGTCTAAATGCTTTGAAAATGAGACCCGTGGAGGGGCATAATCGAAAGGGACACCCAAGTTTTGCTGAGGACGTCCTCGCAAAACGTCCGGTGGAGGGGCGGGGAAACCCGTATTCTAGAAACAAGATGTCCATCTTTCGTTTCAATAATACGGTCTGGGACGCCCAAATCTTGACATTTAGGTCGTCCCTAGACTTGGTCGTTTCTGATTTTCGGCGATAATGGAAACCAAGGACGCCCATCTCAGAAACGACCAAATGCAAGCCCTTTGGTCGTGGGAGGAGCCAGCATTCGTAGTGCACTGGTCCCCCTGACATGCCAGGACACCAACCAGACACCCTAGGGGGCACTGCAGTGGACTTCATAAATTGCTTCCCGGTACATAGCTCCCTTACCTTGTGTGTTGAGCCCCCCCAAAACCCACTCCCCACAACTGTACACCACTACCATAGCCCTTACGGATGAAGGGGGCACCTAGATGTGGGTACAGTGGGTTTGTGGTGGGTTTTGGAGGGCTCACATTTACCACCACAAGTGTAACAGGTGGGGGGGGTGGGCCTGGGTCCGCCTGCCTGAAGTGCACTGCACCCACTAAAACTGCTCCAAGAACCTGCATACTACTGTGATGGACCTGAGTATGACATTTGAGGCTGGCACAAAATATATTTAAAGAGTTTTTTTGAGGGTGGGAGGGGGTTAGTGACCACAGGGGGAGTAAGGGGAGGTGATCCCCGATTCTCTCCGGTGGTCATCTGGTCAGTTCGGGCACCTTTTTGAGGCTTGGTCATAAGAAAAACAGGACCGGGTAAAGTCGTCCAAGTGCTCGTCAGGGACACCGTTTTTTTCCCATTATGGGTTGAGGACGTCCATGTGTTAGGCACACCCAAGTCCCGCCTTCGCTATGCCTCTGATATGCCCCCATGAACTTTGGCCGTCCCCGCGACGGAAAGCAGTTGGGGACGCCCAAAATTGGCTTTCGATTATACCGATTTGGGCGACCCTGTGAGAAGGATGCCCATCTTCTGATTTGTGTCGAAAGATGGGCGTCGTCCTCTTTCGAAAATGAGCCTGATAGTAACTTTGTAAGTCTATGTACTTTGAAAATCAGCCTTATAATGTTATCTTCTGCTTTCTTGACTTACCACATATAATATATAATTTATTTATTTGTTGCATTTGTATCCCACATTTTCCCACCTCTTTGCAGGCTCAATGTGGCTTACAATACATCATGAATATTGAGAATACATGAGAAAGTATACATTTAGTAATAGCAGAAGGATTTTGGGTAACATGATAATGATAGAACATGGTATTTTAACAAGCAAACATAGTAAGAGATATTTAAGAAATATATAAGAATTATAAAGAAAATGTACAATTAGTAATAGTAGAAGATCTTGGGTAACATGATAATGAAAAACATGATAGTAGTTTGGCAAGCAAATATTGTAAGGGCAATTTTGGCTGTGTGTACAGGAATTCATATTTGTTGATCATTGTTGTATGCCTTGTTGAAGAGATGGGTCTTCAGTCTTAATATAAACAGATTTTTGGGCCAAGAAAGGCCTAAAAATGGAGATCTTGGTATAGATTTGAATCTCTCTTTTCACCTGCCCCCACCACCAAAATTTCTTTCTAGTTGATTTAGAAGCTTATTTTCAAAGCACATAGAATTACAGAGTTCCATAGGTTGCTATTGAACTTTGTAAGTCTAAGTGATTTTGAAAATATGCCTTTATGTAACTTTACATAGACTTACAAAGCTACATAGGTTATTATGTAACTTTGTAAGTCTATATGCTTTGAAAATGAGCACCTTAAGATACTAAGGGCCCTGTTTACTAAGGTGCGCTGTCATTTATTGCGCACGCTAACCGTGTAGCTGCCCATAGGAATATTATAGGCATCTACACGCATGGGCTAAAAACGCTAATGTGCCTCTACCGCAGCTTAGTAAACAGGGCCCTCTGAAAACCATGATGAATTTCTGGATGTCTTGACCTTTTTAGTGGTAAATGGAGCAATTTTGTCTAGTATGGCTTTCACCTTGGTGTCGCAGTGGGATTTGATCGAACCATGTGTAGGAGATGTGGCAGTGAGGGAATCTGTTAGCTCTGATCAGAAAGTGGCCTCGTTGATTTTTCCTCTGATGGAGATGAGTTTGGATGACTTGTGACTGGTTAAGCTTGACATACAGATATCAATGGTGAAATCCAGTTGGAAATGGTCAGACCGTGGCATTGACTTGTATTTGAATGAACTAATCAAGCTGTTAGAATAGGACGTCTTGAAGTCTAACATATGTCCTTTTTCATGAGTTGCACCCTCGGAGAATGTAGTTAGTTCGCAACCTTTCAGGAATGATTTGAAGTTGTGGACATTGGTGTCTGCATCATTTTCCAAGTGTAGATTTAAGTCTCCCAGGAAGATAATCCTTGAGAATTGTGGCATGGTAGAGGAAGTAATCTCTACAACTAGTGGTTCTGCCTTGGACTAATAGATAAATGAAGAGCAGGGTGATTTGATTGGCTTCTTTTGAATCATCACAGAATTTGCATATCATGTATTCCAGTTCAGGGAAAACCCCAGAACAAACTAAAGACACGTGGAAAAAACTCTTAAAGATAAGAACAAGTCCGCTTCCTTTTTTACCCTGTCTTGGAGAATGAATACCATAACCGGGTGGGGCAGTATCGGACTGTCAACTTCTGTGAGCCGTGTTTCTGAGATAAACATAAAGCCCAGATCTGAAGATTCTAGCAGATCCCTGAGTAAGAGAGCCTTGTTCTGCACAGATCTAGCGTTGATATAGATAGCTGGGACAAGAGTGAGCTGAGACTTGTGTTCCAAAGGGGAGAGTTGTTTGGTTAATTGCAAAAGGTAGCAAGTTTTTTTAGGCCATCAAATGTTAGCCATTTCTTTCTGCTCTGTAATCATAGTAGTATTCTGACGGTACATATTGGCATTGTCTATAGCAGGTATCTGACATTACAATTAGGGTGTTTCTTAGTACAGGGTTTTCTAGACTATGGTGATAGGATTAGGCACTAAGTTATCTGGTAGGCTGCTGCCCAATGTGCTCAAGAGGTCTAAGCAAATCCATTTGAGCCACTTCATGGTGATAGCTTTTTGAGGTAGTTTAACCCTTAAGTGTCCAATGTTCCTGTAATAAGCCATATGGGAACTGATTGATGGGAACATTGGACACTAACGGGTTAAGTCACTCGGGTTTAGCTCTATCTGTTTTAATTGTGCACTGTTAAAGATTTCAGAACCGAGTTCTTCTTGAACGTAAAAGCTACCGATGGTGAGGAGCGGTCATAGTGTCTCAAGAACTCATAAGGTGGGGAGGTGTGGATGTGCCGGTGTGGCAGACTTCAAAATGACACTATGACTCACTGTAATTAGGTAGGGTTCCTCATTTAAGCTGCCATTCTTCCAAAGTCAGTCATGCAGCAGTAGGGAGAGTTTATATTGGACAAGAAGCCACAGGGTAAATCTCATGTTATAGAGTTGTTGATTTCCTTTGTTTCCTATTTGAAGTATGGTTGTAAGTACAGAGCTGAATAGGTCAAGTATTTGGAGAGATTTGACCTTAAGCATTCCTTGGGTTCCTCTCTTTTGTCAGTCGTGCAGCTTTGAAAGGACAGTTTATGGTGAACGCTGGGCCACAGTGTGGCTCTCATGGTTACAAATCCAGATAGTTCTCTTATTCACTCAGGAAAAATGTCAGGAAGTATTATTTCAAGCAGAGGGTGGTAGATACTTGGAATGCCCTCCCATGGGAGATGGTAGAGATGAAAAAGGTAACAGAATTCAAAAATGTGTGGGATAAACACAAAGGAATCCTGTTCAGAAGGAATGGATCCACAGAAGCTTAATGGAGATTGGGTAGCAACATCAGTAATTGGGAAGCAAAGCTAGTACTGGGCAGAATTCTACGGTCTCTGCCAAGTTGTATTGGTGGTTTCAGTTAGCAGTTTCTGATCCTGTTGATAGCACGGTGAGCATAAATAGTGGCACAGATGGAGGAAGGAGGGACCACCAGTGTGCACGTGAGATTTCGACTTTAATATCTAGAACAAGTGTGAATTATGAGGCTCATTTTCAAAGCACTTAGCCTCCCAAAGTTCCATAGAAACCTATGGAACTTAGCCTCCCAAAGTGCTTTGAAAATATGCCTCTATAGCATCTATGTACTGCAGCTTAGCTAAGCAAGGTCTTAGCTGAGGTCTTAGCAGACTGGAAGGACCATGCGGGTCTTTATCTGCTATCATTTACTGTGTTAAAATCTGTACCATAGAATAGCTTAAATTCTTGATGGGGAAAACCTTGTTGTTTTTGTATTTTTGACATTGCAACAAAAATAAAATAAAAGAATGGAATAAAGTTGTCATCAAAGATGTAACTTCTGGTTCAGTGAAATGCAATACTGTTGTTCCTTTTAGAAATGTGCATATTGGGCAATCTTTTTATCATCGTTTACTATGTACTTTTCCAACAAGAGAGCTCAAAGCAAATTAATAGCAAGTTCAGTTATAACAGCATTTGTAAATGCTTGTGATATAGGCAAATAAGTGGAGCTGTACCAAATACCATATTTTACTATGCGCCGAATATGAATAATGGGCATACGAATATTTGGTACAGCCCTACAAATAAGATAATATGTCAGATAGATAGAAACGTAAGACATTTGGTAAGAGTTAGGGTGCAAACAGGGTAATATTTGGGAGGTAATAGGTAAAGGCTTCAGAAGGGAACATGGAATTTGGTTCTTGTGCCTATTACAGTGGGCTTAAGGTGATAATGGGTAAATTATAAGTTAATTTTTAGGTAGCTGAGAATTCTGTTTTCTATTAGTTATTCAGTAAGGTACAATCAAGCTCATTTTCAAAGCACTTAGCCTCCCAAAGTTCCATAGAAACCTATGGAACTTAGCCTTCCAAAGTGCTTTGAAAATATGCCTCAATGTATTTCTATGTTCCTAGGAGCAGTAATCATTAAGGTAATGATCAGTTAAGGTTTTGTTGAGTAATGTTTGTGACAACAGGATAAGGTATGAGGTACTTTTCTGCATTTCTTCTTGGTTAGAGATTGAGAAAGATCACAGGAGCATAGCAGTTGAACAGACTGTGGTAGTTTCTGCCACTTATCCATCATTCTATTAGGTGCTGGAATGTGCATTCTTAGGAGGCAGACTGTATTTCAGTTTCTGGACCAAAGGTTGCCTCAACAAGCCACAGTTTGAATAGTTTTCTGAGAGTTTGGAGGATGGGTACAAGTCTAATGTTAAGTGGTGGGGAATTCACAGGCTTGGAACTGAACCTGAGAACATTTGATCTGTATGATCTGCTTCCATTTATGAAGACCGTAGACCACCCTGACTTTAGTTGGATGGATCCGATTTGAGTCTATATTACCATTTTCTAGACATGACAAAAGCAGGAGCATCCTTTGTTGGAACATTAGACATGTGGAGAGTATTTTTTTGTTTTTTGTTTGTTATTTAAATTTTATTGTGCATAAAACCCCCAGATTCAATATAGGGTGCCCAAAGTTGGGCAAGGATCCCAGATACATATGCAAGCTAATCAGTTAATGGTTAATCAATCAGTTAATAATTCGTGTTAATTGGTAGTCATTTGGGTTTATGCGTGGATCTGCCATGTGCCCTATTCTATAAAATGTGCGCCTAAATTTTATAGTGTGCAACCCAAAAGGGGACATGGGCGGGTCAGAGATGTTCCCAGAAATTAGGTGTGATGTCATTTACACGGCCAACTGCCATTAGTTGCGCCCCAGTATTTAAACAAGGTTTCAGTGGCATACTTGTGGTGCCTAAGGTTAGTAGTCCCTTTGCGTGGATCTTCCCAGCGCCTAACTTCAGATGCCATTTACAGAATTCTACCCAAAATGCTTCTTTACATGGATAAAAGACATCTTATAAAACTAGGTTACATCTAAAAGTACATACAGTACAAAGCTGGTGCATACTTCTTTGAAAGTTATTATTGGCCCTTTCCTGAGTGTAGTGAAATGTTTTTGGGCTGTTGAAGAAAATGATTTATAAGTCTCTCCTGAGCTAGATTAGGCAAGACTTGACGTACTGGGAGGGCTAAATCCTTTGAATGCACTTGTATTCTGCACTTGTATTCATCAGTATATATTGCTCAAAACAATGAATGTTGGAAGGGGAAGGACAGTGGAATGCTATATTCAATAAAACAGGGAGCTAAGCAATGACTTAGGCTTCAGTCCCACTTAGAACACACTGAGGGGCATTTTTGATAAGACGTCTAAATCCGACTTTGGACATCTTGCGAAAAACATCCAAAATCCGAATAGGAGAGAAGGTCATTTTCGAAAGAGAAAAATGTCTATCTTTTGTTTTCGAAAATACGTTTCCGAACAACGTTTTGTGATTTGGACGTTTTGTTTTTTGGTCCATTTTCGAAAAAAAAAAAAACATCAATGTGCGAAACGCACAAAATAAAGCCATTGGGATGTAGGAGGAGCCAGTATTTTTAGTAGACCGGTCCCCCTGACATCCCAGGACAGCAGTAGGGCACCCTAGGGGGCACTGCAGTGGACTTCATAAAATGCTTCCAGGTACACATCTCACCATTGCTCCCTTACCTTGTGTTCTGAGCCCGCCAAAACCCACTACCCACAACTGTAGACCACTACCATAGACCTTACAGGTGAAGGGGACACCTATATGTGTGTACAGTGGGTTTCTGGTGAGTTTTGGAGGGCTCACAGTTTCCACCACAAGTGTAACAGTTAGGGGGGGTAGGAGCCTGGGCCCACCTGTCTGCAGTGCACTGCACCCAACACTAGACTACTCCAGGGACCTGCATTCTGTTCTGATGGACCTGAGTATAACATCTGAGGCTAGCATAAAGGTTGGTAAGTAATGTTTTTCATCACAGTTTGGGGGGGATGGGAGGGTGTTAGTGACCACTGGGGGATTAAGGGGAGGTTATTCCTGATTCCCTCCAGTAGTCATCTGGTTATTTAGAGCACCTTTGTGTGCCTTACTCATAATAAAAACAGATCTAGCTCAAATAAGTTTTAGTCCTGGACGGTTTTGTTTTGTTCCATTATGGCTGAAAAAACATCTAAGTCTTAGGAACACCCAAGTTCTGCCCTGAACACGCCCCCTTGAGATTTGGATGCACTTCTGGCGGACATCAGAGAAAAACATCTAAAAATAGGTTTTGAAAATGCTAATTTGCAAGTTTTTGTGAAAACATCCAAATGCAGACTTAGGTCACTTTTTGGACATTTTTCTCTTTTGAAAATGAGCCCGACTGTGTATCAAAAAGGATGATATAAAGCTGGTTTATATAGAATTGTGGGATCAAACTTCAAATAGTGGTTTTAAATTTAGGGACGGGGAGATGGTAAACTTGTAACTTTTTCTTTTCAAACATGTTTCAGATCAATTGACAACAGCCCTCATGGTGGATGTAAATTTACCACGTTCCACAATCCTGCTGGATCTCAATAGATGTTTAGCTACAGTGTGAAATTCTCCAGCATGAGCCTGGAATGGCGGGGCTGTTGTAATCCTGAATGAGGTACATTGGTAGATCTGTGCAGAGACAGGGCCGCCGAGAGGGGGGGGCAGGGGGGACAAAATTCCCCGGACCTGGCACCGCAGTCCCCAGTCTCACCCGGCCACCTTCGGCTCCGTCGACTGTCCGCTACCGGGCTGGGCCCCCTGCATTCAAATCACAGCACCTCACCTCCGTGTGAAAGCGCAGCAGCGGCAGATCACCTCCCTTCGGGCCTTCCCTCCCTGTGTCCCGCCCTCGTCTGATGTAACTTCTGCAAGGGCGGGTCACAGAGGGAAGGCCCGAAGGGAGGCAAATTTGCCGCTGCTTCGCTTTCACATGGAGGTGAGGCACTGTGATTTGAATGCTGGGGCCCCGGTGGCGGACGGAGGGGGGCTGTACACGGGGCCAGGGGTGGGGACTGCGGCGCGGCGGCCTTGAGGGGGGTGGCGGGGCGGCCTTGCCCTGGGCCCGGCCCAGTCTCTCGGCGGCCCTGTGCAGAGAAGCTGCCACAGTAACTTCTTATATTGTGTTTTGCTCTTAATAATGTATCTGTAGTCCCGAGGGACTGAAAATATGATCACGAGGAGAGAGAAGATTGCATCTGAGGGTAGAGAAATTGTATGCACTGTCCATGCACTTCTGGCACCCCATGCCAATCAAAGTGAACCATATAGGGTGGGTAGAAGTATAAAGCTAAAGTGCCAGGTGATGGAAATTGTTGGAGGAAAGGTAGAGGGGGAAAGGACTTTGGATTTATCTCACACCTTTTTCATTTGTAGCTCAGGGTGAGTTAGATTCAAGTACAGTGGGTATTTTCTTATCCCCAGAGGGCTTACAGTCTAAGGGCTCCTTTTACAAAGAGACACTACAGATTAGCGTGCACTGAATGCGAAGAAGCCCATTCAGTTCCCATGGGCTTCTTCGCATTCAGAACATGCTAATCAGTGAAGCAGTGAAGGGTTAAGTGATTTGCCCACAATCACAAGGGAGCCTCAGTGGGATTTTAACTGGACTTCCCTGGCTGTCAAGCCTGCAGCTCTAACCAATAGGGAACCTATGCAGGAAGCAGAATCAGATCATATCAAAAGATGGCTCTTTTTCTGCAGCCTTCAGGACTGAATTTAGAAGAGAGGGAAGGATGCCAAAAAGGGAAGTTAAAGGAATCAAATAAGAGAGTAATGATTTTGGCAGAGGAAGGGGATAATTTTGTAAAATAATTTTCACATTAACGTAGCAATACATGTATGTAACTGGCTGTTATAAAATTGCATCAGGCATAAAAGCAAGTGCAGTGTCATCCATATGCATATTTTTACTGTAGGTGTTTCCGGGAGCACAGCCTGGGCAGAGCATAAGTACATAAGTATTGCCATACTGGGACAGACCAAAAGTCCCTCAAGCCCAGCTTCCTGTTTCCAACAGTGGCCAATCCAGGTCACAAATACCTGGCAAGGTCCCAAAAAAGTACAAAATATTTTATGCTGTTTATCCCAGAAATATTTTCCCTAAGTTCAATTTAATAATAGTCTATGGACTTTTCCTTTAGGAAGCCATCCAAACCTTTTTTAAACTCTGCTAAGCTAATCGCCTTTTCCACATTTTCTGGCAACAAATTCCAGAGTTGAATTACACGTTGAGTGAAGAAAATGTTTCTTCAATTCGTTTTAAATTTACTACTTTATAGCTTCATCGCATGTCCCCTAGTCCTAGTATTTTTGGAAAGCGTAAATAAACGCTTCACGTCTACCCGTTCCACTCCACTCATTATTTTATAGACCTCTATCATATCTCCCCTCAGCCATCTTTTCTCCAAGCTGAAGAGCCCTAACTGCTTTAGCCTTTCCTCATAGGAAAGTCGTCCCATCCCATTTATCATTTTTGTCGCCCTTCTCTGCACCTTTTCTAATTCCACTATATCTTTTTTGAAGTACACACAGATTATAAAATACCTTAATTTATGCATTTACTTCAGTAATCTCTGCATAGACATTTATACCTGCCCTCAAGCAGGCATAATGTAGGCAAGATCTGTACAGGATTTACGCTAGTATATTATAAATACAAATGGGCACCTTCAGCCCACTTAACCTAGGTGCCATGTTATAAAATTACCCTCCAAGGTGTTCTGAACTGGTAGTCAAGTAGTTGTAAAATTTGTCTATCCACTCTCAGTTGCAGGTCCAGCTTTGCCTCCTGGATACAAGTATCGTCGCAGCTCAGGAACTTCAGATGACAGTGAGGGGGAGGATCCACTCGTGGCAGAAAGAGAAGCAAATAAAGACAAACATGTTTCTCCTTCAAGTTCCAGGTTAGTTGGACCAAACAGCGAGTGTGCTTCCTTCATTCCTTTCTTTATTCTGTAAAAACGACAGCATAATAGTCCAGATGAATACAGAGTGCAACTCTCTGCTGAATAGATCAGATAATAGATAGAGTTAGTCATGACCACTAAGATACACATGTTATCTTTGGTGGGTTTGCTTTGTTTCATTTTGGACGCAAATTCAGGATATTTTTTTGGAAGCGTTTGATAATTGACCATGGCTGTTTGTCCTTATAAATCTATGTTGGTGCTGCCTTAGTATGTTACATCTTGTCAGTGTCACTAAATAATGGGATGGGGATGAGACTTGATAAACTGCCTTTTTTGTGGTTATAATCAAGATGGTTTACGTATTATATATAGGCACTTTATTTTTTTCTACCAAGGGCAGTGGAGGTTTAAGTGACCTGTCCAGAGTTACAAGGAGCTGCAGTGGGAATCAAACCCATTTCCCCAGGTTCTCAGGCCACTACACTAACCACTAGGCTACTCCACCAATAATAACTTGAGGGAGGGATGTGAACATACTAAAAGATTCACCATTTTTATTTCACAACTCATAAGTATTGCCATACTGGGAAAGACCAGAGGTCCATTGAGCCCAGCATCCTGTTTCCAACAGTGGCCAATCCAGGTCACAAATACCCGGCAAGATCCCAAAAATGTACAAAACATTTTATACTGCTTATCCCAGAAATAGTGCATTTTCCCCAAGTCCATTTAATAACGGTCTATGGACTTTTTCTTTAGGAAGCTGTCCAAACCTTTTTTAAACTCCGCTAAGCTAACCACCTTTACCATATTCTCTGGCAACGACTTCCAGAGTTGAATTACACGTTGAATGAAGAAATATTTTCTCCAATTCGTTTTAATTTTACTACATTGTAGCTTCATCGCATGCCCCCTAGTCCTAGTATTTTATACCGCAGATAATAAAAAGATATTTGAGCAGTTTACAAATTAAAAATTATTAAGATTAGAGCAGTGGGTAGAGACAAAAGGTGAAATAAAGTTACATGGGGGATTTATTAAGGGAGGAATAGTGTTTAATTAAAATCTAATTAAGTTGGGAAGAACATGAGGGGGAAAAGGGAACGTGAAAAGAAGAGACACTAGCCTAGATATGCAAGGGGTGCTGAATGAGGAGTTGTAATCATCGTGGACCAGAGGTAAATTCTTTAGTGAAAAGGTGAGCTTTAAGAATAGCTCTAAATCTTAGAAACGAGAGTTCAGTTTGTAAGTGGAAAGGGATTTCATTCCATAGGGTGAGAATGAGATGGTTCTCCCAAGATGTGAGTGCACCTGAAGGAATGAAGGTACTACTAAAAGTTACCGTTGGGAGGAACGTAAAGTATGTGTTGCCACATACATGTCAAGCACCACCGTACCTATTACACCGGCCCTGCAATATCATGACCCCTTATGATCTTTCTTCCTGCTGTTGCCCTTGCAGTTGCTGCAGCTGCTGCCACTGCTGCTTATACTGGTATTTGTGCTTAACCACAGGCCCACAGACTGAAGCTGAGATTATGTAGAAGCAAACCCCCTAAATCTATAAAAGTCATCAAAAATTGGGCGCACACCCAAGTTAATTGAAAAATGAGCCAGTTAGCGCCCATAATTGAATTTCTAACAACCAATTGGCACTAATTAGATTTAATTGGAACTTATGCGTTTAAATTTAGGAGCAGGATCCACACATAAATTTTACGCGCAAGTAAAAAGAAAAAAAAGGGATGCGGAAATGAGAGGGTCATGGGCAGAATGGGGATATTCCTGGCATTTACATGCATTGTTATAGAATAAGGGGGGAAACGCACCTAATTTGCGTGTGTATATTTGCACCACATTTCAGTTGGTGCAAATGTACACATCTAAAGTTGGGCACGAGTCCCAGACTTAAGCGCTATTCTATAAGCTGTTCCTAACTGAATATGCCCAGAACACCCAAAAGACCTTAAGAACAGTATAGGAAGGCCACAGAGCCCCATGAAAAGAAATGAGATGCCAGAATTAGGGAGAAAAGATAAGTCCACATTCTAATTTAGCTGAAGCAACATATTGGACATTTAGTGATGCAGAGAGAAAGGAGTCAAACATAAGTATCAGGACAGTGAAGATTACTTAAAGATCCATAATTCAAATAGGTAGCTATCTTAAGTGCCTGAAGTGGCTGGGAGATTGTGTATAAATGATTGCGTTGTCTCCACAGAGAAGAAAAAAATGTTTGACCCTCATAGGTGACCGAAGTCTCGCCGGATAAAGTAAAGCATTTGAAATCTTCCACTTGTAGAGCTTAGTGTGTAAAGCATTCTCTGAAAGCAGTGGAATACCAAGGGCAGGGCAGTGGGGTGGTCCGCCCCGGGTGCATGCTGCAGGAGGGATGCAGGGAGCAGCCACGCAGCTGTCGGCTCCGCTGGTTCCCTGCTTCCTCTGCCCCAGAACAGGAAGTAACAGCAGAGGGAGCAGGGAACCAGCGGAGCCGACAGCCGCACGGCTGCTCCCAGCAGGTAGGAAGAATGCAGCTGGGGGGGGGGGGGGCTTGGAGGTGATGCACCAGGAGGGATGCTGCACCCGGGGGGGGGGGGGGGGGTGTTGTGCTGCACCCTGGGGTGGGACAAACGATGCTGCACCCGGGGGGGGGGGGGGGGGGGGGGGGGTGAGCAGCTGCGATCTGCCCCGGATGGCAGCCGACCAAGGAATACCACTGTCTGAAAGTTGGCCACTATGACATGAAAACTTGTAGTCAAGGTGATAGAAGGTGCTCCCTGGGGCACATGTATGTTTGCTGACAATGGCATTGTCAAATGTTCATGCTAAACACTTTACACACCAAAACAGAAAGCAGTGTTTGCTCACCTGATGGATGCGGCCATTCAGAGGTTTTGCCGCTGTTGCGGGTAGAGAAAAGGCTGGGTCGCGTGTGACTGCGAGGTCACATTGATGTGCATGGGGAGAGGCCAGTCGACCAGCATTTGTGTGCGTGTGTGTCAGTATGACCACACAGGCACACGCGACCCAGCGGAGCTTCGTGGAGTCTTTTCTCTACCTGCAGTAACGGCGGGGGTAGCTGCATATAAGGGCCACAAATATGGATTGCGGGAGCTGGGTGTTGGAGACCACTGACCTACTGTAACTTAATGTAACTTATCTTTAACTACTATTGAGAAAAAAAGTTGTGAGCTAAATCCAAATAAGAAAAATAAACTACTGCTACTGTGGTTTATGGAGAAGTGAAAGAGACGGTGATAGCCAAAGGGCATCTTTCAGAAAATGGCATATACAGACCCTCATGATGAATATAGGGATGAGCACAGGCATGGATGTGTTAGATGTAAAACACTGATAGATAGACCAAGAGAAACTTTGAAAAGCAGCTTGCCATATAGGCTAAAACTAATACTAAACGTCTTTCAAAGTACATTTGAAGCAAAAAGCTGATGGGGAAGTCAGTTGGACTGTTAGATGTTAAGGGGTAAAAAGGAAGCTCAAGGAAGATAAGGTAATAGCAGAAAAAGCAAATTGACTTTTTTGCCTTGGTCCTTATACTTTGACAGAGATGTTGTGAAACAATTAAAGCATACTGCTGTAAATTCTAGTAGAGCATCTTGGAAAAACTAAAGAGTGAGAAATCAGCAGGACCAGATGGAATTCATTCCAGGGTTCTGAAGTAGCTTAAACATGAAGAGCCCGCTATTCAAAGGATTTATGCTCCTAACTTTGAAAGTTAAGCACCTGAAGTTGTCTCCTTTGAAAATTTAGTAGGGCTGAGTGCTTAAATTTAGAAATTTAGTGAAATTTTGAGAGCATAAAATGTGGGTGACAACAGGGGCAGATTTGGGATGGGGGGGAAAAGTTATGAGCTTAGCACTACTAGGCTCCTAAGTCTAGGCAAATGAATAGCAGGCCTAATTTTATAAGTGTATTGGGCAATTCTATAAAGGCGCACCCCCATTAATGCTCGCTTTTTGTGTGCACCACTTATGCCACACTTGCCCTAAGCATTATACTGTAAGTAGCATAGCTCACAATTGGGAAGGGGTGTTCACAGGGCTAGAGCATGGACCGATATGTAGGAATGTCAGCATCAATGTGGACATCTTATAGAAGACTGTAAGATGTGCATGTTCAGTGGTGCATTTAGGCATGTGCGTGCCCACTTAACATCTGCCATTGACTTGGTGTAAGCGGGCACACCTTCTTTTTAGTGTGCCACTGTGGGATTTGCGCTAGTATTCTATAACAGCATCTGAGTGTCCTGATACCATCATTGTATTGGAGCGCCAAATAGGAGATTCCAATTTACTGATTGGCCCTGATAATTTTAAGCTCCTAAAATTAAGGCTCTAAGTTTGCCTGAAAATAGGGCACAAATTTTAGAGTTGAGCTTGTTTTTATAGCATCAGCCTGAAATTGGTAACCTGTTGCTAGTGTTCTATAACCTTTTGCTAAGGCCATGATAGCTGAGGACTGAAGGGCGGCCAGTATAATGCAGGTTAAAAAAAAAAAACGGCTCCAGAGGTGATTTTGGAAACCAATAGACCAATGAACCAATGTTAGATGTTGGTCAAAGTGGTAGAAGATATGCTAAAAGAAACAGTTACTGACTATATAGGTAGATATGGTTTAATGGGAATGAGTCACCATGGCTGTGATTAAAGGCAAATCTTTCTAGATTGTTTATGAAAGTGCAAACAAAAAAATAGGTAAAGGTGAGCCAGTGGTATAGGACAGGTGTGGGCAACATGCAGTCCGCCATTTAATTTTATGCGACCCACAGAACCACGGGAAGTATACACCGAAAAAGTAATTAACCAAAGTGTTGGTGATTTTAAGTACTGTTTATAGCAAATATTTTCAGAATTGACACTCTAGCAGAGGTTGTTTCCATTTTTTATAATTTTTTTCAATTTTTACTTAATTATTTATCACAGAAGGTCTGTGGAGCTGTATTCATTGCCAGCAATATGTAATGATGCAGCCTACAAAGGGTGTCCATCCCTGATATAAGGGATTATTTTAGAAGTGCTATTCTTAGTTTCCTTGTGGAAATACCAACATTTATACATATAAAAATCAGCTTCAGAAAACCGCTATTTATTTATTTATTTAGATCATTTATACCCTGCCTTTTGCCGCAGTTTAGCATCTTCAAAGCGGCTTACAATGAACTAATAAATAATTGCAATGAGAATTGAGAGGGTAGAAGGAACAGGGCAGGGGAAGAGAGAGACAGTGAGATGACAGGTTGGATTTTAAGGCCATAAAAGGAACAAAGAAGGAGAAAAGTGCTGGGATGGGTAGGGGTGCCCAATTGTGTCTGATGAACCTGGAGCAGGTGGCAGCTAGTATTGTATAATTTTGTTGGTCTTTATCACATTAATGGCCAAGTCTACACATGGTGTTCATAGGAAGGAAATTTACGTGGAGGAAGAACTGGATGATGGCTTTTTTGGACCAGCCCTTCCACCTGGATTTCAAAGACAGCCTGACTCCCCAGGGAGGTAAGTTTAGATAACATCATGTTTCCAGCTAATCTTGTCTCACCACAAATATACTAACTAAAAATGATCATGGTTTTAATTTTGCAATTTACGTGTCTAATTGTATACATTCCCAAGTGATTACTCATCATTGCTTTAATTTCTAACACCTGGTTCTTTGAGTGCTGTGTAATGAAATTTGTAGAAAGCAGTTGCCAAGTAAAATTAATCTCCTCTGTACAAAGACAGATTCAGTAAATGTAGTAGATGTCAGCAGATAAGAACTGTTTGATGCACTTCTATTTGCCCAGCTGTGCAAATCGTTTAATGAAGGATATCTCCTAATTGTAAGCCCTGCAGGTCTGACTGCCCCTTTTACTGGGAAGGTGTAGTTGACTGATTAAAAGTGAGGATCACCCAAAGCAAGCATTGCTGCTGCTTTTTGACCAACCTTTGCCTTCTAATAGGCCCTATCTGGGGCCTATTCTGTAAAGGAAAGTAGGCATCTACCACTTCAACTATATATAGAGCTAGTCTAAGTGCTCACACCCTAGACTGTTAAGAAAAGTGCTTAAATGATAGTCTTGTGAACCTGATGCAGCTGTGCTGACACTTTTGTAAGCTGGCTTTATCATCTCCCCTTATTGACCGTTTACCATTCAGGTGGATGAGCACCTAGTCCCAACACCCAGGCTCCCCTCCTATTTCTTTAATTTTTTGCTCCTACATCCCTGGTCTGCCTTTTGCTCTTTGTATGTGTCTCAAGTATCTATATATTTGGTCAGTTGACTACTACTGCCTCTATTGGTATGCTATTCCACTATCCAAAAAACCCTCTACCAGCAATTTTAATCTCAATTGATCAATTGAAAAGTGGAAAAAAACATTATATATTGCTGAGAACATTCCCGTGTATCAAACCACCTGTCAGTTCAAAAGATTTAATCATTGGTCCTCCAAAACACCTCATTCACTAAACATTTGTGCAATTATTAAAACACATTTTCAAATTGCCAATATATTATTTTACAAAATGGCAGTACTTTTAAGTCTATAACCCATGCAAACATTAAGGGCCCTACTTACTAAGCCGTGCTATAGGCACGCTAGCGTTTTTAGCTCGCACTAACTCTAGAGACACCCACAGGATGTCTCTAGTGTTTAGCACACTCTAAGAACATTAGTGCACCTTAGTAAACAGGGCCCTAAATTGGTGAAATTCTTCCTGGTCCACCCACAGTCTGCACATTTTCTTTCCCTCCTCCCATTCATTTACTGGTGCCTTGGATTTTTGCATGCCAGATACACAATCTGCACTTTTGTGAGGGTAATTTTGTAACAGCCTCCTTTGCACATAAAGGATTGAATTCAATGGCGCCAAAAAAATAGTGCTAAGTGCGATTCTATAAACAGCGCTTAAAGTTAGGTGCCGTTTATAGAATAGCGCTTAGCGCCGGGAACTGCGACTACTTTTAGGTGCAACTATTTACACAACCAACAAACCTTGGTGTAAATACCTGAGCCTAAATTAGGCGCAGATCCTCTTTATGCTATAACAACATGTGTAAATTAAAGGAAAGCCCCTGATTTGTCCATGCCCCCTTTTTGGACCCACACGTAAAATTTACATGTGTAAATTTAATTAAATTCAATTAGCACCAACAGTTGCTTGTTAGGATCTCAATTTTCAGAGCTAATTGACTCATTGTTCAATTAGGGCCCTGTTTACAAAGGCATTGCTAGCAATTTTTAGCGCACGCTAGCCATGTAGATGCCTGTAATATTCCTATGGGCTTCTACCTAGTTAACGTGCTCTAAAGACACTTGCACACCTTTGCAAACAGGACCCTTAAATTGCACGCATGTTCAAATTTGCACACGCAATTTTTAGTGGGGGTTTTTTTTATTGGAAGAAAATGCTGATTTGCACTCACAATGGGCTTTTATGAAATTAGGTCTCTCCTAAAAGTACATGGGGTGTATGCCAGCACCTACTCGTCTCAGAGTATGCCTGCTGTTGAAGTCATGACTTACATATATATTTTTTAAAGGATGTGCATACATTTACACCTGCTTTGAGTAGGTGTAATATCTGCGCCTTCAATCTAGGTGTGATTTCTGTAGGATTTGTGCTAGTATTTTGTAAAAACTCACATCGTTGATTATAAAATAGGCTGCAAACAGGCAACTTTTTATAAAATTATTCTTTTGAAAACTGAATCTTGACTAGCAGCTCTCAACCATTCGAGCTTTCTTAGATCACTTCTTATTCTATCTACCTTCACAGTGGTGTCTACTTTGTTGCACATTTTAATGCGATATGCAGGAAGGCAAGCCTTTTATTCTAATTCCTCTTTATTATCGTTCACACAGGGAGATCCCTGCTGCACTTTACATATCAGGTTTCTTCTGCAGAATATTTGCTTTATCACTAACCTCTTGACCATCAGTTGTTCAGTTTCTTCTTTCTTAGGGCTTGTCCCCAGGCTGTTCAATTTCTTATGAGCCTGTTATTTAGGACAATATCAAAAGCTTTTCTAAAATCCTAACATATAGCCTTGGTCTAAAGAAGCTAATTACATGTGACTCATATCATTTCCCTTTGGTAAAACCATTCTTCCTCAAACCTTGTGACTTGCCGGCCTGTAATATTTTAGGGACACCCAGCAATTTTTCTACTGGCCTGTAATTTCCAACCTTCTTTCTGTTACCTTCATAAAGAAGAGCAACTTCTTCTTGTTCCCTGTTCTGTGGGACCACTCCTATCATCAAAGACCTATTGAAGGAGATCCTTCAGTGTTCTGGCCAGAACCGTCCTGAGTGCTTTTTATAGCCTAGACTACATCCCATTCAGCCCTATAATCTTTGTCCACTTTCAGTTCTGAGTGAACCTTTTGTTGAATCTCCTCTCCATATCACTTGTCAAGATTCTCCAAACTCTCAAGTACACTTAAGAGGAAAGGTGGTTACAAGACAAAAAAAAAAAAAAACATGGCAAAGACATGTTCCTTGAAAACTACAGTGCTTGAAGCATGACCACTTTTGACTGGATGTCCTCGATATCAGATAAATTGACTTCAGGTGATACAAATACAGAGGTCAGACTCCTTTACAATGTTGAGTACTAAGGAACAAGCTTGGCTGCCAGTAAAATAATGGATCAAATTTAAGATACTGATAATGGCCCATAGAGCTCATTATAAGGGCTCTCAGCAATATCTTCATTCTTTGCTGGTTCCCTATTAACAATCTCGCACCTTGAGGTCAGTTCAGGAGAACTATCTGGTAGTGCCATCTCAAAGAGACTTTGGTTGAATTCCTCTTGTCATACTGCATTTAGTTGTGTGGCTCTGACATTATGGAGCTCTCTTTCTTCAGAGCTTGTTCAATGTGTTGAGAGAAATATTATTTTTTGGCTGTTGTTAAGGCCTGGTAGTACATTGCCATGTGTTTCTTACAGCTGAGCTTGTCTTCATCTAGGTGAGATTTTCACCATTTTCTTTCAAGTTCACATCCTTGATGTTTAAGGAGCCCATAATTCTGGAGAGAACCATGGGGAACGTTTGTGTGTAAAGCATAGGGCCTTGTTTAGAGGGGGCTTTTTTTCTAATGCCATTTCTAAGAGTACATTCCAGACACCAGCCTGTTCTCTGTTGTCCTCTTTTCATCCACATGGGAGTAGGACAAAACCTCTAGGAAGTTATCAACAGTCAGATTTCTAATGTCTTGAATTTCCTTCCAAACTTTGGTTTGGCCCACCTCTTTTGAGTAGTCCTTAATAGAAAATTGATTAGAAAGTGATTAGTCCCATGATAGGGATGTTACCCCTCGATGCCATCAGCCTTGTGTTCATATATGTCGACCCCTTTGCAGAGCACCAAGTCTAGCATATTGGCTCTTTTCATGGCTTGGAGATTTGATCATCTGAGTGAATCCTAGAGCTGCCATCGTATCAAGGAAGGCAGTAGTGGTGGTGCCTGGAGTTTCGATGAGTAGGTTAAAGTCTGCCATGATCAGGAACCTCTAGGTTACCTCAGTCACTAGATTCAACAGTTTTTGCACAGATGGGTCCCTATCTCCCAGCTGGATTAGGAGCATTCTGGTTCAGACAGGTGAAGGTTTGAGACTTTTTCCACAGTTTGATTGTCTCTCAGATTAGGTCTTCCACCCTGCTTCCCTTTTCTTGGTTGGTAGAGGATAGTGAATCCTGTGGGGGAATAGTTCAGCCAGTGGTACAACTCCGCTTTCATCCAGCCAGATCTCAGTTATTCCCAGGATGTCTAGGTGGTATTCATTGATGACATCATGGATCATTGGAAATTTTTTATTGGCTAATCTGGCATTTGCTAGGCCCAGGTTTCCATGTAGTAGTCTGTTATTTGTAGTTGTAATTGTGGGGTTTACTTGATGGTGCTAGGCAGGTATTCATGTGAATATAGCCAGATAGGTGTTTTGCCTCTTGAGTTTGTCCTCTAGGTGGATGGGGAAGTTTATTGTTTCTTCTTCCCCAGATTACTGGGATGTATGAAGATCTTTGGTTTAATTGGCCAAAGTAGGTAAGATTACAGAGCTCTCTAGCTGTAGATTAAGTTAATTAACCAAATCTTCCTGCTTAGTTGGGTGCCATATGAAAACTGTGGCAGGGAGAGAAATGTGAACCTCTGGAACACTCAACCTAACATGGGAGGTGATTGCAATATGTACCACAGTTTTCCAGGCAGAAACAGTTCAGACCTTCTGAACCAGTCTATTTCTAGTAAGCAAAAAAAGTGTGGAACCTTGTTGGCTCTTGTCACCATGGGGTCTAGAATGGATGGTATCAACCAACCGTTATGAGTGCAAAGACTGCAGGAGACAGGAGTGTCTTGGAAGAATCTCAATCTTTTTTTTAATGTAGTTATTCTTGGTTTCTCTCTCCTTAGAGAATTTTGAGGTACAAGTTTTTGACCTGCACAGATCTCTCTTTCTGGTTTGCAGAAAACAGTAATGTCAGTTCAGTAATTCTTTCCTTTCTTCCAAAGGTGGTGTTCTCATTTCAGGTAGGTCAATTCTTTACTTATGCTTCATATCTGTTGTGTGCTTTAGAAGTACATTGAAGTGACCAACCAATTTCCAAGATTGGGCAGATTGATTTTTCTCTTCGTAGGTAAGGCAAACCAACTTCTAGAATTAAAATTGCCACAGGAATCTGAACTAGGACCAGTGTAAATGATCTGGAAATCAGAACAAGTGAGTTGATTACATTTGCAGATGACATGAAACTCTTTATAGGTGTCAAAACACATGCAGACTGTGAAAAATTACAGAAAGACCTTAGAAAACTGGAAGACTGGTCATCCAAATGGCATATGAATTTTAATGTGGACAAACGCAAGGTGATACATATTGGGAAGAATAATCCAAATCATAATTACCTGATGCTAGGGTCCACCTTAGGAGTCAGCACCCAAGAAAAAGATCTAGGTGTCATTGTAGACAGTATGCTGAAATCTGACCAGTGTGTGGAGGCGGCGGCAGCCAAATAAGCAAACAGAATGCTAGGCATTATTAGGAAAGGGATGGTAAATAAGACCAAGAATATTATAATTCCTCTGTATTGCTCCATGGTGCGATCTCACCTTGAGTATTGTGTTCAATTTAGATCTCCATATCTCAGAAAACATATAGCGGAATTAGAAAGGTTCACAGAAGAGCGACCAAAATGATAAAGGGTATTGAACTCTGCTCATATGAGGAAAGACTAAAGGGGTTAGGGCTCTTCAGCTTGGAAAAGAGACGGCTGAGAGGGGTTAAGACTGAGGTGTATGAAATCCTGAGTGGTGTAGAACGGGCAAAAATGAATTTTTTTATTCTTTCAAAAGTACAAAGACCAGGAAACACTCAATGAAATTGCATGGAAATACTTTAAAGGAGGAAATATTTTTTCACTCAAACAATATTTAGGCTCTGGAACTCTGGGTTAAAAAAAGATTTGGACAAGTTCCTGGAGAAAGTCCGTAGTCAGTTATTGAGATGGACATGGGGAAGCCACTGTTTGCCCTGGGATTGGTAGCACGAAATGTTGCTACTTCTATGTACTTGTGACCTGGATTGGCCACTGTTGGAAGCAGAATAGTGGGTTAGATGGACCATTGGCCTGATCCAGTATGGCTATTCTTATGTTCTTATGGTAGCTGAGGAATATTTTGTTAGGATATATATTTAATTTCAAAAGGAAACAATCTCTTAAGATTTGAAAACTTTCTACCACAGGCAATTTGACCTTGTGGGTGGAGTTGCGAATAATTCTTCAATTCATAATACTTCGATTCATAGCTGCAGATTGGTGATATAGTCGCCCTTCTTACATTTTCAGAGTATTGTCGACTCCAGGTAGGAACATGATTGTATACTGCTTTTGGGACTGAAATTATTTGGGTAGAGATTATGGAGTCCCACCCATTTTGGGAACTGCTTTGATGCATTCCACAAGTTCTGAGCTGGTCTGGTGAGGATGCTAAGGAAGCATAAATTAGATCTTACCTGTTAATTTTCTTTCCTTAGTCCCACCAGACCAGTGGCACTCTCTAATATATTTCCAGTTATTAAACCACTTAGTATATTAAATATTACTCTTTTCAACAGTTAAACTCTCTTCAGTTTCAGCGTTCAATTTTCTCTAATAGTTATGTTTCAGCGATATGATGAGTATTGTTAGTACAGACACTCAAGTGAAATGGAAAACAGATGGATGGTGTATTGCTTTGTCATTTGAAATACTGAGCATCTAAGGGCTGCATGATGCCCTTATTGGGCAAAATATGTAGGACTTCTTTTTTTTTTCTCTGTCTCCATCCGCTGGTTGACGGGCACAACTCACAATTTCTGGACTGGTCTGGTGAGACTAAAGGAAAAAAAATTTGTCAGGTAAGATCTAAATTTTCCATATTGGCCCCAAAGTCAGACTGTTCATTTGAAGTAATAGCTTATATGAAACTAATGTTCCATACAACTTATGAGTTAAAGTTGTGATTCAAACTTCCTGGCTGGTATTTATCCTGCAGAATGGAGGAGATTTATGTTTTAGCAAAAGACATGTAATTATTTGATTGCAAGAGATTTGCTGACCCAGAAAGCTTGAACTAATCTTTAGTTTATAGGACATATTGAGTGGAATTCAGTAAATGGCACCTAAATTTAGGCACCGGGATGATCCGTGCTAAGCTAATATTCTGTATAGGTTGTTCTGCACTGAGCGCGCTTTACAGAATACTAGTTTAGCACATTTCACGCCTAACTTTGGGCACCAGCATTTGCACCTGCCAAAAGCTGGTGCCTTACTAATAGCAGTTTAAATGCCGCAAATGACAGTATTCTAGTGGGGAGTGAGAGGAGTGGCCTAGTGGTTAGAGCACCGGTCTTGCAATCCAGAGGTGGCCGGTTCAAATCCCACTGCTGCTCCTTGTGATCTTGGGCAAGTCACTTAACCTCCATTGCATCAGTCACAAAACTTAGATTGTGAGCCCTCTGGGACAGAGAAATATCCAATTGTACTTGAATGTAACTCACCGTGGCTACTACTGAAAAGGTGTGAGCAAAAAATTTAAATAAATATAATACTGCACCTAATTGTAGGAATGCTCATGTTATAGAATAGGGCACAGAGCAGATTCACCCATAACTCATAATTAATGCCAATAATTATCACCTAATTAGGTAATTAATTTGCATGTGGATATGGGAGCCATGCACAAACTTTGCACCCAACTTTGGGCAACCTATATAGAATCCAGCAGATAACCCTTTAGGACCAATGAATTTACCAGCTCATTAGAGCTTCCATGAATTGGCATGCATTTGAAACAGTTGGAAATACAGGTTTGTATGCTGTTGATGAGAACGCATGCCTCCTACAGTCATTAGGCAATACAGTGCTCTTTATATGTAACTTTCATATTTGAAAGATGGATAGCATATGGGTATTCTCTTCTTTTCTGGAGGCCCTGTTATAGGTCCTGTACTACCGCCGGATTTAAAGTTGATGAGTCTAGTGAAGATGAAGAGGAGCATTCCAGGCCATCTGTTCTATCAGCATTCACTCCAAAGGTATGTGAAGAAAAACACTGGCAGACAAACCAAGCATGTGACTTAACTCGAAGCATCAGTATTTTTCCTAGGGATTCAATTCCCTCTTCATAGGGATGATCGTTATCCTAGAGTTCTTCTCTGGTTTTTTTTTTTTTTTTTTTTTTGGGGGGGGGGGGGGGTGTTGTTTTTTTTTTTTTTACCACTATCACATTTGTTGTAGCAGCAGCTGACAGTGGTTGCTCATAAGTGAAGTGTAATGTGAAGTTAATTGCAGGAAAAAGACTTGGCGCAAGAAATACTAGTAATGCCAGTCTTTTTATGGGGCTCCCTTAAAAATGCTCCTTTTTTTATTCAATTTACTCATTATTTATTTTTCGTTGAGAAGAGACAGCTGAAAGGGGACATGATAGAGGTTTACAAAATCCTGAGTGGAATGGAACGAGTATATGTAAATCATTGGTGTACTCTTTTAGAAAGTACAAAGACTAGGAGATGCTCCATGAAGTCATATGGTAATACTTTTAAAATGGATGGGAGAAAATATTTTTTCACTCAACAAATAGTTCTGGAACTCATTGCCAGAGAATATGGTAACAGCAGTTAGGTTTGGACAAGTTCTGGAGGAAAAGTCCATAATCTGCTATTAAGATAGACATGGGGAAGCTATTACTTATCCCTGGGTTTGATAGCATGGAATCTTGCTAATCTATAGGACCATCGGTCTGACCCAGTAGGCTATTCTTATGTTGTTAAGTAAGCAGTCAGAGCACCAGATCTTGTACTGGATTTGGAGGCCTCTGAGGTCACATCCTGAGGCATGGCAGCCTTAAACGAAGAGGCATGGTGGACAGGAACTCCTGCAGCACAAGGTGCCTTCATCATCAGGCGCTGTGTGACATTTAGAGCAGTGAGGGCAGGAGCAAGCCCAATGGAAATGACCAAGACACTGGATACAGCTCTCAAGGAAATCTGTAGCAGTCTTGTTGAATAAAAACTTGGATTAAAGAAGTGGCATGATGCAGCAACGTTGGAAATGTGGTGAAAAAAATGTTGAGGAATGCTGAGCGGAGTAAGTCCATTAGAGCAGGGCAGATGAGAAGAAACTGGAGCAGAAATGAACAGGTGCACACTCAGAAATGCATTCTAGACTTTTGAGTTCTAGGATAGCTAATCCATTTTTGGCGCTGTCAGATGACCTCACCAGTGTGTGGCTGACCCATCCTGCTTGTCCATTGAGAAACACTTGACTCCTCTCCATTCTGGGCGGTTTTATTTGTGATATTTGCACTACAACTTTCGCCACCCCAATTCTGGTTCCTCTATCTTATCTGTCTATATGTTCCACCTCCACTTGTCCCTGTTCTTTCTGTTTAGATGTTATAATGTGTATTGTGTTGACATTTTAATGTGAATACTGTACTATAATATGTACTGTTATTTGATTATTTTACTGTTGTAATTGTCCATTGCCCATGTCTGGGTAGAGAATGACAGGGGACAAAGTTTGTCTGTGTTCCCACCACTACGAGCTCTGTCTGACCCCATCTGCACTAACCTCTTAACAGTTATGATTTTATATTTAAATCATTTTATCAAAGTATAAAAAGAAACAATATTCTGTACAATTGTCATTTTATAAATTACAAACAATATAGAACAAGGATCAACAAAACCCCTGTGTCCACGTCACAAATATCCTGTCCACTATCAGGAAAACTGAACAAGCCAAATTACTACAGGAATGCTACATAGAAAATTCACATTAATGGAATACCTCGGTCATACACATCCAGAGCACAAATGCCAAACACATAATTGCTGGCCAAAAATGATAAACATCTATTAAACCAAAACCCCCAAAAGCCACCAAAGAAGTGGAAAGAGATGCATTTCCTCCTATAAAAATCACACATGCCAGGGATGGTGTTAAGGGAGCACAATTAGGACAACTGCCCCCTAGCCAGAGAGAGCCCTAAGCAGCAACATGTATTTAAACTCTGGAATTCATTGCCAGAGAATGTGGTAAAGGCGGTTAGCTTAGCGGAGTTTAAAAAAAGGTTTGGACGGCTTCCTAAAGGAAAAGTCCATAGACCATTATTAAATGGACTTTGGGAAAATCCACTATTTCTGGGATAAGCAGTATAAAATGTTTTGTACTTTTTGGGATCTTGCCAGGTATTTGTGACCTGGATTGGCCACTGTTTGAAACAGGATGCTGAGCTTGATGGGACTTTTGGTCTTTCCCAGTATGGCAATACTTATGTACTTATGAGATGTGCTGCAGGGCTAGAGGTCCATGGAGTAAGGATGCAAGGGGGGGGGGCTGTTCACGAGCAAGCTGGGAGTGTCTGCACCATGGGGGTAGAGGTTCTTGGAGGAAGGTAGGGCTGTATGCAATGGGGTGTAGGTTATTTGAGCAAGCCGGGGTGGGTGGTCACTAGAACAAGCTGGGGATGTGTGTGCCATGGAGGCTGAGATCTCTGAAGCAAGCTAAATATGTGGTGAGGAAAATAATGAGAAGGTTCATGTTTATTAGATTCTGATTATGCTCTCTTTGCTGTGATACAAGCAAAGTGATTTACAGATTACATACAGGTACTTGGGGGGGATAAAGGAGAGGTCGAGGTAAGTGTGTGAAGGGGGTATGGTGGCAGAAAGGGAGTAAGATACAGAGGTGGGGTGTATACCTGGAGGTTAGGGAGGAGAAGTGGGGTATGTGTATTGGGGAGAACTGTGGGAATACATAGGATTGGGGGGGGGGTTCTTGCTAGGAGTTTGAGGGAGAGAGAAATGAGGGGTGGGGAGAGATAACTACAACTGGAGCAAGATAGAGGGGTGAAGGAGATGTCGGACCTTATGATGGGGGAATTCTGCACCAAACAAAAGCAAAATTGCCCCAGGAATAAAATGTATCTGCTCTTTAACTTACTGACATGTTCAAGGCCAGAATAAGGCATATGCAAACCAGGCATGTACCTAACGTTCAAAGGCTTGGGGGGAGGGGCTATCAGATATGCTGAAAGGGTTACTGAGACAGAACAGTGTGTTTTAAATCTGTAAAATTGTCTTTCTCCGAGGACAAGCAGGCTGCTTGTTCTCACGACTGGGTGACGTCCGCGGCAGCCCCCACCAACCGGAAAGAAGCTTCGCGGGACGGTCGGCACGCAGGGCACGCCCACCGCGCTATGCGCGGCCGTCTTCCCGCCCGTGCGCGACCGCTCCCGCCAGTTCCTTTTTTTCCGCTCTCTCTGTTCAGCCGCCGGAGCGTTCGATCGCGTATACGCTGATCGTGTTTTTTCTAACTTTGTTTATCGGTTTTAGTTACCGCCCGGTTTCCTTTTAAAAAAAAAAAAGAAACCCTGCGCGTGTGGGACACGCGCTCCCTTTTTTTCCCTCGCTTCCAACGGGGACGCCACATTGCGGCCTAGTGGCCGCTCGGTCGTTTGTTTTTCGTGGTGTGATTTTAGCCACCATTGACGACTTTGACTTCGCCGACGCGATTTTTCCGTCGATGTCCTCGAAGGTCCCGAGTGGATTTAAAAAGTGTGGTCGCTGCGGCCGGCCGATCTCGCAGACCGACACCCACGCTTGGTGCCTCCAGTGCCTCGGGCCGGAGCACAATCTCAAGTCGTGTTCTTTGTGTCTCGGTCTCCGGAAACGGACTCAGGTTGCGAGGCAAGTTCTGCGGGACCCGTCTTTTGGAACTTGCGCCGGCCCCTCGACGTCGACCTCGAAGGCATCGGTATCGACGCCCGGCCCTTCGGTACCGGTATCGATGCCCGAGACATCGGCACCGATGGCAGCGACCCCAGGAGAACAGGTCCCGTCGCCCGCCGGTCCTCCGGTGAGAGTGGGGGTGAGAGGCCGCGTGGGCAGTCGGCCCCGGTCACGCCCTCAGCTCGTGGCCCGCGGGACCGAACCCTGTCTGACCCGGTACCTCGAGACCGAGGGGGATCGACCTCCTCCTCCTCCATACCCTCCGGCGCCGGTGACGTGCATCGGAAGAAAGACAAGAAGCGTCGTCACCGGTCGCCTTCGGTGCATCCCGATGTCGGAGAGGAGGCGACGCCGAAGCGTCATCGTCGTGAGGAGAGGTCTCCGTCGGTTGTGGAGGTACCGACGCGTCGGGGTTCCGGCACCTCGGTGCCGTCTCCTGGCCCCCAGCAGCTTCCGGCACCGACACCCTTACCGGCCCCACCGCCTTTCCCGGCAGCGGGCCTGGACGAGTGCCTCAGAGCCATCCTTCCGGGGATCCTGGAAGGGCTGATGCGCCAGTCGGCGCCGATGACTGTGGTGCCGGCGAGCTGTAGCCCGGCGCCGGGGCTGTCGACACCGCCGCCGCTTGCGGTGCCGGTCTCGACCGCCACGCAGGTGGAGTCCCCGTCGACGTCGATGGAGGGAGCTCCGTCCCCGCCGGCGCGGGAGTCCACCGCTCGACGACACCGAGACCTCGGTGCCTCGACGTCGAGCCGGGCCCGGTACAGGACTCAGCTACATGAGCTAATGTCCGATACCGAGGATGAGGACTCGTGGGGGGAAGAGGAGGACCCTAGATATTTTTCCTCAGAGGAGTCTACGGGCCTTCCCTCGGACCCCACGCCTTCACCGGAGAGGAAGCTCTCACCTCCTGAGAGTCTCTCCTTTGCCTCCTTTGTGCGGGATATGTCTATCAGCATTCCCTTCCCCGTGGTCTCTGTGGAAGAGCCGAGGGCCGAGATGCTCGAGGTCCTCGACTATCCATCACCACCTAGAGAGTCCTCCACGGTGCCGCTGCACAATGTCCTGAAGGAGACGCTGCTCCGGAACTGGTGCGACCATTAACTAACCCCACCATTCCCAAGAAAGCAGAGTCCCAGTACAGGATCCACTCTGACCAGAGCTCATGCGGCCCCAATTGCCCCATGACTCAGCGGTCGTGGATTCTGCTCTCAAGAGGGTACGGAGTTCGAGGGATACCGCCTCGGCGCCCCCCGGGGCGGGAGTCTCGCACTCTGGACTCGTTTGGGAGGAAGGCCTACCAATCCTCCATGCTCGTGACCCGCATCCAGTCATACCTGCTCTATATGAAGCATCCACATGCGGACCAATGTGCAACAGCTGGCGGACCTGGTCGAGAAGCTCCCGCCGGAGCAGTCCAGGCCTTATCAGGAGGTGGTCAGGCAGCTGAAGGCGTGCAGAAAGTTCCTGTCCAGGGGTATTTTTGACACCTGTGACGTGGCATCTCGTGCTGCGGCCCAAGGTATAGTGATGCGCAGGCTCTCATGGCTGCGTGCCTCTGACCTGGACAACCGCACCCAGCAGAGACTGGCCGACGTCCCTTGCCGGGGGGATAACATTTTCGGTGAGAAGGTCGAGCAGATGGTGGACCAACTGCATCAGCGGGAAACCGCTCTCGACAAGCTCTCCCACCGGGCGCCTTCAGCATCCACCTCCACAGGTGGACGTTTTTCCCGGGCCCGGCAGGCTGCACCCTATTCTTTTGCGAAGCATAGGTACAACCAGCCGGCCCGAAGGCCTCGTCAGGCACAGGGACAGCCCCAGCGCGCTCGTTCTCGTCAACAGCGTGCGCCTAAGCAGCCCCCTGCGCCTCCACAGCAAAAGCCGGGGACGGGCTTTTGACTGATCCACGGGAACATAGCCGCCCTACAAGTGTCCGTACCGGACGATCTGCCGGTCGGAGGGAGGTTAAAATTTTTTCACCAAAGGTGGCCTCTCATAACCTCCGACCAGTGGGTTCTCCAATAGTGCGGTGCGGATACGCCCTGAATTTGGCCTCCCTGCCTCCAAATTGTCCCCCGGGAGCTCAGTCTTTCAGCTCCCATCACAAGCAGGTACTTGCAGAGGAACTCTCCGCCCTTCTCAGCGCCAATGCGGTCGAGCCCGTACCACCCGGGCAGGAAGGGCAGGGATTCTATTCCAGGTACTTCCTTGTGGAAAAGAGAACAGGGGGGATGCGTCCCATCCTAGACCTGAGAGGCCTGAACAAATTCCTGGTCAAAGAAAAGTTCAGGATGCTTTCCTTGGGCACCCTTCTGCCAATGATTCAGAAAAACGATTGGCTATGTTCCCTGGATTTAAAGGACGCATATACTCACATACCGATACTGCCAGCTCACAGACAGTATCTCAGATTCCGCCTGGGCGCACGGCACTTTCAGTATTGTGTGCTGCCCTTTGGGCTCGCCTCTGCCCCACGAGTGTTTACCAAGTGCCTCGTGGTGGTAGCGGCCTACCTACGCAAGCTGGGAGTGCACGTGTTCCCATATCTCGACGATTGGCTGGTCAAGAACACCTCGGAGGCAGGAGCCCTCCGGTCCATGCAGTGCACTATTCAACTTCTGGAGCTGCTGGGGTTTGTGATAAATTACCCAAAGTCCCATCTCCAGCCAACTCAGTCTCTGGAATTCATAGGAGCGCTGCTGAATCCCAGACGGCTCAGGCCTACCTTCCCGAAGCGAGGGCCACCAACCTCTTGGCCCTGGCTTCGCAGACCAGAGCGTCTCAGCAGATCACAGCTCGGCAGATGTTGAGACTTCTGGGTCATATGGCCTCCACAGTTCATGTGACTCCCATGGCTCGTCTTCACATGAGATCTGCTCAATGGACCCTAGCTTCCCAGTGGTTCCAAGCCACCGGGAATCTAGAAGATGTCATCCGCCTCTCCACCAGTTGCCGCACTTCACTGCTCTGGTGGACCATCCGGACCAAATTTGACCCTGGGACGTCCATTCCAAATTCCGCAGCCCGTGAAAGTGCTGACGACGGATGCATCTCGCCTGGGGTTGGGGAGCCCATGTCGATGGGCTTCACACCAGGGTCTGTGGTCCCTCCAGGAAAAGGATCTGCAGATCAACCTCCTGGAGCTCCGAGCGATCTGGAACGCACTGAAGGCTTTCAGAGATCGGCTGTCCTGCCAAATTATCCAAATTCGGACAGACAATCAGGTTGCAATGTATTACGTCAACAAGCAGGGGGGCACCGGATCTCGCCCCCTGTGCCAGGAGGCCGTCGGGATGTGGCGTTGGGCGTGTCGGTTCGGCATGCTCCTCCAAGCCACGTACCTGGCAGGCGTAAACAACAGTCTGGCCGACAGACTGAGCAGAGTCATGCAACCGCACGAGTGGTCGCTCCATGCCAGAGTGGTACACAAGATCTTCCGAGCGTGGGGCACCCCCTCGGTGGACCTTTTCGCCTCTCAGACCAACCACAAGCTGCCTCTGTTCTGTTCCAGACTTCAGGCACACGGCAGGCTAGCGTCGGATGCCTTTCTCCTCCATTGGAGGACCGGCCTCCTGTATGCTTATCCTCCCATACCTTTGGTGGGGAAGACCTTACTGAAGCTCAAGCAAGACCGCAGGGCACCATGATTCTGATAGCGCCCTTTTGGCCCCGTCAGATCTGGTTCCCTCTTCTTCTGGAGTTGTCCTCAGAAGAACCGTGGAGATTGGAGTGTTTTTCCGACTCTCATTTCGCAGAACGATGGAGCGTTGCTGCACCCCAACCTTCAGTCTCTGGCTCTCACGGCCTGGATGTTGAGGGCGTAGACTTCACTGCGTTGGGTCTGTCTGAGGGTGTCTCCAGGGTCTTACTTGCCTCTAGGAAGGATTCCACTAAAAAGAGTTACTTTTTCAAGTGGAGGAGGTTTGTCGTTTGGTGTGAGAGCAAGGCCCTAGAACCTCGTTCTTGCCCTGCACAGAACCTGCTTGAATACCTTCTGCACTTATCAGAGTCTGGCCTCAAGACCAACTCAGTAAGGAATCACCTTAGTGCGATTAGTGCTTACCATTATCTTGTGGAAGGTAAAGCCATCTCTGGAGAGCCTTTAGTCGTTCGATTCATGAGAGGCTTGCTTTTGTCAAAGCCCCCTATCAAGCCTCCTACTGTGTCATGGGATCTCAACGTCGTCCTCACCCAGCTGATGAAACCTCCTTTTGAGCCACTGAATACCTGCCATCTGAAGTACTTGACCTGGAAGGTCATTTTCTTGGTGGCTGTTACTTCAGCTCGTAGGGTCAGTGAGCTTCAAGCCCTAGTAGCTCATGCTCCATATACCAAATTTCATCACAACAGAGTAGTGCTCCGCACCCACCCCAAAGTTCCTGCCGAAGGTGGTGTCGGTAGTTCCATCTTAACCAGTCAATTGTCTTGCCAACATTCTTCCCCAGGCCGCATACCCGCCCTGCTGAACGTCAGTTGCACACATTGGACTGCAAGAGAGCATTGGCCTTCTACTTGGAGCGGACACAGCCCAACAGACAGTCCGCCCAATTGTTTATTTCTTTCGACCCTAACAGGCTAGGGGTCGCTGTCGGGAAACGCACCATCTCTAATTGGCTAGCAGATTGCATTTCCTTCACTTACGCCCAGGCTGGGCTGGCTCTTGAGGGTCATGTCACGGCTCATAGTGTTAGAGCCATGGCAGCGTCAGTGGCCCACTTGAAGTCAGCCACTATTGAAGAGATTTGCAAGGCTGCGACGTGGTCATCTGTCCACACATTCACATCACATTACTGCCTCCAGCAGGATACCCGACGCGACAGTCGGTTCGGGCAGTCGGTGCTGCAGAATCTGTTTGGGGTTGTAAATCCAACTCCACCCTCCAGGACCCGAATTTATTCTGGTCAGGCTGCACTCCTCAGTTAGTTGTTCTTCGTAGGTCAATTTCTGTTGTTCCCTCGCCGTTGCGAGGTTCCATTGACCTGGGTTCTTGTTTTGAGTGAGCCTGAGAGCTAGGGATACCCCAGTCGTGAGAACAAGCAGCCTGCTTGTCCTCGGAGAAAGGGTATGATACATACCTGTAGCAGGTGTTCTCCGAGGACAGCAGGCTGATTGTTCTCACCTACCCTCCCTCCTCCCCTTTGGAGTTGTGTGTTTCATCTTTTGCTAGTCATTCAACTGGCGGGAGCGGTCGCGCCCGGGCGGGAAGACGGCCGCGCATGCGCGGTGGGCGTGCCCTGCGTGCCGACCGCCCCGCGAAGCTTCTTTCTGGTTGGTGGGGGCCTGCCGCGGACGTCACCCAGTCGTGAGAACAATCAGCCTGCTGTCCTCGGAGAACACCTGCTACAGGTATGTATCATACCCTTTATTAAACCTTGAAGTGCATTTCTCTAGTTTGGCCAGACAGATGGTGCATGTTTTATGTTAAAGCTGTTATAGAACAGTGCATGCCCTCTTTTAGTTTCACTTAGGCCCAGATGCACAAAACTTTAACGACCCTTTAACGAAGAAATTTTCAACCGTAGCATGCATTAAAGGCCATTTTCCAACGACGCTAGCAGCTAACGAAAACGGAATGCAAACGAATCACTTCCAATTGAAATGTGAACAATTCGCAATGCACTAACCATACCGACGATTGCAACAAATCATTTACCGTGATATATTTAACGTGAAGTCAGACCTGTTGTTAAGGCCTGAGCTGTCATACAGACACTGCTCCCTGCTTCTCCCTGCAGCATAAAAATCCATAAAAATAAAAAAAAAACCACACAAACACGTGGCTCCCCGCTTCCCCCTGCATAAAATTGAAAAAAAAAACTCCAAAAAGCAAAAAAGGATCGGGAGGGGGCAAAGGCGCTCGTCAGGAGCGTCCTGTATGGACGCCCTTGCCCTCCCACACCCAAGTACTAAACTGCTTACCTTCATATCTATCCTTTAGAAAGGTTTTGAAAACTTTTTTATTTGAAAATTAACAGGCTACTCTCCTCTGAAGCCAATTTCCCGGTTCTGTAAACAACTTTAAGTTGCCTCGGTCCCCCTTCCTTCCTCTGTTTCCCCCAGTCGGGGACAGGCCCAGGTCTCTCTGCTGAGCTAAAGGGGATCACAATGAAAGAGAAAGGGGGGTTTATGAAGGACGTCCTTTTTAGAGTCTTGAGGAGGACGTCTTCAACTGCACTCTCCTGCTAGGATCACAGAGCTAAACGCTCGCACGTCCCGATCCCCCCCTCGCATGCCCCTGTCTGACGTTGTTGCAGGAATGGATGCATGAATTTGTGGTACTTCAGGAGTCAAACAGCACACCAGAATGAGAGAGAAATCTTCTTTATTTGCCAGCAAACAAAGTAGAACATCAGCATTAAGTCTCTTCTTCTCTTTCTCAGCTCTCTGTGTCCTTCTCTCAGCTCTCTGGATGTTATGGCTTCTGTCTGTCCTCTTCAGCTCTCTTCTCTTCTCTTCTGAGCTCCTTCTTCTGTCTGTTCCTTCTGTCCTTCTTTCTGACGTAAGCTGCTTCTGCTCCCACTTAAATACAGTTTCTATCTAGCCTAGCCTAGCCCCCCTTACTCTCCAATTGGTTAAGGAATAGATTGATTACCTTGCCTCAACCAATCAGCTCTATACAAATATCAGTTACATAGGTTTGATATTTCTCAAACTGACCTATGACCTGGGGGCCCCTCAAGCTAGACAATTGGGCTCCAGAACTCCTGCATGTTATTATGATTGATTTCTCATCTATAGCTTAACCTGGGTTCACTTAGAGGATAATGGATATTCTTACATTTATTATTCTCATATTCCTAGTACTAACTGCTAACTAAACTCTGGCATTCATAAAAGGGGTCAAGGGCCAGTCTTACTTAATGGCATAGCTTGTTATTACTTCCAGGACCATTCCTACATTTTACCTATAATTAATCAAGGAGAAGAGAGCTGACTAGTCCTGACCTCTTTTCACCTATCAGCTCCATACATCAATCAGCCAGAACTATGGCTAAGTCAAACCATATGTTGATCTCTTCAACTACAGTTTGCTTAGAAAGTCAGACAAAGAGTAATACAGAATTTAGAAAGACATTCTACACATTAACTACCAGAATAAAACATATTCTAAAATAAGCAGAATCAGTATTCCTTATAAGCCATATCTACATATTAAGAACTTCTAAAATCTAACTCATTTATATCTAGGAATTATTTAGAATCTACTTTTAAATTGCCTGCAATATACCTTGTTCATAATAGGATACATATGTGTTTGCATTAGCAATCCATCAATCACAAGGGACAGAGTTTCATTTCTCACTGACCTTTCTAACCTTTAGCCTCGGCAAGCTAGACTTTCAAAATAATCTGAACCATCTGGCATTCCTTCACTTTACTTGCAGAGTAAAAAATTGAACTTTTTAAACACCAGACTTTTAATATCATTTCTTTGTCCACTGCCTCAACGTAAGCAACCTACGTAGGTTTAATACGTAGGTTGCTTATGTCAGACGGGGGCGTGCCCAGGTAAGGGAAGGAGAGACGTCCTGAAGACTCGCGTCGATCAGCTCTTCTTAGTATACAAAATGAAAAGTCACTAGACAGGTACTTTGAATGAATGGGGTATGAGTGAATGAGTGAGGATTGTTATTTTGTTATTATTGTTTTTAAATATGATATGTGCTTAGTGTTGGAGCACATTTTTTCAATAAAGATATTGGTAAACTGGAGCAAGTTTGTACTTAATGCTCACTGTTCTGGCCATGGTCCAGTAAATCCCTGGATCTTAGGAAAAACTCTTGGTGAGCTATCCAGTTATAATTGCATTCAGTTCAGCATATGGGCGTTGAAGCTCTCAGTATGGCTAATGCTCTGGTCCAAATTCCCAAGCACACACAAGTGCTGGTATGCTTCCAGGCTGCGTCATTAACTACAGTCAGAAATCTTATTTCAGGCCAGGTTGTAAACATTACACAAGGCCGCTAACATTCTTATTTAAAACAGGTTTCTATCTTTATTTTCTTTTTTGTACCTTAGACATTGTCTTTATTAGCCAAAAAAATTGTTTTTCCAAAGGAGAAGAAAATAGAAACAAATCTGCAATGCAGTCCACAAACCACTCCCTTTTCTTCTGCTGTATCTTAGCACATGGGAGTAGAGTTTAAGCAACAACCACTTATACTACAGCCCTTATATATGCTGCACATATAAGACAGTAAAACTGAAATGTATAAATCAAACAGCTAGATGTGTTTACAATGTTAGCAGGTACCTCCTTCAATAAATTCCATTCCATCAGCATTCATGTGAGCAGGACTGAGATTGTGCCTTCTGCATGCTTCCCTCAGCTTCTCTTTACTCTCACCAAACCTCACCTACTACAGGGCTCTAGAGAGGATTTATTTAGTCCCCTGCAATTTTACTGTCATGCCTAACCCCAGCTGTGCTAGATCCCCAGATTTCCTTAATGAAATGTCTACTGTGGAAGCTAAGGATCTTCTAATCACCCAGGGTTTTATTCTTCACATCTGGCAGGGCAGGAACTGTTTACCAATTGCTTACTACTTTGTTGTTGCTCCCTTCATTACCACACCTGCAGTCATTGGCCCTGAATCTGGCCACTAGGTGTCACCCTTAAGCAGTCTGTACAGCTGTGTTGTCTGTATGTGTTATAATAGAAAAAAAAGTTACTTCTTATATCAAGGTTTATTCTGTTGACAATTCTTAAAATGTAAGAGATAATCGCTTAGGCATCATAATTAAGCAGTTCGTTAGAATGGAGTAAAAATCCGATTCAATAATTCATTATTGTGTAAATGGGGGGTTAATAATTGCATGCATCTTCTTTCTGTAAGCAAACCAAATGCATGCTCAGTGGAATAAGTGCAGAAATGTGGGTATTATTCATTTATTTAAAATATCTTGTACTGGGACATGCGGTGTTTAGTGTTCCCCTCCAGAGAGTGAAAAGGTCAGGCTACTTTAATTTATTCTTGTCATCGTGTTATGCCAGCCGGCCTTATAAATACCTGCAAAATATATTATCAGAGAGAAAAGGAAGTTGAGACACTCGATTAAGTAATAAAAATGGGGAGAAGATGCGTGAATAAATTAGCATACTGTTCAGATTATATGAATTTAGAAGTGAGGGGGCAGCTTGGGTGGTGATAATTACTCAAGTCAGAGGAGTTGTTTTATAGAGCTTATTGCTGTGTGTTTGGGAATATGCTCATGCCAGGGTGTTCAAACTGAATAACTAGAGGGCCTGTGCTGATTAAACCCCCAGTCCTTTGCTTTACTGCTCATTCAGCATCACGCTGTTGGTAAGAGAAGGGTTGGTCACTGTGAAAACCTGAAGCATGAGGCTTTGATTTCCTCTCCTTGTCTTCAGAAGATGTGGGCAGAGCCTCAGGTAGTGCAGTAATTAGGCAGAGTCCCTATGGTATGTTGCTGGCTTGAAAACAAATGTGCATCACAAACTGGTGGAATTCCATTGATTTCTAGATCTTGATATATTATCTAATTTGTCTAAAGTGACACTTTAGAACAGTGTGACACAAAAGCAAATAAAAGCTGCAGCATATCTTCAAACTAATGTCCCTCCTTTCAACTTATTCTTCTACACTCTCTGTTTACAACAATATATTGTAATTGATTAATAACCGGGTTGGCGATTGCCTTCTCGGTTTAATGTGAGCCACATTGAGCCTGCAGACATGTGGGAAAATGTGGGGTATAAATGTGATAAATAAATAAACATTGTTGTTTTTGCTGAAAACTAGCAATTTCTGTAGACAAAAGAATCATTTTACCTTTTTAATTCCCTTGATCGTCATCCATGTGCTGTCATGATGATCCTTGATAGAAATGGTTGGGGTATAGGACTAGACGCATAGCATGTTACACCTCTCCTATAGCAACAAGATTATTTCATCACCTTCATTGTGACAATACTGACTTAGCTCAGACAATTAAGCAGTGCTGAATACGATGATGTCTTTTTATAAAGTGTCTATGGATATCTGGCTGAAAATGTTATTTGTTGATCACTTTATCACCATTAATAATAATTGGTACAGAGAAGGCCTCAAGCCTTGACTGTTGCTTAGTAGCAACACATGCTTCTCAGTACAGAATACACTGCTAGTAAGTTCTGAAGGGACTTGTAGTCCATGCCTTAGACCAAGAACCATTACTATAAAGACTGGCAGGTAGGAGCATAACAGAGGAAATGAAAAACATTTGTCAAGAACTTGCAAATGAAGACTTATGGAACAAAGAGAGTAGCCATAGCTAGAAGCCAGTTCCTGAGCAGCAGTAGCTGCTAGTCTGTCAAAATAAAATAAAGTGGATTGGCTTGGTGGTACTGCTTTATGCTGAGAACCAGGGTTCAGGGCTTATAGTGGAATTAAAAAATGTTCAACTAAGGGTGACCAAAATAAGGGGATGGAACTCTTCTCATATGAGGAAAGGCTTAAGAGGTTATGGCTCTTCAGCTTGGAAAAGAGGCGTCTGAGGGGGGATGTGACAGAGGTCTGCAAAATCCTGAGTGGAGTAGAATGGGTGAACCTACATTTAAATTGTTTTCCTTTCAAAAGGTACAGAGATGAGGGGCATGCCATCAAGTTACATGGTGATACCTTTAAAAGAAATAGAATTTTTTTTTCACTCAAGTCAACAAATAGTTATACTCTGGAACTTGTTGCCAAAGATTGTGGTTACAGCATAAAATGTATTGTACTGTTTTTTGAGATCTTCCAGGTACTTGTGACCTGGATTGACCACTGTTGGAAACAGGATACTGAGCTTGATGAACCTTCGGTCTGTCCCAGTATGGCAATGCTTATGTTCTTATGTACTTTAGTGCATTTTGAATTATATTTTTTAGACAGCAGAATATGAAAATTCTAATATGGTTTTATAATACACTAGTAAAAAAGGCCAGTTTCCGAAACCAATGAAACGGGCGCTAGCATGTGGTTTTTTTTGTGTGTGTATGCGTCACAGAGTTATTTTGTGTGTGTGTGAGTGTGTGAGTGTGTGAGGGTGGGGTGTGTGTGCAGGTTGTTGATGTGTGTCTTTTTTTTTTGTTTTGTTTTTTTGCTTGGGGGGTTGGGGGATGTGCTCTGCTATGCTGGCAAATTGGGATGGATTGGTGTGTGGCTTTGAGGGTGTGTGTCTGTTGTATTGTGTGTGTGTGTGGTTTTGTCTGTCAAGGAGGTTTGTGGAGGGGGTCTTTCTGTTGGTGAAATGTAAATGTGGTTGTAGGGGGGTCAGCCTTTGCTGAGTGTTGGATTGTATTTTCCGTTTTTTTTTTTTTGTGTTGTGCTGAGGCAGCAGTGTTGTTTTAGATGGGCGGAAGGTAGAGGAGCACGTTCTTGGTCTGTCAGTATTTTTTGGCCATTTCAGGGCTGCTGTAGGGGAACACTGGAAGAGAAATGTGCTGTGGGAAGCAGCGCCATCTTTTTCCGTTGGGCTGGGGTTCTGGACATCCTGGAGGTGGGAGACGGCTTGCCTGAGGATGGGGATGGTTGTTTTAAGTTGGCGGAAGGAAGAGGAGCACGGTCTCGGGCCATCGGGTGGTGATCCGCTATGTTCGGTCCATTTCAGGCCGGCTGCAGGGGAATGCTGGAACATGCGCTGCGGGAAGCTGCGCCGTCTTTTTCCGGGTGCTCGGGGAATCCCCGAGGTGGGGGATGGCTTGCCTGAGGCTGGGGATGGTTGGGCACAGCCGCTTTGGCAAAAGGGGAAGAGGAAGGGGGTGGGGAGTTACCTGTAGTTGCGTGAGAAAACGGGTATTCTTTGTTTTGTATTATTAGTTTGCATTTCTGTTGAAGAAAGAGTGGATGCCTTTTGAATGATGGAGGTGGTGCGTCGGTGTGCGGTTGTTTCGTTAGTTTGGCAGCCAGTCTCCAGCGATTCCTAGGCAGGGAAGGAGTAGGGAAACACGCGGAGCGTGTTTCCCTACTCCTCCCCCTTCCTTGGTCGCTGTTTGCTGCTTCCTGGGTCGCGGGTAATCATTCCAGCTGGGCCGCAGCTTGTCCTGTTCGCCCACGTCCCAGATGGTGACGGGCACGTTGTTTTCCAGCTCCTCTGACTCCATGTCAAGCGATCCCAAATATAGTCTTTGCTATGGGCCCTCTGGCACTCTTCAGTACTGGCATTAGGCATTTAAAAATTCCCCCCCCCCCCCCCCCCCCCCCCCCCCCCCCCCCGGTCTATTTTTGCACATACCCACAGCAGGAATATCTCTCTCGTTTCCAGCGGTGGTTCTGTGCTCTCCGTGCTGCACAGATAATGAGCCATTCTGCTGGGGAATGCTCCTCCCTTATTGTCATGTAGTTTCCTCTGATTGGTCCGTCTTACATTGCCTAGTGTTGCCTGGGAACGGTGTTGTGATGGTCCTTTGTGTTTCAGAATGTTGAGGGTGTTTTTTTCTGATTGGTCCGTCATGCGAGGGCGGGGCAGAGAGACATGGTCAGTGTTCTGGCTTCACCACCATGAATCCATGAACCCTTCAGGGAGTGACTGAGTGACTTCAGAACGTTGAGGGTGAGTTTTATTATAGTAGATTTGGCCAAACCAACTTAACTTTAGCAACGTAAAAGGCTTGGGTAATGGGGAGGCAATAGACAGTGCCACACACAGGCATAGGTGAATTAGAGTGCTGTTGGGGACCCAGAAACAAAGGGAGTGAAAACTGCTTGTGCTAACATGGACATAAATGCTTCCCAAGTGGACCATGCATAAAGATTCAAGGAGAAACAGAGCTCAGAAACCCACTGTTGTAGAACAGCTGACTGTCCATGAGAGCAATAAAATGGAATATCAGTGAGGGGTCTCTTAGGGTTGTATGCACTTAAGCCCTGAAGCAGCCCTATGCTTTCCACTATACAAACTTTGTTACTACAATTTCCCTTGGAAGGGGGGAGGCTGCTGTGAGGCTTGTGAGTGTGTGCTTCCTGAGATACTCCGTGCTGACTTCCTCAAGTGCACCTTCCTTTGGGACCATGACTAGCCATATGAGGAAAGGGGAAGGTTGACCTGGGAAGGAACTGTGGGAATGGGGTCCTAATAATTAAACTTTGCCCGGTGCCAAAGGAGCCTAGGTACAGCACTTACAGTATGATTTGGTGACTGTAGTATGTTTGTCAAGCTGTGAAGGATGAGAGAGTGGGATTGGTCCTTTGGCCAATAATGGTTGAGTGAGTGGATCCATCTTAGGGTTATTTAAAATTGTGGGGAAGTTTGAGATTGACATGATTGTTGCTGTGTTTATGTGTTTTATGTACTAATAAATATCTGTGTTGATGGAGTTATGGTGCTCATTGCTCTAGGGTATTGACATGATTTTGAATGTTACATGTTTTTCTGGGAGACCACTAAAGACATGATGAGGGTAATTCTATAACGGGTGCCTACTATAGGTGCTCATTATGGAACCTATTTTAAGCCTATAAAAGTAGGCATCTATTTTTCTTTGCAGAACACTACCGAACGTGGCGGAGAACACGTGCATCTAGATATGACCACTTGCACCAGCCTTATAAATGCCCATGGTGTAAATGCCCATGCCTAGATGTATGCATGAACACATGTAAATTATAGTATTCTGTTATTTACACATGTACATGTATCTTCTGCCCAGATTCCACCAATGCACTCACCCGCTGGCAAAGTACATAAAAACATTGTGTGTTCTTTTCCGCTAGTCAGTATTTTGTGAGTTCATTTTTGCATGTAAGTACCCACTTCTTTTTATTTATTTATCAATATTTCAATCATTAAGCAAAAGAATACTACTTGTACAAAAAAGTATGATAATATTAAGCATATAGCAATATTAAATAAAGCATTAAAGAAATGAAAGAAAAAAGAAAAAGTTTCCGTTAATCATACTCAAGTCCACAAATAGACTCCAAGATTCCAAACAGTGGAGAATTAAGGAAATTGTAAGTGCGAATTATAACCTAACGTGCCCCTGGAATCCAATTATAATATGAGAGCCAAACACTAGGTAGATCACCCCCCGTTTAGATGATACAAATGCTGCAAGATGTGAGGATTCATAGAAAACATATTTAACCGATCGGTATCTGATCACACATTTTCAAGGATAGCGTAAGAAAAAAGTAGCCCCCAACTGAAGCACATCCGGTTTCATTAGAAGAAATTGCTGACGTCTTTTCTGGGTATCTCTTGAAACATCCGGGAAAATTTGAATTCTCAGATCCATGAAAGTCGTTTCCTTATTTTTAAAGAACATTCTCATTATCCACATTTTATCTGGTGCCAACATCATTGTGGCTACCAAAGTTGATGCAGTAACTAAATCTGTCCGAAGTTTCTAGAAACATGGAAACATCCAACATTTGCTTATCTTGGGGTTGCTGATTATCTACAGGTTTAGTAGGCAAATAATACACTTGCGAAAAAGGAAGAATACTTGTTTGAATGATTATTAATGCACACTCTCTAAATGGGACTTATTGTTGCTACTTAATCTAATCATTGATTGCTAATTGGATTAGTGCTTATACATGACCCCTGATGCAAGTATACTGTAGGTGAAACATGGCCGGTGATAGGTCTCTTTTATACTACACCAGTCCATTGCTTAATAAAAATTGTTGGCATATACTCTGGTTGCTATGTGTTCACTCATACCCATTGATACATATTCTTGTAGCATTAACTTACTTTTTGCTTCTAGTAGCCTTGTGTGTGTTTCATGGCTTCTTTAATTTCATCCATTAGCAACTGGCATTTAAAGGACTTTTTTAACCCAGAAGTTTCCTTTCATTCCTTTGTACCTTCAGCTCAGGTGAAGTCAGAGTTAGGAGCTAGTACCAAGAGCCATATTTGCAACTCTCTGGGGATTGTTTCTTCTCTTTATATCTCCCCAAAACAACTAGTGAAGCATTGTGGTTACACTTCTAGGCAGGTGACCAGTGAAAACTCCTTTCAGAACCCTGCCATCATGGGACCTGAATACAACTGTGGCTGCAGTTCCTTCCTTCTCACCTCCCGAGTGTGTGAGTAGTGTCTCCACAGCATCCCAAGCCAACCCAAAATGAGTAAGGCCCAATGCATGGACCTTCTGTATGGCAGTGTACCATATTTGCTACCAGAACCACTGGCCCAGCAAGAGCTTGTCTTCTAATACCTAATGAATTTTGAAATTTCTTTCAAATCCTTCTCAAAAAAAATAAGTACTTATTCCTTGGTATTCTGGGACAATTCGAAGGTCCATCAAGGCTAGTGTCTAGTTTCCATGAGTGTCCAAATCCAGGTCACAAGCAGCGAGTTTTCTCCAAGTCCACCTTAATAATAGTTTATGAACTTTTCTTCCAGAAGCTTATCCAAATCTTTTTTTTAAACTCTGCTGTGCTAATGGCTTTTATCATATCTGCAATGAATTTCAGAACTTATTTATATGTTGAGTGAAGAAATATTTTCTCCAATTTGTTTAAAATGTACTACTTAGTAGCTTGTGTGCCCCCCCCCCCCCCCCTAGTCCTTGTAAGCGCTGTGTACGACTAATAGCGCTATAGAAATGATTTATAGTAGTAGTAGTACTTTTGGAAAAGAGTACACAAGCAGTTTACATCTACCCATTCCACTCCACTCCACACATGATTTTATAGACCGCTATCATGCCTCATTCAGCAGCTGCTTCTCTAAGCTGAAGAGCCCTAACCTCTTTAGCCTTTCTTGAGAGGCAAGTTGATCTGTCCTCTTTATCATTTTCATCAACCTTCTCCGTACCTTTTCTAATTCCACTATATCTTTCTTGAGATGCAGTGACAAGAACTGTACACAGTATTCGAGGTGTAGTTGCACCATGGAGCAATATAGATGCATTAGGATATTCTCTGTTTTGTTTTTCATTCCTTTCATATTAACGTTCTATTTGCTTTTTTGGCTTCTGCTGCACACTGAAGAGAGGATTGTTCCTGTGCCATCTTACTTCCTCTTGCTTTACTTTTCACTTGACCCTCTCATCACTTTTGTGAACATCTCAGGCAAAACTAGCTATCCACGCCTATTCATTTAGTAAAATGGAGCTTTATCACGTAGCATCTCTTCTGTTAAGGCCTCACATGACTTCAAATGTGTAGCGCAGATTGTTCTTCAGAGCCATAGCTTCTTCTTCATCAGCTTCTTAGATACTGTTAGAATTGCTTCCGAAGTTGTGAATGACTTCGCAGTTGTTGATTATTTCAGAAAAGGTATTGAATTCATTTTATGTAAAAATGAAATCCCCTGTTATGGCCATCTGGAGATCTCCACTGGAAGTTTCTCTTTTTGTAGTTATAGGCAGGTGGAGCAGGTGGAGATTGTGAATTAGTGTCGTCTTTCATGTATGGCTGACAGGGTGCTGAGTGTAAGGATGGTATAGAAATATTCCTTGAGTCATTTCCGTGAATTTGGTGGGACTGAAGAACAGTCCTAAGGGAGGACAGGCTCCTCTGCATGGCCCAGTGATTAGTTGAAACAAACCTCAACAAAGATAGTGAAATCACAGAACTTGAAGAAGTTAAAAAGGAGGAAAAGACTTCATAAAACTGTAGCAGCTGTGAACTGTTTTAACAGTGTTCACTTCTCACAGTAGGTCAGAATAATCTCTTTCTAGTGAATTAGTGTCCATGAAAAATTATTTTTTTCTCTTTTTCTCTATATAACAAAAACATTTCGTATAATTCCAAAAATGTTCCTAATATCACAGACTGCACTTATCTTATGATAGTTCATCATCAAACAGATTCTTCAAACAGTTCTATAGTGAAAAATCTGTTTAATGAACTATTGTAAGATAAGTGCAATTTGTGATATTGGGAACATAATTTTCATGGACACTAGGGGCCCTGGCATGCTAGTGTTTTTAGCACACACTAAACACTAGAGTCGCCCATATATTCCTGTGGGCAACTTAGCGTTTAGCACTGGGGGACTGGCCGTGAAGAGCACTTGTGAATACATTTGTCTGTGATGGAAGTGTCTTGGGACCTCACCGAGAAAATACTGAATTTAATTGATGTTTATAGCCAGCTGACACAAAATACTTCCAGGTTTTTGCATCTACCTTATATATACACTGAAGAGAAAACGACATTGACCCAGAATCTGTCTCCCACCTTACCCTCCTCTCTCTATCACCTGTCTCTACCTACCTACCCATCCATTTATTCACATCCATCCTTCTATTATGTTATACTTAATTTCCTACTTTACATAACAAAATTCTGTGTTACCTATTACTACGTAAGCCGCATTGAGCCTGCTTTTAGTGGGAAAGTGCGGGATACAAATATTATAAATAAATAAATAAAATTAAGATGATCAGCGTAGAGCAGGAGTTTCCAGCCCAGCCCTCATGACACACCTAGCCAGTCAGGTTTTCAGGATACCCACAATTAACATGCATGAGAGAGCATGCAAATTTATTTCATGCATGTTCATTGTGGCTGAGTGTGTCCCGAGGATTAGGTTGAGAACCCCTGACTTAGAGGGAATTTCTGAAGTAAATGCTACCTCATGAAGAAACCTCTCCAGATACAAACAAGCATCTTCCTTCTAAATAGAAAAGAACATTATCTATAAAGACTTACAGTTTAAAAAAAACCCACTACAATCTACTACTACACTATAGAGACAGACTATGTCACACAGTCTCCAAGAAACTACTCGATGAGCATCTTATATGGCAAACAGGATAAGAGTAACAACAAACTTGCAGACCAGGAACCTTATATAAGAAACAAACATTATCATTAACTCCCCCGACTGAAGATTTCTCCAATATAGAGGTCAGCCAGTAGCTGGTTTTAGGGCGCCTGATTTCAGGTTTTCAAAGGGAACCCTGTGCATGGCCCCAACCAAGTACTGTTGATGTGACAGTTGGGCTAAGAGAGTTAGGAGGCAGATATGAAATGATGGGGAAAGGCCCCCAGGTAGTTGTAAATGAAGGTTTGTGGTGATCCACCCTCTATTGGACTAAGGCCAATTGAGCTGGAAGCCCAAAGGGAAAGGAAGAAGCTTACAAGCAAAAAAAGTCTCACAGAGACATTGCCGTCCATAACTGGATAAAATAATTACCTTGTAGTTAAGAGTTTTTAGTATGGATTCATCCATTGGACCACATCTTTATGTGATAAATACTGACTCTAAGGAACTCCAGTAAAGTTGGGTAAATAGAAGTACACAGGGCTGTTGATTAATTATGCTGCTTCTACAACACATGTACAGTTGTTTTAATTATTTTTAACTGATCTTTGTCATTTTCTGTTGTTAAGGATGTAGACAGTGAAGAAGAGGCAGAAATTGGCCCAATGCCTGCCAAAGGTATCGTGGAGTCCTTTCTTGCTCGAGAATTTGAACAGAGAGCTCAGAGAATGAAAGAAAAGCTTACTTCTAAGGAAGATGTAAGTTTTGATTAGATAATGTGTGACATAGGCTGAATTATTAGGGCTATCACAAGACCATGCATTCAGTCTAGAGCCCAATGCACCTCATTTTAATGCCTTCAAAAACTTAGGCACAGCCACCTGTGGGGTTCATGGCCTAGAAATAAACTGAAGGGTAGTCAAGAAATAAGCTGTAGATGCTGTACTAAAATTCACATTATTTATTGCTATAGTCTCATATTTTTTAAATTATTTTAGCAGATGGCTTAGTTCTCTTCATTCAACAATGGTCATAATACAGTATAATCGTTTCCACAATGAGATTTGGATGGTAGAGCATTAAGCCTCCCTCTCTCCCCTTATTATACAGGTTCTCAGTCTTGGCATAAAGCCTAAAAAAAGACCATTCTTCATTTATAGCTTAGAAATGTTAATTATAATAATAAAATCACTTAGATGCAGTGGGGTAACCTAAGGTTCTAGTAAATCGAGCAATATGCCTAGGGTCACATACAATGTCAGAGAGAAAGACAGAACAGATTTCAATTTGAGTTTATCAAAACTGACTTGGATAAAATGATTTTCTATAAGTGAATCAAGTACCTATGGCTGGCAGCAAAGAGATAGCATAGTAAAGTACACCAAAATAACTTGGCAGACATGATGGGCCTCTTGGTCTTTATGTGCCATCATCTACTCTATCAATGTTTTACAAACTAGTAGACACACAACAGTTTGAAATTTGCTGCCCACAGACCTGGTTTTCAGGATGTCCACAGTGAATATTCATCAGGTACATTTGAATACATTTGATCCAAAGGTAGGTTAATTTACATGCTTTGATCATTTAAAAACCAGACCGGTTTGTGGCCCTTACGGACGGGTGTTGAGAACCTCTTTGTTAGTGTAGATTTGAGTTACTAGGAGGGGCATAATCGAAAGGGACGCCCAAGTTTTGCTGAGGACGTCCTTGCAAAATGTCCCGATGGAGGGGCGGGGAAACCCGTATTATCGAAACAAGATGGACGTCCATCTTTCGTTTCGATAATACGGTCGTGGACGCCCAATTCCTGAAATTTAGGTCATCCTTAGAGATGGTCGTCCTTAGACTTGGTCGTTGGAGGAGCCAGCATTTGTAGTGCACTGGTCCCCCTGACATGCCAGGACACCAAACGGGCACCCTACGGGGCACTGCAGTGGATTTCATAAATTGCTCCCAGGTACATAACTCCCTTACCTTGTTTGCTGAGCCCCCCCAAAACCCACTACCCACAACTGTATACCACTACCATAGCCCTTAGAGGTGAAGGCGGCACCTAGATGTGGGTACAGTGGGTTTCGGGTGGGTTTTGGAGGGCTCACATTTATCACCACAAGTGTAACAGGTAGGGGGGGGGATGGGCCTGGGTCCGCCTGCCTGAAGTTCACTGCACCCACTAAAACTGCTCCAGGTACCTGCATACTGCTGTGATGGACCTGAGTATGACATTTGAGGCTGGCATAGAGGCTGGCACTAAATATTTTTAAAGATTTTTTTTTAGGGTGGGAGGGGGTTAGCGACCACTGGGGGAGTAAGGGGAGGTGATCCCCGATTCTTTCCGGTGGTCATCTGGTCAGTTCAGGCACCTTTTTGTGCCTTGGTCGTAAGAAAAACAGGACCAGGTAAAGTCACCCAGATGCTCATCAGGGACACCCTTTTTTTTTTCCATTATGGGTCGAGGACGTCCATGTGTTAGGCACGCCCAAGTCACGCCTTCGCTACGCCTCCGACATGCCCCCGTGAACTTTGGTCGTCCCTGCGATGGAAAGCAGTTGGGGGTCGCCCAAATCGGCTTTCGATTATACCGATTTGGGCGACTCTGTGAGAAGGACGCCCATCTTCCGATTTGTTTCAAAAGATGGCGTCCTTCTTTTTCGAAAATGAGCCTGTGGGTCTCAGTAAGGACATTATAATATGCCACAGTTTCTACCCAACCATTATTGTAGCAGTATTCCAGAGAATATGCTAATCCGCATTACTGTCTCAAGATTCAAATTTTAAAATATTGTCACATCTTGGAAACATTTTTTACCATCCTAGATTTACGATATCAGTCTGCACTAGGTACTAGTACAGTCAATGGCATCACACATTGTAGTTCATTAATAGATGCTCTCATGACAGGGTTGAAGGCATCCTATCCTATAAACTTTAAAATTGCAGGAAAACTATCCAGCTGATTTTCGAAAGAGATCGCCGACCATCTTCTGACACAAATCGGGAGATGGCCGGCGATTTCCTGAAGTTGGCCAAATTGGTATAATCGAAAGCTGATTTTGGCCGGCTCCAACTGCTTTCCGTCGCGGGGCCGGCAAAAGTTCAAGGGGGCATATCGGAACAGTAGCGAAGGCAGGACAGGAGCGGGACGGGGGTGTGCGTTGAGATGGTCGACTTCGCCCGATAATGGAAAAAAGAAAGCCGGCCTTGATGAGAATTTGGTCCACTTTATTTGGACCCTTTTTTTCAGGTCCAAGTCCCAAAAAAGTGCCCCAACTGACCAGATGACCACCGGAGGGAATTGGGAATCACCTCCCCTGACTCCCCCAGTGGTCACTAACCCCCTCCCACCCTCAAAAATACAACTTGAAAAACTTTTTTTGCCAGCCTCAAATGTCATACTCAGGTCCATCGCAGCAGTATACAGGTCCCTGGAGCAGTTGTGGTGGGTACAGTGCGCTTCAGGCAGGTGGACGCAGTCCCATCCTCCCCCCCTACCTGATACACTTGTGGTGGAAAATGGGAGCCCCCTCAAAACCCACCTGAAACTCACTGTACCCACATGTAGGCGCCCCCCCTTCACCCCTTAGGGCTATGGTAGTGGGTTTTGGGGGCTCAGCACCCAAGGTAAGGGAGCTATGCCCCTGGGAGCTATTTTTTTTTTTTACTTTTTAGAAGTGCCCCCTAGGGTGCCCGGTTGGTGTCCTGGCATGTGAGGGGGACCAGTGCACTACGAATCCTGGCCCCTCCCACGACCAAATGCCTTGGATTTGAGATCGCCGACTTCGGTTTCCATTATGGGCAAAAACCGATGTCGGCCATCTCAAACCCAGCCATCTCTGACATTTGGGCGGCCCCAACCGTATTATCTAAACAAAAGATGGCCGGCCATCTTTTTCGATATTACAGTTGGTTCCACCCACTTGCGGAGCCGGCTCCGGAGATGGCCTGGGCCATTCGATTATGCCCCTCTATATAGTTCCAAAAATTATTCAACAGTGCTTTCAATGCACAAATGAGATGACATGCCATTTACAGCCTTTGGAAAGTTAAAGGTAATCTGTTGTGTGAGCCAAATGATGTTGCTAGGTAGAAGTAACATAGTAAATTACGGCAGATAAAGACCTGTACGGTCCATCCAGTCTGCCCAAGTAGGAACAATAGATTTAATATGGCTCCCAGAAGAGGTCTTTCACACTGATTTGAATTGGTAAGTGATGTTCAGTTTAATATCCAACATAGTATGAACAAAATACAATCAAGTAGTAAATCTTTTTTGTTATTTTTCTTCAACTGGGAAAGGGTGGCCCTAAGCAGCTCAAACGAGAGTCATGGATGACAGAGCTCCCACCAGAACTGAAAGGCTTTGGACTTGGTCCAAGGACATTCAAAAGGAAAGCAGATGAAAAATCAGGAGACCGATCGTCGTGGACAGATACGCCAGCTGATAAGGAGAGAAAAGCTAAAGTGAGTATTTAGTTGCATGCACCTCCCTTATGCCTGTCATAAAGATCTTCCTAGAGCCTCATGTACAGTCATCCAGCAGTGCATATCCATGTGGAGTCTCTCCAGAGCATGTGTACTTGCATTAGCTTTTTCTTGAATAAATAAATTTGGGGTTTTCTAGAAAAATCTGAGGTCCCTAATCATGCTGTGCCACAGTGGGGAATGTTTTAGAAGCTGTGTGTGCTATAACACATTACTTGATGGTCTCTTGCCCTACATGAAATGTGTGATTGGAAATGCAAAACAGTGCGTCTCATAATCAGTGATGCTTATAAGATAGACCACAAACTGTGTTGCTGTTCAGGCTCAGAAAATATGCAGGAGTCTAATCGACAAGAGGAAAGATTCATTGATCAGAATTTTAACTCCTGCGGGCCTTTTTTTCACTCTTTATCTCTCTCTTCCCACCCCACTGCCTCTCCTTTCCCTGCATTTCTCTCATCTTACAGCCTCTCTCTCTCTCTCTCTCTCTCTCTCTTCCCTCTTCCATCTTTCTTCTCCCCTTCTCTTCCCCATATCAGAGATTTTCAGAAAACACCAGGAAGGGTACACTTATAATTTTTTCATTGTCAAACTGTGGATCTCCAGTGCACGGGACCAATATTTACATTTGCACCCTCCCCATATACACATTATCTCTGGCCCCCTGCCCACCCCCCATGGCAGTCAAATCCTAGCTGACAAGACAACAGCCAGTGGTGCAGCGACCTGTTGCCTATGTATCTCCTGCCCACACAGTTCACAGCTCAGATCAGCTGTTTGACTTGCTTAGTGCTCTGTAGATTTCTACTGCACTCTGGGGGAGATGCTAGCAACAGTGAAAATGGGTTAGAGAAGCACCTGGCTGGCCATGCCACTGACTCCGCTTTCTTGCCGTCAGCAGGGATCAGACAGCAGTGTGAGGAGGGAACTAAAGATGTAGGGGAGAAAAGAGAGAAGTGATATACTTATATGCAGTGTACAGGCATTAATGGGTACTTAAAAGAATTGGAGCCCAGACTGCTAGTGCCCCCACCCATGATTTTGTTTATTAAAGCAATAATCAATCCCCCCACCCCTTCCCAAGAGTGATCCTAAAAAATGCATAATTGGTCATCATAGTCTTAAAATATTAATTTAAAGTTTAATATTATATATTTGATGTAACATTAGTAACAGTACAAAGCTTTCCTCTAGTTCTAACTGCCAGGTATGTTATGGAGTAATATGAAGCCGTTCAAAAAGACCACTCAGAGCCTATACCATAGTTGGCATACCATAAGAGCACTATGAGGACTCAAATGGCACTAGCCCTACATCTCCTACTACATCTCCTTCTGGGAGAACAAGACAACTAGGACTGTTCCAGATTCCTACACAAAAATTACTAGTAGAATCATTCAGCTCTGTCACACCTGCAAAACAAACATTCCCCTACCAAATACAAAACAAGGGATCACTAGTTAGAAATAGAAATAAGCAGAGAAAAACCAAACTGGAAGCCTCAATAAGCCATCTGTCCAGCATCTCACTTTTCTCCCTCCATCCATCCAGCACGTCCCCTTTCTTTTTCTCTCTCCCCCGTCCATCCAGCAATGTTCCCTCTAAGGCATGTGGGAGTCTTCCACCTGTGCTTTACCATTGGGAGTGGTGCTGGATTATCACGGTTTCAACTGAGAATAGGCAGGTAGGTTTGCTGGGAATTCTGCAGAGCATGCTTGCCCTTTACAACTGAAAACATGATATTGCTGCACCACTTCCAATGATAGGAATGCCGGGGGACTGCCATGCATCTTAGAGGGAACATTGGTGTCCAGCATCTTCCCCTTGCTTTCTTCCTTTCCACCTGCGTGTGCTCAAGATCTGCTGCATCCCACCCTGTCCAACTCAGATTTCTTGCTTTAAAGGGGTCAGGACACAGCAAGCATTTTCTTTTACTGCTGCCACTTTTTTTCTTATGTTTGGGGACTCGTCTAATCCCCTCCATTGTAATGGCAACAGCTGCAGCATTGAGACCTGATAGAGCCGCCCCTGAAGCTGAGGTGAAGCGCGAAGTGCTCATTTTCACTTCATCCTATTTCTCTGTTCCTGGAGGGCTCACAATCTAAGTTCTGTACCCGAGGCAGTAGAGAATTAAGTGACTTGCCCAAGATCACAAGGAGCAACTATGGGATTTGGATCAGGCACCTCTGGATATCAAGACTGGTGCTCTAACCACTAGGCTACTCCACTAACCAGCCTGAAGATTCTTAGCCAGATCTACTCCCTAACCCATTACCACAGCACACACCCTTATGTTATCCTCTTCGCAATTTTCTGCAATCTGGTAACCATTACAGCTTCTTCATCTTCTTCCTTCCTCTCCCTCCTCAAGCCACCCAACGCCATAACAGTGTAATTTTATAACAGTATACTTTGGCCCAGGCAACATACATCTATGTGCCCTATATAAAATTGCCTAGGAAAATAAGATGCACTTATTATTAGTAGTAGTAGCATTATTCATGGCACATAATACAAAGATTTGTCTGGTATCTCTGGAGAATTCAGGCTTCATTCAGAAGCTTAGGAATTATCCAAGTACATTCGTAAAAATGTAGCTTGAACAACCAAAACTGTTTTTTGTAAGTCTGCTGTTGTCAAATCTGAAATTTCAAGGTTTTGTGGAAATGTATCCAGCCTTGGTGTAATATTGCCTAAGGCTTCTTCAACAAGATTTTAGACAGTGCTGGGATGGAGCCAGCAATGGAGTCAGCTGTCTTGTTACATATGGATACTAACGACATAGGAAAATGTAGGAGGGAGGTTCTGGAAGCCAAGTTTAGGATCTTAGGTAGAAAGCTAAAATCCAGAACCTTTTTCAGAAGTGCTCCCCATTTACGCGCAGAACCCGAGAGGCAGGCAGAGCTCTGAAGTCTCAATGTATGGATGAGACGATGGTACAGGGAGGAGGGATTTAGATTTGTTAGGAACTGGGCAATATTCTGGGGAAGGGGGAGCCTATTCTGAAAGGATGGACTCCACCTTAACCAGGAAGGGGCTGCTGGCACTAACATTTAAAAAGGATATAGAGCAGCTTTTCAATTAGGAGGGAGCCAACAGTTGCTCATTACTCAGGAGCTCATGGTTCGGAGTGAGGTATCCTTGAATGATACTATTATAACAGGGCATTTAGGGAATCCCAATAGAGAGGTTTCAGTAAAGGTGAAAGAAAGCCAGAAGAGTTTAAGGGTAACCCAGAGCAAACGTTGCAAATTAATCCCTGCAAACTTCTAAGCAGCTTGTAGATGCAAGGAAAAATTACACTTTGAAGAGTCTGTCTACAAATGCTAGATGCCTAAAAAAATTAGATAGGAGAGTTAGAGTATATAGCACTAAATGAAGAGGTAGATATAATAGCTATCTCAGGGACCTGGAGGAAAGAGGACAATTAGTGGGACACTGTCCTGCGTATTTTCGAAAGAGAAGGCCGGCCATCTTCAGACACAAATCGGGAGATGGCCAGCCATCTCTCAAGTCCAGCAAAATCGGCATAATCGAAAGCCGATTTTGGCCGGCCTCAACTGCAGTTCGTTGCGGAACCAACCAAACTTTAAGGGGGTGTGTCGGAGGCGTACTGAAGGCGAGACGGGGGCGTTATTAACACATGGCCACCCTCAGCCAATAATGGAAAAAAGAAGGGCGGCCCTGACGAGCATTTGGCCGACTTTACTTGGTCCATTTATTTTCAGGACCAAGCTTCAAAAAAGTGTCCAAACTGACCAGATGACCACCGGAGGGAATCGGGGATGACCTCACTGTACTCCCCCAGGGGTCACCAACCACCTCCCACCCTAAAAAAAAAAAAAAAAAATTAAAAACATTTTTTTGCCAGCCTCTATGCCAGCCTCAAATGTCTTACCCAGCTCCATGACAGCAGTATGCAGATCCCTGGAGCAGTTTTAGTGGGTGCAGTGCACTTCAGCCAGGCAGACCCAGGTCCACCCCCCCCCCCCTACCTGTTACACTTGTGGTGGTAAGTGTTGAGCCCTCCAAACCCCCCCAAAACCCACTGTACCTACATGTAGGTGCCCCCCTTCACCCATAAGGGCTATGGTAGTGGTGTACAGTTGTGGGGTTTGGGGGGGGGCTCAACACCCAATGTAAGGGAGGTCTGCACCTGGGAGCAATTTTTGAAGTCCACTGCAGTGACCCCTAGGGTTCCCGGTTGGTGTCCTGGCATGTGAGGGGGACAAGTGCACTACAAATGCTGGCCCCTCCCATGACCAAATGCCTTGGATTTGGCCGGGTTTGAGATGGCCGGCATCGGTTTCCATTATCAGCGAAAACTGATGCCGGCCATCTCTGACATTTGGCCGGTCCCAACCATATTATCGAAACGAAAGATGGCTGGCCATCTTTTTTGATAATACTGTTCGGGACTGCTCTTTGCGGCACCAGCCATATAGATGGCTGGCGCCGTTCAATTATGCCCCTCCACGTTACCAGGGTATAAATTATATCGCAATGATAGGGTGGATCAAATTGGAGAGGGGTGGCACTGTATGTTAAAGAGGGAATTGAGTCAAAATAAAAGTTCTGCATGAAACAGACAGCAACTTGGAATCCTTGTGGATAGAAATTCCATGTGTAAAGGGAAAGAATATACATGTAGGGCTATACTACCATCTGCTAGACCAGAACAATTTGACAAATGAAGATATGTTAACAGAAATTTTAAAAGCTAGCAAATTTGGCAACAGTATAATAATGGGTGATTTCAATTACCCGACTAAATAGAAACAAAATCTCTATATGCACTGAGAAATACTCGAGGTATTTTATTTGAAGGAGAGAGGATCTCAGATACCAAGCTCAGATTTTTGAGTTAACTCATTAAAGTTTGTGCTCAATTGATCACTTTCATTCATTGATCCAAGATATCATAGATATGAAGGAGTGAAAGGGGCACTCAGGGAGGACAGGGCCATAGCAGAGAGGGTGAATGAATTCTTTGCATCGGTCTACCTGTACCAGAGATCTACCTGTACCGGAGATGGTTTTCAAGGGTGACTGTAGAGAGGAATTGAAAGAAATCTCAGTGAACCTGGAAGATGTAACTGAGCCAAATTGACAAATTAAAGAGTAGTAAATCACCTGGATTGGGTGTTATTTTTTTAAAATTATTTTATTTATGCATTTTCAAATATTGCATTCATATTATACAAATGTTAGAATCTAGATATAATTTTTAGGTAATCAAACAAAACTCTTCCTTTCCATATCTTATATATGTAAGGAGTGCTTAGCAAAAGAATAATAATAATAATAATATATATTGACCACAAATATTGGGGGATACAAGATAATAGGAATTTAAACACAACAAATAAGAAATTTTATATAAATCGAGAGGAGGAGCACAATAAACCCGCTAGCAGGTTTTACTACTACTACTACTATTTAGCATTTCTATAGCGCTACAAGGCGTACGCAGCGCTGCACAAACATAGAAGAAAGACAGTCCCTGCTCAAAGAGCTTACAATCTAACAGCGTATTATCCAGTGAGACTATTCAGTATGAAACATTCCCTTTTTCTTTAGCAATTATATATTCTTGCATTTTCTTTGGATCAAGGAGTGGCCTAGTGGTTAGAGTGGTGGACTTTGGTCCTGAGGAACTGGGTTCGATTCCCACTGCAGGCACAGGCAGCTCCTTGTGACTCTGGGCAAGTCACTTAACCCTCCATTGCCCCAGGTACAAATAAGCCACATTGAGCCTGTCATGAGTGGGAAAGTGCGGGGTACAAAAAAAAAATACGTAATTTACATTACTTATAGATACCAAGCATCTACATGGATATTTCAAAACATAAGTACCACCTAAGGCTAGAATTTTAGGTTTTAAAGCCATAAACTCTCGCCTTCTATTTTGTGTATCTCTATTCAAATCAGGAAATATCTGAACTTTTTCAGCAAAGAATTTTGCATTCATATGTCTAAAGTATAATCGAAATATATTATTCCTATCTGACTCAAATGCAAATGAAACTAGAAGAGTTGTTCGTTGAGTTATCACATCCAATGAGCTTTCCAGGAAATCAATAATATTAAGTTCAGGTTGGGGTTCTAAAGCACGAGACTTGATTCCTTGAATATATTGTGCTCTAACGATGGGTGGAAAACCCTCCGTTGGAACAGATAATACTTCCACAAAATATCTTTTGAGGATATCAATTGCTGGAACCATATTCCATAACAATGTGTATAACTTAATTAGTTAAACTAATCAGCACTGTTAATTGGATGTTAACAAGCAATTAGCACTAACTGGCATTAATTAGAATTTATGTGCTCTACTTGCTAAGCATATTCTGTAACATGCTCATAAATTCTAAGGTGTATAGTTGAAAAGTGGGCGTGATTATGGGAGTGGAATGGGCGGGTCATGGGCAATTCTAAAATCTATGTGCATTGTTATAGAATATACACCCTGTCTAAGCCTAATTTAGAGTTTGGGATTTACGCCAGGTTTTAGTTGCCATAATTGACTGCAACTAAATTTAGTTGCTTCGGGGCAGCACTTGGTGTGTTCTATAACACACACCTAGATTAAAGCGTACTTTATAGAATATGCTTTGATTTTCCTTGCAGAAATCGAGGTGCGATATATAGAATCTAAAAATTAGGCATTCAAGTTACAATTAGGGGCATGTGGATAATGCGTCTGAATATTCTACCCAGTGGCACTTTCCAGGTAGCAGGTGCTGCTCTCCAGATAAGTGATTTTGCATATTGACCCAGTGTTTAAAACCAACAAGGCTATGATCAGGAAAAGCGGGAGGTTAAAACATAAAGGATAAATAAACGCTGGGGTTTTGTAATATTTACTTTTTCCTCCTTTTTTTTTTAGGAAAGACGAGAAGCAAAGACATCAACTAGCAAAGGTGAAGAGGAAAGCAATATATCAGAAAGAGACAAAAAAATGGCTGAGCAAGTGTCTTCATACAATGTAAGTGGAGTGAAGTTCTATGATTTCCTTACTTTGTTTTAAGTTCTGTCTGTTATTAGTCTCGTATCTCGGAGTGGAGGAGTGGCCTAGTGGTTAGAGTGGTGGACTTTGGTCCTGGGGAACTGAGGAACTGAGTTCGATTCCCACTTCAGGCACAGGCAGCTCCTTGTGACTCTGGGCAAGTCACTTAACCCTCCATTGCCCCATGTAAGCCGCATTGAGCCTGACATGAGTGGGAAAGCACAGGGTACAAATGTAACAATAAATATATATATATTGAAGTTACTGGAGGCCCCATCTGGGACAGGGGAGCCAAAGAATGGTGTCCTTGTTCTTGTTTATCACAGAATGAGGATCAATCCCAGAAGCAGTTGCACATATTGTTGAATTCAAGCAGATTCATGCAGAATGTATACCAAGTCCATAAAGCAACAAGACTTTAAACAAAGTAGGGCTGTACCGAATACTCGTGTTTGATTCGATTCAACCCCGAATAGTGCCTCAAATACATTATTCGTATTCGGCCAAATAGTGATTTTTTAAAAATTCAAACACACCAGGGGCTTTACTGTGTTAAATCCTACTCAAATAAACACTTGATCCCTGATTTACTACTACTACTTAACATTTCTAAAGCGCTACTAGGGTTACGCAGCGCTGTACAATTTAACATAGAAGGACAGTCCCTGCTCAAAGAGCTTACAATCTAAAGGACACGTGAACAGTCAGTCTGATAGGGGCAGTCAAATTGGGGCAGTCTGGATTTCCTGAAAGGTAAGAGTTAGGTGCCGAACGCAGCATTGAAGAGGTGGGCTTTAAGCAAAGACTTGAAGATGGGCAGGGAGGGGGCTTGGCGTAAGGGCTCGGGAAGGCTGTTCCAAGCATAGGGTGAGGCGAGGCAGAATGAGCGGATTTCATGTTGCTACTTTTATTATTTGTTACGTTAAAGCTCAATGCCCATTATTCGTATTCGTAGTTTGCCAAATAATATTTTTCATTATTCATATTCAACAAAATAGTGAAATATGATAGTCGGTACAGCTCTAAAACAAAGTAGCAAGATGAAGGTAAATAATTAAACAATCCAGGCAGGCAAGCAGACAAGATCCCAGGTAGGCCACACAAGAGCAAGGTACATTCAGGATCTTCGTATAGTTAAAAACACTGGAGAGGGACTATATTTGCCTCTGATGAACCAGTCAAGAGCCCTGCTCAGGGCAGGATAGAAATCCCCCCAAGAACAAAGGACTGGTCCCCCTATTTGACCAGTTCAAACACTGGAGCACAGAGCTAGTGAATAGAGAACATAGGTGCAAATGTAATTATTACTACTACTAATCATTTCTATAGCATTACTAGATGTACGCAGCACTGTACACATTATATGCAGGCACTTTCTCTGTTGCTAGAGGGCCACAATATAAGCATTTTTTGCCTGGGGCAATGGAGGGTTAAGTGACTTGCCCAAGGTCACAAGGAGCTGCAGTGGGAATCGAACCCATCTCGCCAGGATCAAAGCCCCTTTGCACTAACCATTAGGCTACTCCTCCACCCAAACAGTGGAGAGCTCCCCCCAAGAGGAATTCAGCACTGTCTTCTGGCTAGCTCCTCTGGGATGAGGAGAGACTCCTGTAGGGCTGCATTTTATTTATTTTTAATTTTTTAATTTATAGCCCATTCTATCTAAAATTCTAGGCAGGGTATAAAAAACATACACATACACAATATAATTAAAGTAAACAATAAAATCAAAACATCATCATCAGACATCACTTAAAATTACTGTTAATGCTATCTGCCCAGAAAAGAAAAGTACCATCAAAAGCTTGCTGAAATGGTGGTTGGGGGGGGGGGGGAGGGGTGCTAGAGAGCCCAAATGGGATGGCCGCTTGAGAGGGAAGCGCCTTCCCAAACTAGCATATTTTTCGCACGACCATGTAGATTTCACCTTTTTGAAGCTATTTGGTACTGCATAAAGTATACCTCTGCAGGAAACTGGGAAAATTGATATAAAATCTGAAATTACTAAACTCACTGCCAGGATGTCAGCCATAGATTCTCAACTGGGTGTTCTCGAAGGGAAAAGTGCACAACGGGAGGAAGTGGTTTCCAATCAAAACATGAACCAGAAGGGCCTGCGCATGCTAGAATCGCAGATGAAAGATTTTGGTAATCAATGCTGCTGCAAAACTTAAGAATTCTAGGAATGTATGAAGGTTCTGAGAGCGGAGATATGGTGAAATTTATGGAACAATGGCTCCCTTCGGGGCTGAATATACCTTGAGAGTGGCCCTTGGAATTAGAGAGAGCACACCATGTTCTCGCTTGAGCACCCTCAGGAAATAGCATATCTTGTTCTATTGTGCTCTAGTTGCTTTGCTATCCAAAAGTAGCTCTCATCGTGAAAAAGATGAGATCTTTACAGAAAATTCAATGACATGGCCAAAGCATCTATATTGTGGCTGACTTCACCAAAGCGACTTCAGAAAAATGTCATTGATTTCTCATGCTTCGGCAGCAGCTAAAGTCTATTGAGGCTAGATATGGTCTTTTAGCTCCAGCTCATATGAAAGGTACACATAGAGAGGCATTTTCGAATGAAATGTCCAAGTTGCGATTTGGACGTCTTTGCAAAATGGCAAAATCCAGGGGCAGGGAAACCCATATTTTCGAAAAAAGATGGACATCCATCTTTTGTTTCGAAAATACCATCAGAGATGTCCAAATCCTTAAATTTGGACTTCCCTAGATTTAGACATCCTTGGATCTGGATGTTTCTGACTTTCGGCTTTTTTCGAAACCAAAGACATCCATGTCAAAAACTTCCAAATGCAAGCCATTTGGGCGTGGGAGGAGCCAGCATTTATAGTGCACTGGTCCCCCTGACATGCCAGGACACCAACTTGACACCCGGCACTGCAGTGGACTTCAAAAATTGTTCCCAGGAACATAGCTCCCTTACCTTGTGTGCTTAGCCCCTCAACCCCCCCCCCCCCCCCCCCCCCCCAAAAAAAAAAAAACCCAGTACCCACAACTGCACACCACTACCATAGCCCTTATGGGTGCAGGGGGGAACCTATATATGGTACAGTGGGTTTGTGGTAGGTTTTGAGCTCGCTGTTTCCTCCACAAATGTAACAGGTAGGGGGGGGTGGGTATGGGCCTGGATCCGCCTGTCTGAAGTGCAGTGCAGTACCCACTAAAACTGCTCCAGGGACCTGCATGCTCTGTCATGGACCTGAGTATGACATCTGAGGCTGGCATAGAGGCTGGCACAAAATATTTTTAAAGATTCAAGAACTTGAAACACTACAGTATCTTCATCTACTACAAAAGTGTTTTATCTACTTCGTAGTGACCTCAGTTGTGCTCATTGCCAACAGTATTTTTTTGGCAATGGATCAAGCACACAGTTCTTCATTGGCTCCCTTTTAACGCCACTTTAATTATTTTATATTATGAATAACTCATTCTTATATATATCTTATTTCAAATACTCATCTTATATGAGTTGTGTCAGGTCATGGGATTGATGTTATCGCCCGACATGCATGTTTCGCCCTAGTCCAGGGCTGTCTCAAGGACTGACCCCCTTGCCGTCTTAGCGACAGCTCTGCTTTTTAATTAAAGGCATGTATCACCGCAAAGATACATCCCTTTGTAGTAGATGAAGATACTGTAGTGTTTCAAGTTCTTGAATCTGGGACCCAAGGGTGATATATAGAGAAATTATTCGTAATAAAAACACATCTGGATGAAAACGTCCAAGTGTTTGTCAGGGACATCCTTGTTTTTTTTGATTATGGGTCAAAGATGTCCAAGTGTTAGGCACGCCCAAGTCCGCCTTCACTACGCCTCCAACATGCCCCCTTGAAATTTGGATGTCCTTTCGATGGACTGCAGTTGGAGACGTCCAAAATCGGGTTTCGATTATACCGATTTGGACGTCTCTGTGAGAAGGACGTCCATCTTCCGTTTTATGTCGAAAGATGGACGTCCTCTTTCGAAAATGAGTCCAATAGTGAACTTATGCAGATCCAAATGCTGGAAGCTACATTGTGGAGCAGGAGTTGCTAATACATATGACCTGTTTTTCTCTTTTATTTCCTGTGGTGTCTCTTCTATCATTTTGGGATGGGCATATTTTCTACTACAGAAAATTTGACTTTGGTATTCTGTTTGCAAGTTGGATAACAACTTTTGACAGTTTTTGCCTGTTAAATATGTTCTGATCTGCTATTTCATGATTATTCGCTGGTTCGGGGTGGCTTTCCTTTCATTCCCGTCACTGGGTTCTTTTACCCCTGCTGAGGCGCATGTGCTTTGCTATCAGAGTTTTTTGAGCAGTCTTGGTTTTGTGTGAGAGTGTGTGTGGGGGGGGGGGGGGGGAGGAGGTGTTGAAATCATTTTTTAAACTAGAGAGTTTTCGTCTTTGTTATATTGCTGTATGCTGATATCCAAATATGAGATGCTATATACTGTTCATTGTTTTACTGAATCCCAGTTTTACTCTGGGCGATTACTTATACCCTGTAAATTTTCCCATTGGAATGACATGTAAAATGCTCTCATTGAATGTTAAAGACATTAGTAGCTCTGTGAAGCAAAAAAAAAAAAAATACTCCGATATAGTAAACAATTACATTCTCAAGTATTTTTTTCTCCAGAACACACGGTTAATGGCTGCTGAATCTCTCAAACTTGAGAGAGTGGGTTAATGACTGTTCTTTTTCAGCTGCTCTATCTAGCAAAGGTAGAGTGGCAATCCTACTAGCTAAAGGTTTGGACTATAAATTGATTTCAGATAAGTCAGACATAAATGGTAGATGAGTCATGACTACCATTCAGTTGGATCAGCAATGTTTTAATTTTTTAAAATGTATATGGTCTGAATTCAGATGATATAGCATTTTTCTATTAGTTTTCCTGTCAACTTGCTTCCACCAAAGTGCACCATATCATTGTAGGTGGGGATTGGAGTTTGGTACTTGATTCTGTAATTGATTTGTAAAAAAAAATCAACATCTATATATCTCAGCCCTAGGTCTTTGATAATTTTAAAACAATTGATGTTGGACCATGCTTTATTGGATATTTGAAGGCTTATGAATCCCACTGATATAGATTTTACTTTTTACTCCACACCGTACTATTCCTGTATGAGGCTGGGCTATTTTCTCATATCCAAGACTTTGGATCAAATAAGAAGGCTACTATTTAGGCATGTCATTTATCTGATCATGCTGGGATAACTCTAACTTTTACTACTCCCAGTTTAGCGCCTACTCAGAAGTCTTTGGAGGCTTTTGAATGACCTTGATTTTATTAAAAATATGGAAAGGCGGACAAACGAGTATTTTCAAACTGAGACAGATTTCTTGTCATATGACAGATGTTCCCAAACCCGGTCCTGGAGGCACCCCAGCCAGTCAGGTTTTCAGGATATGCACAATGAATCTTCATGAGAGTGATTTGCATGTAGTGAAGGCAGTGCATGCAAATCTCTCTCTTGAATATTCACTGTGGATATCCTGAAAACCTGACTGGCTGGGGTGCCTCCAGGACCGGGTTTGGGAACATCTGTCATATGGAATGCATATAAAGCATATATCTGTGGAAAGATTATTGCCTACAGTGCTAAACAAAATAAGCTCCATAAGCAAAAACCTATCACTCTAGATGAGAATATTAAGTTCAAGGAACGTTGGTTTTATGCTCAACCAACTCCAGCTTTGCAAGCCCAGTTACAGCAACTAAAAATTCCATTTTACCTGAAAGGGCAGGTATGCTACTTTGTAGAGAAAATGATGTCTATTATGAATAGTGGAATAGGGCAGGAAGGGCTACTTGCCAATTATTTAAAGCATGAGCGTAAAAGTGAAAAAAATTCACTCTATCTGGTCAGGAAATGCTCTTTGCACCGATCCAGTGAATATTGCAAAACAATTTAAGTTATTTTATGATCAACTTTACGCGTCGGGTACTGATCCTGATCACTCTCATATATTGGATTTTTTTCTTGTACTCTTACTCCTCCTACCATTATAAAAAAGCCCAATTGGAAATGCTAAATGGTCCCATTACAGGAGCAAAAATAAGGGCATCCATCAAAAGTCCTGGGCAGCAGAAGGCCCCAGGTGGTGTTGGATTGCCAGTTGAATTTTTTCATGTTTTTCAAGGTTTGCTCATTCCTAAGTTATTGCAACTATATATGTCCTTTCTGGAATCTGGTGCTAGTGTGGGATCCTTTACTGAGGCAGTAATTAAACCCAGTAGGGATCCCTTGCTTACTAAAAAATTGCAGACCTATATCTTTGCTCAATTACAGCTATAAGATCTATTCCAAAATTTCAACTGATTAGCTAAAGTAATGTCCCACATTATCCGCCCCTAACAATGTGGTTTTGTTCAGGGGAGAATGACATCAGACAATACAAGAGTTTTTTTTGTCATTCCTTACAGACTGCAAAGACCTCAGGTGAACCTCTTTGTGTTATGTCTTTAGATGATGAATGGAAGTATCTTTTTGACATTCTTTTATATTTTCATTAACATGGTCAAACTCTTATATTCTTGTCCGGTGGCCAGATTGAAAGTGGATGGGACTGTAACAACTTAGAGGCACCCGCCAGTGGTGTCCTTTATCCCCTCTCCTTTCAGTTTGGCTCTGTAGAGGAGTGTGGTAGCCGTGTTAGTCCACTCTTAAGGTTATCAATAGAAATCAAACAAAATAAAACATGGAAAAGAAAATAAGATGATACCTTTTTTATTGGACATAACTTAATACATTTCTTGATTAGCTTTCGAAGGTTGCCCTTCTTCGTCAGATCGGAAATAAGCAAATGTGCTAGCTGACAGTGTATATAAGTAAAAACATTCAAGCATTGCTATGACAGTCTGACAGGGTGGGAGGATGGGGGTGGGTAGGAAGTATGCATGGGGACATCAAAGCATATCATTGATGTCCCCATGCATACTTCCTACCCACCCCCATCCTCCCACCCTGTCAGACTGTCATAGCAATGCTTGAATGTTTTCACTTATATACACTGTCAGCTAGCACATTTGCTTATTTCCGATCTGACGAAGAAGGGCAACCTTCGAAAGCTAATCAAGAAATGTATTAAGTTATGTCCAATAAAAAAGGTATCATCTTATTTTCTTTTCCATGTTTTAGTTTGGCTCTGGAACCTCTATTGATGTGAACTCGCACACATCTACAAATGCAAGATATAACAGTTGGACGCTCAGAGGTAAGCCGTCCATCACTATTCCACATGTCTTGTGTTTTGGTAAATTGTCTGGGTATTCCATCAACTTGGACAAAACAGAAGTACTCCTCCTCACTTCATATTGTACTAAGGATACGATTAGTATGTTTAGTCTTAAATGGTGTGATACAGATATTAAATATTTAGGGATAAAATTTAAACGCACCCTTGAGGATACTCTGCAACATAATATACAGTTGTTGCTAACCAAAGTTAGAGATCTCTGTACTGCATGGTCGCCTTTATAGCTCTCTTGGTGGGGTCATATGGAAGCCATACGAATGGTAATTGCACCTCAAGTCCTTTATGTGTACTTCCCTTCCAGTTTTGCTGTGTAAAACCATTGATAATCTGCTGGTAAAATTTTGTGGTTATCTAAGCCACCTAGAATTTCTCTCAATAAGCCAAAGTGGGCCTAAAGAACTTGGATTTTCTGATTTTTACCACGTAAGCTAAGGCCACTATCTTGCGTGCTGCCGGTTTGTGGTACCAGGAACATTCTGATGGTGATGTTCCTTGTTGGCTTTCTTTGGAGCGTGTGTTGGTGACACCCTATGCACTTAATGATCTTGTGAGAACTACAGGCATTAATGTAGTTCATCAGTGGATAGTTTTGAGAACAACTTTCCAGACCATAAAGCAATTAGGGCCCTGTTTACTAAGCCGCACTGTAAGCACGCTAACTTTTTAGCGTGCGCTAAAAATTAGCACATACTAACAATAGAGACACCCAATATATTCCTGTGGGTGTCTCTAGCACTAGCACGTTCTAATTTTTAGCGCACACTAAAAGGTTTGCATGCCTACAGCAGGGCTTAGTAAAAAGGGCCCTTAGATTTGACCTTTCCCACTTCTATGTTTGACCATTTGGATACCCTACTATGGGGTAATCCCTGCATTTGTATTGGCAAGGTCTGTTTATTCTAGTCTATTTGGGCTCTCCTTGGCATTTGGAGACTGAACTCGCAACCAACTCATGGCATTTATGGACTTACAAACTCTACATATGGACTTTTTTCTTATCAGGTTTTTAAATATTTTCAGTTGAAACAATGTTTGAACTGGCCTCAGAACTTTAAGCTATCAAATTTATTGGATGCTGAGCCAGGAGTAACCTTATTTTTATGATCGTTGGGCTGCACAAAGCATGTTATTTCTCAGATATATAAACATTTGATATGTCATCATTCTCACAAATCATTGATCCTTCAGGCTGTCTGGGAAGTGGAACTGAAAGTGACTTTAAGTGTATCCCAATGGTCTAAATTCTGGTTAAAGTATAATCGTCCTCTTCAATCGGCACCGACTCTACAGTCACTATACTTTGTTTTTCATAAGGCCATTTGGACTCCAATCAAGACACAATGAGTCAAATCCAATTCTGTTTGGGTACATTTCAACACATGACATATGACTGTCCTGTTTTATCTTCCTTCTGGTCTGATGTTTGGTCTATGATCAGTCATATCCTTCCGATATGTGATACTACTGTAATGCTATGTTCAGTGGTGAATGACTATGGTTGTGGTGAAGATCAACAAAAGTAACTGGACATTATGCTTGGCACTAAAAGTGATATTAAGTCATTAGAAAACTGCTGTAGCAGTGTCGTTTATCAGTGGTGGAATTATTTGAGTCAAATAGCCAAGTATGAATATCATCTTGCAGAATGGTGCTGTGCACTTGCTTGACACGATATGGGCACCACTGATATTGTTTAGAGAGGCTTGACTGATTTTGTCATACCCTTGGGTTTTTTGATAGGCTTGTTTACAGCTGTCATTTGCTTTTGCTTTTGAATTATTTTGCTGTCGTTTATATATACATTCTACTGTATTTGTATACTGCTCTTTTGGTTTGATGTTTACCTTAATGTCGCTTAGGACTGATTGCCCCTTTTCTCTGTATGTCCGATTTTCTTTCCTTGCAAATTTCAATAAAAATTGTTGGAACTAAAAAAAAAAAAAGCTTGCTGAAATAAAAATGTTTTAAGAGATTTTTTTAAAACCTCTTAGCTTTTAATAGATCTCATTTTTGGCAGGTACTGTTCCACAATTTTGGGCTGACAATATAAAAAAGAAAAGTTCCTATATTTATCCAGTTTAACTATGTGGAAGGAAGGGACATCCAGTAGGTCTTGTGTTGCTAACCTAAGGAGCCAGGTCAGTTGGTATGTGCATAAATTTGAAGCAGTAGAAACCAGTACATTATTATTGGCAAGTTTGAAAATTAAAAAAAAAGGATCTTATAGCAGATTCGCCATTCAGTAGGCAACTAGTAAAGCTTAATTACAAGAGGAGTAACATGCTCAAATTTAGAAATGCCTACTATAATATGGGCTGTAGTATTTTGAGCAACTTGTAGACTTTGTTAAATTGTACAGCGCTGCGTAACCCTAGTAGCGCTCTAGAAATGTTAAGTAGTAGTAGTAGTAGATCTCAACCAGTCGTTTGGTAAACCTAAAAAGAGCCCATTACAATATTTAAAAAAAAAAGGAGTTACAAGACTGTACTACGTTTCTAGAATTGTAGGAGCTTAAATAATCCTTATGTACTGTATTTTTAACATAGGCTTTCATAGACAAAGAAAAGTCTCAAATCACACCAAGATATTTGAATCTCATCTCATCAACAATAGGTATAACAATATCAATAGTGAAAGAAGTGGGAAAATTAAACACGGGATGGCTGGATAACATCGTTCCTGCATCCTGTCCATTCCTTCACCTCCCTTTAAACGTATTCTTTTCTGTTCTGTATTTCTTGTTATTCGCGCTCTGCATTTCTTTTTGGTTACGCTGTGTTTGAGATTGTCTCCTCCTATAGAACTGTCTTTATCAGGTTTTATCTTTCAAGGTTTTTTTATTTGTTTTTTTTAGTGCTGAGCTTTCTGTTATTATTTTTGTAACTTGCTGAGGGGTCAGTATTGAGGCTGGAGTTCATTTGTATGCATGATAGTGTAGTGTCTGGTGCATGGTTTTGCATGCAAGGTAGGGAAGGAGAATTGGAAGAGCAGCAGAAGTCTGGGTTGCCATTGCCATTTTCCCCTATCTGTGCTAGCCCCTCTCCATCTTGCCACTTCTGTACAATTTCTTACAGTCTTTATTTACTTTTGTCTAAAACTTCCTCTCTGATCTCTTATTCTTAGTTTGTTTTGACTTCACATTTCATTTTCTTTCTGTCTCTTTCTAGACTTTGTTTTATCCCTCTCTACATGGTGCATTTGTTTTTGCTGTTCCCTATCTGGTTTCTGTCACGATGTGTGTGTCTATATCTCTCTCTTTTTACCACTTCTCTTTAGTTTTAGGTTTATTTCTTTGATTAGGGATAGATTTAGTCTTAGTCTCTTCTCCTTTTTGTTTGCTCTCTTCCATGCTACCCTCCTTTTCCCTTTGTCATGCCTCTTTTTCCTCCCTTCCTTCCTAGCCTGTCTCACTTCTTGTAGTGTGGGTTTCTGCTACTTTCTTTTAGGGAGGCTCATTCAGTGAATGAGGGGGCAAAGCTTGGAGAGGAGGCCAGCTTGTGCCATTCATGATGCGCATGTTTGCTTTGTCTTTCTTAAATCTGCCAGAGGAGAGCAGCAGCTCCTAGCATCCAAATCTTTAACTTGCTGTACTGTAGCTTTATTGCTTACAGACATTACAAGAAACTGCTCCTGTAAAACACAGTCTTAATCAATTAACAGGATAGAAATTGCCTGTGTTTCTTCTAACCATTAGCTGAATGGTGCAGTGGTAATAAATGCAGCCTTATATTACCTTATTAGCAAAAATGCCGCAAAATTGTCAGCAGGTTTTAATATTTGTCCTGCTGTTATTTTACACTAGTAGAAATCCTAATCAGACAGCTAGTATGGCTTCCTGCAAAATCTCTTTGTGAGCCATGCTAGGTGCCTTTCACCCAAGCAGTAGCACCTATTTGAGAGGGCCCATCCATCTATCTGTCTGTCTTTCCATTCATGTTGGTTTATTTGTGCTTGCAAGAGGATGGGATGTTGAAGATTTGAGTGTATGGGGGAAGAGAGGCCAGAATGCCTGTAGGCTAGTAAGCACAAACCCTACAACCCCCAACACACACACATCCAGCCCCTCACCCACCTCTGCTTGATTCCTCCCCCTCACCACCTATACCACTCCTATCTCTTCTCTTTATGTCCCTCCCACCCTCTTCCCTCATTTCCTCCCAATTCTCTCCACCTTTACCCTTCCCCATACCTACACCCCACCTCTATGTCCCCCACCTCCCCACATACACACCAAAAACTGATTTTTAAAAATCCACAGAAAACCACTCACTGAGGAGCTTCACAGCCCCTGCTAGCCTCAGAAGACACTTTAGCATGTGTCTTCACACATGCATGAGTTTGCAAATGGGGGGGACTGCGCCATTTTGTCTCACGATTCACCAGATTCTATATAGGCCGCCCAAAGGTGGCGTGCAGTTTTAGGCACGGATCCCAGATCCACACGTAATCTATTTAGCCAATAGGTAAGAACAATCAATTATTGGCATTAATTGGCAGTAATTAGGAGTTACACATGGATCTGCCCTGTACCCTATTTTATAAAATGCTTGCCTAGATTTCCTAGCACTCAACTCCAAAGGGGGCGTGGTCAAGGGAGGGATATGGGTGGGTCAGGGGTGTTCCCAGAATTAAGGTGCAATGTTCTAGAATATTTGGATTTGTATGCCTAACAGCGATTATTTTGGGCACCAACATTTGGCAGGTGTAAATGCTGGTGACCATAGTTGGGCACAAAGGGCCTTATTCTATAAAGGTTATGCTCCTAAATTCACGCATAAATTTATGCTTATAAATTTAGGAGCGTAATTTGTACTCCTAAATGTATGCTAAATCTATGTGCTTAATAGGCCCTAAATTAGGAGCATGAGCGTTATAGAATAAGACCCATAATGAGTTCTAAGCTCATATTCTGTAAAGGGCGTTTGGCACAGAGCGCCCTTTTCAGTATACTAGCTTAGCACAGATCATCCCAGCGCCTAACTGTGGGCACCATTTGCTGAATTCCACCCTATAAGTGTGCACTTTTCAACTTGTTTGTGTTGGTTGAGCATCAGACATCATCATATAGTTAACGGGTAGTGGAGTGAGATTGTATTCACAGGCACCATGTCTGTAATTATACTGACACAGAGACTTTACTATCGCCATTCTCACTCATTTGTCCCTTGACCTAAAAAGCAGACAAATTAGAGGGAATCAGCAACACAGAGGAAAAAGTTATTAAATATTGCTTCCTTTACCCAAGAGGCTACATGGTCTTGGTCCCATTTATGGGCCCCCACACTCTAGTTTCTGGAACCTTGCCCTAAATACAACAATCAAAATGGCTTTTGTAAACCTACTAAGAGAAAAAGAAAAAAATCAATGTACAAAATATGAACAGTTGCTCAGATATAACCTTATGTCACTTATGTTTTTTTAAACTGAAGATTGTTTGTGGATTGTAAAGTGCAATAAAGAGGAAATATACCAATTATGAAGGAAAAATAACCAAAATAATCTAAGAAACAAAAACAACATTAAAGCTCACATCAAGGAGAGAATAGATACATTATAGAACATATAAAAAAAGTCAATCATTGGAATAATTACATTCCACAAAGACCCCAGTAGCCCCCTTTACTTGTGACTTATGATCATAATATTCATTAATTAAATTCCTATAACATAGAGGCACACAACTAATGCAGTTTGTTTAGCGACACATAAGTGATTATCTCTGTCATGCCTAGTGGAAGCAGTGAGTGAAGATAACTGTGAATTCCTTCTGTTTCATAAGTAAGGATCAGCTTGTCTCAGTCTGATCCATCCTTCTAAATCTCACTAATGAATTTGACTGAAGGGCTTTGAATAGTCTCCAAAGCATGTAACTTTAATCATTTGTGAGCCCTATACAGCAGACTGCCTTGTTGGTTTTCTTTTAACTGATTTTATGAGTGTGCCAGTAAACAGGTCCTTTGCTTGGGTCCATTTGGTTGGAGAGGGTTAATTCCCTTGAAAATACTGCTCATCATAGTGTGAGATTGGAAGCACTGACAGACAGTATTTCACTCTGTGTGGAAAAGCAATCTCTGCAATTTCCCTGAGGCATGCTGCTGTAGACAGGCCAGAGCAGACTGTATGCAGTTTGGGGGGGGGGGGGGGGGGACCCAGAGAGGCCATTTAAAGAAGCCTTGGTCAGCAGCTAAGTAGAGGTCCAGTTCCTTTACTAAGGCAAAGAAAAATGTTTGTGTCTGGAATCTAACGGACCAGGCCCTTGGCTAGCTTGTAGAACCCGACTGCACTAGTTTTAATGTTACGGCATGAGTTCACGTACAAGCTTCCAAGGTCCCTGTCATTTCAGCCATACGTAATTTGCCTGTCTCTTCCCCCCCCCAAGTCATATTGGTAGTGGGGGGAAGGGGACCAATTCAACATTAGTAATATAATAACATAGTAAATGTCGGCAGATAAAGACCTACACAGGCCACCCAGTCTGTCCAACAAGGTGGTCAGAGTTTATTAGGCACCATTTTTATCTCAATATGTAAACCGTTTCTGTTTTGTAACCACAATTTGAAACGGTATAGTAAAAATGAATAAACGATAGGAGATATATCTGCAAGTACTCATTAGGAATATCCCAAAATCTAGAATGACTGGAGGGTACTCCAGGACCAGCATGAGAAACACTATTGAGCATTCCATCCTCTGAAAGAGATTTGCTCCTTAAGCTGGTTTATTTGTATCATTCCTCCCTTCCTAAATATATCTTGGTAGAAACCTTGAACCATTTTGATAGCCCCCTTTCTACTTGCTCCAACCTGTTTACAGTATGTTCTTTTGAAGGTAGGTCCTTTGCTGTTCTTTTTCCTGTTGACATTTGTTGGCCATCCATTTAACTACTAATGGTTCTAGTTTAATTTTTCAAGGCATATAGTTACAGCTGAGTGCACTAAAGAGTCAGTATGCTTGTGTCAACCGTATATCGATACGGGGGCTGATCCAGTGGTTTGATTCCATTACATAGGCTGGCTGAGATAGGAGCTGCCTCAGAGACAGCATTCAGAGCTCCTGGAAGGGGGAGTGTAACTATTGTTGAAAGCATCTAGGATGTAGATTTAGTATCCATGACTACAGGGTTCCAGGAGGAAACTAGGTGTGTGGATCCTGGCCAAGAACTTTTACTGTGATGACTGGACTAAAGTACATTGGAAGAGGCTATAAAATAATAGACAAAAAATTAAAAAAAAAGCTCCATGTGGTTGAAAATGGAGGCTTTGGTGTCTAATTCTAAACCTGATTCCCACTGAAATGAAAACCTGAAAGAGGAAACTACTGGATCAAACAGAAAAAAGTGAATTCTTTTAGTGATTTAGAGCACAAAGGAGTTTTTTCAGATAAGAAAATGCCCTCGGAAGATAGAGAAGCAAACCAGGAGTTACCCTTTTGCAAGTGCAGTAAAATAGCATTACTTTTTATTAACAAGGTGAACAAAACTGTAAGTAAACACTCAGGAAGCAAGTGAAAAAAACATTCACCAGTACATGTACTCTAATATTTCAAAACAGTCCAGTTCTAACTCACTAAGCACAATCCAATACAGTGATCTATAAAACATATTTCCAGCAAATTCTTTCTTTGATAGGCTTCTTAGTTTCAAATGGTGGTATTCTTTTGGTCTGTTTGAGCTTGATTACCTTCTTTTTCTACTATATTGAATAGTAGAAACAGAGAAAAATATAGGCAGGTAAAAAGACCATATGGTCTGTCCAGTCTGCCCGTTCATGCCATCTACTCTCCCCTTCACGTCCTTGTCCCAAGCTCTCTTGAATTCAGATACTGTTTTCATCTCCACCATGTCCACTAGGAGGCCGTTCCACAAATTCACCATCCTTTCCGTGAAAAAGTATTTCCTCAGGTGACTTCTTAGCCTATCTCCGTTCACCTTCATCCTATGCCCCCTCATTCCAGAGCTTCCTTTCAATTGAAATAAACTTGCCTTCTGTGCATTTATGCCATATAGGTATTTAAATGTCTCCTGCCTTTCTTCCAAAGTATATATATGGAGATCTTTATGGCGCTTATATATATGGATACAATCTCTCTATATAAAAGGCAAAACCAACGTTCTATGAAGCCTCCAGCCGGAAGTGTGAAGGGGGCGAGATATCCGGTTTCCCTATGAGTGTCTGCCCCGCCCTCTCTGTAACACAGTCAGTGAAGGAAAACAGCAGAGCACGAAATCAAATCGCTGGCTCTGTAACAGTGAAGGACTCAGAGGGGGGAGGGGAGAGAGGCCTGAGGGCAGGGACACACACACTCCCACATGCACACAGAAGAAAACATTGCTAGCCCCCGTTTCATTTGCATTAGAAACGGGGCTTTTTTACTAGTTTATGATAAAGACCACAAACCATTTTAGTAGCCGCCCTCTGGACCGACTCCATCCTGTTTAAGAAAGTTTTGATCTCCTCACCCTTTACTAGTGGAATCATGATATTTATCCTGGTTCCAGATAGATGACTTTCTACCTCTGTTTTTGACATTAATCTTCCTAGGAAATGGGTTAAAAAATAAAAACCCTAATAGATTAACAGGGACTTGATACATAGAGTGGAGGAGTAGCCTAATGATTCGTGCAGTGGGCTGAGAACCAGCAGGAACTGGATTTGATTCCAACTGCAGCTCTTTCTGAGCCTGGGCAAGTCACTTAACTCTCCATTGCCCCAAGTACAAAACTTATATTGGGAGCCCACTAGGGACAAGAGCATGCACTAAGCAGTTAGTATGTGGATTAGTACACTGGCATGACAGCTTATGCTAATTGTAGCCTGTTATTGGGTGGAGAATGGGTATGCGTTGCACATTGAAGTTAACAGGTGGTAACTTTACTGCATGTTGTCACTGGTGTAGATAGCACAGATGCACTTACCCCCCCTCCTTTTCTGCAGACGCACAGCGAGTAAAAGGCAGGCGTAAATGTGAGCATGTAAATGTTGCACTTTAACGCATGTTTTGCAGTATTGTATAAATTACATGCTTAAGTGTGCGGCCCCCTCATACTCCACCCACATAAATACCCCACCTTGCAGTTGCGTGCTATGTGGGTTACACTCGAAGTTTGCACCCAACCAGCACTTATGAACATGAATGTAACATTCACGCATGTTAAGTTCTAGTATTGTACAATCTTAGCGCACAAATTGCGCTTACATTTAGGTACTAAGGTTATAGAATGAGGGGGGATTGTGCATTAATTTTTGCACCTAGTGTGCAGTAAGTGCTAAACTTTAATGCGCTTTAATAAATCAGGCCCCTAAGTTTCCCTAGTCCTTTTAATCACTGATTAGTGAATAAAAAAATAATAATTTACAAAAGTATTTTGCGTGAGCTTTCAAAATACACAAATCTCTTCTTCAGATGTCGTCACCTTATTTCAGTGTTAGTGCCTATGACATTAGGGATTCATTTGGGATTGCCTGCTCTGGTAATTAGATGCCTTCAATCAAAGTTGAACAGAGCTAACAATAAGAAAAGGGCAATCATCTGATTCTTACTCCCTGCCAAAGCTCTGCTAATATTAGATCATTTGTATATGAGCTGCTACATCAGCAGCCAGCTTCATTAGGACTCCAAAAGATAAATTAAGCAATTGAATGGTTTAATATTGTAAATCATAAATAACAGAGGGTTCTATATAGAAAGATGGAATCCAATTAAAGCAAAACTTAAATGACCTCATAACTGGAGTGAGCTTTGATGGCAGCGTCAGAGTTTGAGAAGTAAGGCCAATGTCGGGCAGATTTCTATGGTCTGTGTCCCATAAATGGCAAAAACAGATCAGGACCAAGGCTGGAGTGGGCTTCAACTACACAACTACAACTCCAGTAGCTGGGAAGTAGGACCGGTGCCAGGTAGGCTTTTATAATCAGTGCCTCAAAATTGTCAGGGAGAGACGATGATTAATGAAGTGGAACCTGTACAGAATGATGGATTCAACTCTGGTCACCTTGTTGGGCAGACTGGATGGACCGTGCAGGTCTTCATCTGCCGACATTTACTATGTTGCCTAACTGATGGGGTTTTATTGCTCTATCAAGGAGCCAGTGTTGTAGGAAGAACATCCCACAATTTTTGCAGGGCAATGTCTCCAAATGGCTTACTATAGCACCTACCTTTTCAGGAATGAACCCCATGTCTATATCAAGGTATGTGGGAGATGATCTCTGTTTCTCAACTTTACTGCTGATTCTTGTCTCAATACTTCTCCGAGGACAAGCAGGCTGCTTGTTCTCACTGATGGGTGACGTCCACGGCAGCCCCTCCAATCGGAACACTTTACTAGCAAAGGCCTTTGCTAGTCCTCGCGCGCTCATGCGCACCGCGCATGCGCGGCCGTCTTCCCGCCCGAACCGGCTCGTGTTCGTCAGTCTTCTTTTGTCCGCGCTCGGTACGGTCGTGTTTTCGCCGTGTCGTGCCCCGCAAAGTCGACCTCGCACGTTCTTCATGTTGTTTTCAAAAAAAAAAAAAAATCCATTCTGTGTGTGGAAAGAGACTCTTCAGTCTTTTTTCCCCCTCTATTTCCAGCTTTTTCGCCCCGGTAAGTTTTCTTTCGTCGTCGGGGTAGGCCGCTTTTAGGCCTCTGGTCGAAGTTTTCTTCCCCTTGTTTTTCGGGTGCCTTTTCCGCCATTTCGACTTTTGATCTCGCCGGCGTGATTTTTCCGCCCATGACATCGAAGTCTCCCAGCGGCTTCAAGAAGTGCACCCAGTGCGCCTGGGTCATCTCGCTCACTGACAGGCACGCGTCGTGTCTTCAGTGCTTGGGGGCTGGGCACCGCCCGCAGGCCTGTAGTCTGTGTTCCCTTTTGCAAAAGCGGACTCAGGTAGCGAGATTGGCCCAGTGGAACGTTTTGTTCTCGGGCTCTTCGTCAGCATCGGCACAGGGGGTATCGAGTGCATCGACGTCTTCAGCGTCCAGAGCTTAATCCTCGGCCGCCAGTGCATCGAGTGCATCGAGGCATCGGCCCTCTGCATCGGCGCTGAGACATCGGACAGCTGCATCGACGTCGGTGGTACCGGGACCTCGTCGGCTGATGTCGTCGGACGGTGCTGCTTCGTCTGGAGTGCAGGTGAGGGCTGTCCATTCCCCTGCTGGTGGCGGTGAGCCTTCGGGTGGGTCTCCCCCTACCCTGAGGGCTCCTGCGGTACAGCCCCCCCGAGACCGACCTCCTTCGGCCTCGGCCCCGAGGAAGCGACGGTTGGATTCTACGTCCTCCTCGTCGGTGCCTGGAAGCTCCGGTGACATGCTTCGTCCCAAGAAGTCGAAGAAGCATCGTCACCGGTCTCCTTCCCGTGTCGGCACCGAGAGCTCTGGGTCGCCGAGGGAGTCAGCACCCAGTAGGCATCGGCACCGAGAGGACCGCTCACCCTCTGTCCAGGAGGTGTCGATGCGCTCCACTCTGGACAGCCTGGAACAGCCTCCATGCCCGGAACAGGTTCTGACGTCGACGCCTGCATCGACATCCATGCCTTTCTCTGCAGCCACTCTGAACGAGAGCCTCCGGGCCGTTCTCCCAGAGATTCTGGGAGAGCTGTTGCGCCCTACCCCTCCGGTACCGGCGGTGCTTGCGCCACCGGTACCGTCGAGTGTGGCGCCGGCTGGTCCATCGCCCGAGGTGAGGTCTCCGGCGTTGGTGCCGCGTGCGGTACCGGCTGCCGTCGCCTCCCAGGAAGGCTCCCCGACTACGTCGGCGGAGGGAGCTTCGCCGATGCGGGCGAGGGAGTCTACCTCTCGACGCCCCCATCGTGGACGTGGCTCCACGGAGTCGAGTCGGGCGAGGTTGCAGACACAGGTCCGTGAACTTGTGTCTGACACCGAGGGTGAGGCCTCGTGGGAAGAGGAAGAAGACCCCAGATATTTCTCTGACGAGGAGTCTGAGGGTCTTCCTTCCGATCCCACTCCCTCTCCTGAAAGACAGCTTTCCCCTCCCGAGAGTCTGTCTTTTGCTTCCTTTGTCCGGGAGATGTCTACAGCCATCCCCTTCCCGGTGGTTGTGGAGGACGAGCCCAGGGCTGAAATGTTTGAGCTCCTGGACTATCCTTCTCCACCTAAGGAAGCGTCCACAGTACCCATGCATCATGTCCTCAAAAAGACATTGCTGGCGAACTGGACCAAGCCTCTAACTAATCCCCACATTCCCAAGAAGATCGAGTCCCAGTACCGGATCCATGGGGACCCAGAGCTGATGCGCACTCAGTTGCCTCATGACTCTGGAGTTGTGGATTTGGCCCTAAAGAAGGCTAAGAGTTCTAGGGAGCATGCTTCGGCGCCCCCGGGCAAGGACTCTAGAACCTTAGACTCCTTTGGGAGGAAGGCCTACCATTCTTCTATGCTCGTGGCCAAAATTCAGTCTTACCAGATCTACACGAGCATACACATGCGGAACAATGTGCGGCAGTTGGCGGGCTTGGTTGATGCGCTCCCCCCTGAGCAAGCCAAGCCTTTTCAGGAGGTGGTCAGGCAACTGAAGGCGTGCAGAAAATTCCTGGCCAGAGGGGTGGTGTATGACACCTTTGATGTTGCGTCCAGGGCCGCTGCTCAAGGTGTGGTGATGCGCAGACTCTCATGGCTGCGTGCCTCCGACCTGGAGAATAGAATCCAGCAGCGGATTGCGGACTCGCCTTGCCGTGCGGATAATATTTTTGGAGAGAAGGTCGAACAGGTGGTAGAGCAGCTCCACCAGCGGGACACCGCATTCGACAAGTTCTCCCGCCGGCAGCCTTCAGCATCTACCTCTACAGGTAGAAGATTTTTCGGGGGAAGGAAGACTGTTCCCTACTCTTCTGGCAAGCGTAGGTACAGCCCTCCTTCTCGACAGCCTGCGGCCCAGGCTAAGCCCCAGCGCGCTCGCTCTCGTCAGCAGCGTGCGACTCAGCAAGGCCCCTCGGCTCCCCAGCAAAAGCAAGGGACGAGCTTTTGACTGGCTCCAGCAGAGCATAGCCGACATCCAAGTGTCAGTGCCGGGCGACCTGCCAGTCGGAGGGAGGTTGAAAGCTTTTCACCAAAGGTGACCTCTCATAACCTCCGATCAGTGGGTTCTCCAAATAGTCCGGCAAGGATACACCCTCAATTTGGCCTCAAAACCTCCAAATTGTCCACCGGGAGCTCAATCTTACAGCTTCCAGCACAAGCAGGTACTTGCAGAGGAACTCTCCGCCCTTCTCAGCGCCAATGCGGTCGAGCCCGTGCCATCCGGGCAAGAAGGGCTGGGATTCTATTCCAGGTACTTCCTTGTGGAAAAGAAAACAGGGGGGATGCGTCCCATCCTAGACCTAAGGGCCCTGAACAAATATCTGGTCAAAGAAAAGTTCAGGATGCTTTCCCTGGGCACCCTTCTTCCCATGATTCAGCAAAACGATTGGCTATGCTCTCTGGACTTAAAGGATGCCTACACACACATCCCGATACTGCCAGCTCACAGGCAGTATCTGCGATTTCAGCTGGGCACATGTCACTTCCAGTACTGTGTGCTACCCTTTGGGCTCGCCTCTGCGCCCAGGGTGTTCACAAAGTGCTTGGCTGTAGTAGCAGCGGCACTTCGCAGGCTGGGGGTGCACGTGTTCCCATATCTCGACGATTGGCTGATGAAGAACACATCCGAGGCAGGAGCCCTGCAGTCCATGCAGATGACTATTCGCCTCCTGGAGCTACTGGGGTTTGTGATAAATTATCCAAAGTCCCATCTTCTCCCAGTGCAGAAACTCGAATTCATAGGAGCTCTGCTGGATTCTCGGACGGCTCACGCCTATCTCCCAGAGGCGAGAGCCAACAACTTGTTATCCCTCGTCTCGCGGGTGCGAGCGTCACAGCAGATCACAGCTCGGCAGATGTTGAGATTGCTGGGCCACATGGCCTCCACAGTTCATGTGACTCCCATGGCCCGCCTTCACATGAGATCTGCCCAATGGACCCTAGCTTCCCAGTGGTTTCAGGCTGCTGGGGATCTAGAAGACGTGATCCACCTGTCCACGAGTTTTCTCAAATCCCTGTATTGGTGGACAATTGGGTCCAATTTGACTCTGGGACGTCCTTTCCAAATTCCTCAGCCACAAAAAGTGCTGACCACGGATGCGTCTCTCCTGGGATGGGGAGCTCATGTCGATGGGCTCCACACCCAAGGAAGCTGGTCCCTCCAGGAACGCGATCTGCAGATCAATCTTCTGGAGTTACGAGCGATCTGGAACGCTCTGAAGGCTTTCAGAGATCGGCTGTCCCACCAAATTATCCAAATTCAGACAGACAACCAGGTTGCCATGTACTACGTCAACAAGCAGGGGGGCACCGGATCTCGCCCCCTGTGTCAGGAAGCCGTCAGCATGTGGCTCTGGGCTTGCCGTCACGGCATGGTGCTCCAAGCCACATATCTGGCAGGCGTAAACAACAGTCTGGCCGACAGGTTGAGCAGGATTATGCAACCTCACGAGTGGTCGCTCAATTCCCGTGTAGTGCGACAGATCTTCCAGGTGTGGGGCACCCCCTTGGTAGACCTCTTCGTATCTCGAGCCAACCACAAAGTCCCTCAGTTCTGTTCCAGGCTTCAGGCCCACGGCCGACTGGCATCGGATGCCTTCCTCCTGGATTGGGGGGAGGGCCTGCTGTATGCTTATCCTCCCATACCTCTGGTGGGGAAGACTTTGTTGAAACTCAAGCAAGACCGAGGCACCATGATTCTGATTGCTCCTTTTTGGCCGCGTCAGATCTGGTTCCCTCTTCTTCTGGAGTTGTCCTCCGAAGAACCGTGGAGATTGGAGTGTTTTCCGACCCTCATCACGCAGGACGAAGGGGCGCTTCTGCATCCCAACCTCCGGTCCCTGGCTCTCACGGCCTGGATGTTGAGAGCGTAGACTTTGCCTCTTTGGGTCTGTCAGAGGGTGTCTCCCGCGTGTTGCCTACTTCCAGGAAAGATTCCACTAAGAGGAGTTACTTCTTTCTGTGGAGGAGGTTTGCCATCTGGTGTGACAGCAAGGCCCTAGATCCTCGCTCTTGTCCTACACAGACCCTGCTTGAATACCTTCTGCACTTGTCTGAGTCCGGTCTCAAGACCAACTCTGTAAGGGTTCACCTTAGTGCAATCAGTGCATACCATTACCGTGTGGAAGGTAAGCCGATCTCAGGACAGCCTTTAGTTGTTCGCTTCATGAGAGGTTTGCTTTTGTCAAAGCCCCCTGTCAAGCCTCCTACAGTGTCATGGGATCTCAATGTCGTTCTCACCCAGCTGATGAAACCTCCTTTTGAGCCACTGAATTCCTGCCATCTGAAGTACTTGACCTGGAAGGTCATTTTCTTGGTGGCAGTTACTTCAGCTCGTAGAGTCAGTGAGCTTCAGGCCCTGGTAGCCCAGGCCCCTTACACCAAATTTCATCATAACAGAGTAGTCCTCCGCACTCACCCTAAGTTCTTGCCAAAGGTTGTGTCTGAGTTCCATCTGAACCAGTCAATTGTCTTGCCAACATTCTTTCCCCGTCCTCATTCCTGCCCTGCTGAACGTCAGCTGCACACATTGGACTGCAAGAGAGCATTGGCCTTCTATCTGGAGCGGACACAGCCCAACAGGCAGTCCGCCCAATTGTTTGTTTCTTTTGATCCCAATAGGAGGGGAGTGGCTGTGGGGAAACGCACCATATCCAATTGGCTAGCAGATTGCATTTCCTTCACTTACGCCCAGGCTGGGCTGGCTCTTGAGGGTCATGTCACGGCTCATAATGTTAGAGCCATGGCAGCGTCGGTAGCCCACTTGAAGTCAGCCTCTATTGAAGAAATTTGCAAAGCTGCGACGTGGTCATCTGTCCACACATTCACATCTCATTACTGCCTGCAGCAGGATACCCGACGCGACAGTCGGTTCGGGCAGTCAGTTCTTCAGAACCTGTTTGGGCTTTAGGATCCAACTCCACCCCCCGAGGGCCCTGTTTGTTCTGTTCCAGGCTGCACTCTCAGTTAGTTGGTAAATTTTTTAGGTCAATCTCAGTTATGTCCTCGCCGTTGCGAGGCCCAATTGACCATGGTTGTTGTTTTGAGTGAGCCTGGGGGCTAGGGATACCCCATCAGTGAGAACAAGCAGCCTGCTTGTCCTCGGAGAAAGCGAATGCTACATACCTGTAGAAGGTATTCTCCGAGGACAGCAGGCTGATTGTTCTCACAAACCCGCCCGCCTCCCCTTTGGAGTTGTGTCTTCCCTTGTTTTGTCTTGCTACATACGGGACTGACGAACACGAGCTGGTTCGGACGGGAAGACGGCCGCGCATGCGCGGTGCGCATGAGCGCGCGAGGACTAGCAAAGGCCTTTGCTAGTAAAGTGTTCCGATTGGAGGGGCTGCCGTGGACGTCACCCATCAGTGAGAACAATCAGCCTGCTGTCCTCGGAGAATACCTTCTACAGGTATGTAGCATTCGCTTTGCATTTTACCAAAGAGATCCTCCTTGTGGGGTTTATAAGGTGTAATATGTGTAGACAACATATCAAGAAGCAATTGGATAATTCTTTTTCATCAGGCCAGTGGCACCCAATACAATTGTGGCAGGAGGATACAGTAGTCTTATTTTCTTGGTCTCTGATTGCATTTGTTTGTTTAAGGATCTCTTCTCTTTCTCCACACATAGAACAGAATAATCACTTGGTACAGACACCTCAGTTGATAGTGTTGTTCTTGTGCTTTTCTTCTTTACTGCAGGGTCTGTTTTTCTTGCATACAGGCTTTTATTAGTGGGACTGGGAATGTCCCAGGTGATAACAGCATCTTTATTCTCCACCGTTTTGTTAGGGTTGTGATCCCAGTGTTTTTCTGGAATAGCAGTGTTATAGTATTTACATAGTTCCCCGTGGATAAGACATGCTGCCTTATTTTGCGTTTCTGTATACAGATCTTCTGACGTCAGCAGCCCATATAAGATATATGGCCAGTGGCGTAGCCAGACTGCCAATTTTGGATGGGCCTGAACCCAAAGTGGGTGGGCACAAAATTTTCTCTCTACCCCCTTCCCCCAGCAAAATTTAGTCACGCTAATCAGATGCATTTGTCACACAGGGTAAAGTGCTGCTTTTCAGTGCATCAGATTTCAGAAAATTTATTTAATAGCCTAACACCCTTTTCAGTGAGCTTTCAGAGGCCAAAACCTCCTGCCTCAGGTCAGTATAATGCTGTTACGGTATCCTCGCCTGACCTAAGGAAGGAAGTATTGGTCTCTGAAACTTCATTAACACAGGTACCATATTACTTTATCCTAAATTAAAAATAAAATAATTGTCTTTACCTTTCTTGTATGGCCATTTACTTTTTCTCATTGTGTCGCTCCCAGTCTCTAGATTCTGCTGTCCTTCGTTTTCGCTTAACTCTTCTGCCACGGTTTCCTGGCCATTTCTCATTTTTCTCTCCTTTTTCTTTGCTTTCTTCAATATTTTTCTGCCTCTCTCTCTCTGTCCTGATTTAATTCATTCTTACTATCCATTCTTTAATTTCCTTCATCTACTTATGGCTTTTCATCTTTTTCTCACCCTTGTTCTCCCCATGCCCCTTCCTCTTATTCTCCAGTCTTTCACTACTCTCCTTTTCCATCCAGCAGCTCTCTTCTTTCTCTCCCCATCCTTCCAGTCTCCCCTCTCTCTCCCATCCTTCCAGTCTCCCCTTTCTCTCCCCATCCTTCCAGTAGTCTCCCCTCTTTCTTTCTGCATCCTTCCGTCCAGTGTCACCTCTTTCTCCCTACCCTTCCATCCAGCGTCTTCCCTCTTTCTCTCCCCATCCCTCCATCCATCTACCCTCTCTCCTGATCCTTCCATCTAATGTCTCTCTCTCCCTCTTTCTAACCAGTGTCTCTGTATCTTTTCTGTTCAGTGTCCCTTCTCTCTCCACATCCTTCCAGTCTCTCCTCTTTCTCTCTGAATCCTTCCAGTCTCTCTCCTTTCTCTCCCCATCCTTCCATCCAGAGTCTCTCTCCCCATCCATCCGTTTTCCCTCTTTCTCTCCCCATCCTTCCATCTGTTTTCCCTCTTTCTCTGCCATCCTTCCATCTGTTTTCTATCTTTTCTCCCCATCCTTCCATCTGTTTTCCCTCTTCCTCCCCATCCTTCCATGTTTTCCCTCATTCTCTGCCATCCTTCCATCTGTTTCCCTCTTTCTCTGCCATCCTTCCATCTGTTTTCCCTCTTTTCTCCCCATCCTTCCATGTTTTCCCTCTTTCTCCCCGTCCTTCCATGTTTTCCCTCATTCTCTGCCATCCTTCCATGTTTTCCCTCATTCTCTGCCATCCTTCCATCTGTTTTCCCTCTTTTTCTCCCCATCCTTCCATCTGTTTCGCCTCTTTTTCTCACCATCCTTCCATGTTTTCCCTCTTTTCTCTTTTCCTCGACGAGGCCAGCCCCAGCTCCCATTGCCGGCCACTGCTGCTTTTCCTGTTGAGCAGCAGGGCCGGCGCTACAAAAAGAAGAAGCGCTAACGGCGCTAAGGACAAAAAATGTTTAAAAAAAAAAAGCGCGGCACCGGCCGGCACTGTCTAGGCAGCCTTGAGGCATTGGCTGCTGGCTCACAGGCTCCTCCCGTCTCTTACGTCACTGCCCCTGCGTCGCTCCAGGGGCAGTGACGTAGGAGACGGGAGGAGCCTGCGAGCCAGCAGCCAATGCCTCAAGGCTGCCAAGACAGTGCCTGCCGGTGCCGCGCTTTTTTTTAAAAACATTTTTCATCCTTAGCGCCGTTAGCGCTTCTTCTTTTTGTAGCGCCGGCCCTGCTGCTCAACAGGAAAAGCAGCAGTGGCCGGCAATGGGACCTGGCGCTGGGCGGGCCTGGGCTGAAATTGGGTGGGCCTGGGCCCAGCCAGGCCCACCCGTAGCTACGCCCCTGTATATGGCGCTTTCTAATTCATTGCTACAAAATGTGCCTTTGTATGGTCTAGCATGGTTTTGGGGGGTTTTCTTTTAATGCTTACTGTCGGCCATTTTGTCTGTTGTTCATCATTCATGTGTCAGGTTTTTGAAACTGCTGTCTCTCTTTCTCACTGTGTTTGTTGGTTAACCAGTTTTCCTTGTTTGTTTTATTTTATTTATTCTAATTTATTTATTTTCCAAATTTTTATACCACCTAAAATAATGTTGATAGTCTGTCTTTTTCAAAACCAAATCAGAAGAGTTTTATAATAAAAATATTAAAACAGTTCAGCAATTTATTTAAATAGGTTGTTCTCTTCTTAGCAAATTTATTTGCTTCTTTCCCTTCCATATGGATTCTCACTAAGGGGAGTCTTTTACTAAGGCACGCTCACGTTTTTGGCGCGCTAAACATTAGAGACGCCCATAGGAATACATTGGCATCTCTAACGTTTAGTGCGCCTACAATTTTAGTGCATTCCAAAAACGTGAGCACGCCTTAGTAAAAGACCTCCCGAGGCCCCAACCCTCAAAAGTGAATGCGTGCACTAGAGGCCATTAGTGCGGTACTAGTACCTGCATTTACCTGTGCAGAATGTTCAGAGGCTCAGACCATGGGAATAAACAAGCACACAGACGAACAATTCAAGTAGCATGTTGATGTAGTCAAGCTCATGTTAATGAGATCATTTTGTCTTCCTCCCTAATGCTCAGAAAAGAGTACCCGAAACAAAACTGCCTTACCACTGAAAAAAATAACACCAGGTTGGAGCAGGCATTAGGGTGTTGGAAGAGAGGCTTTCTCATGATTCTTATGCTTCTCTTATTAGTCTTGCTGCAAAATCTGCTGTTTTTGATTGCTTTTGGAAGCAGAATGAAGCTTGTGCAAGCCCTTAAGCACTGGTTGTGAGAAATAGCAGACCCAAGCAAAAGCACACATTGGTGTCTGTTTCCTGCACCTACTATTCTTGAAATACACAATCACAACATACACTGGTTCTTTTAGATTACCTGCTGGGCATAAAGGAGTGTTCTTGTCCTTGTATCCAGTTTTTGAAGATCTTCATTGCAGTGCCATGTGAGAGCACAGATTGCAAGCCGATTGATAGCTTGTATCTTTTTCCATGTTGTTAAAGCACTTCTCTCTCTCAGTAATTTGTGCTGGATTATTGCACCAAGGACCATACCAAGCTACAGTTGTGCCCTGTGCAACTGGCGCCCCACCCTGCCTGCTTCACCACCACCAATGAGAGGAAACAGTGGGCTGGAGGTAATTTTTTGCTCCTCCATATTTGCACAGTCCTTGATACAGTGCTGATCAAGAGGTAGAGGTACCTACAGTTTTTAATAGCAAAACCTGTAGGAAAGGGAAAGGGGATGGGATTTGATATACCGCCTTTCTGTAGTTACAATCAAAGCGGTTTATATATTATATACAGGTACTTATTTTATACCAGGGGCAATAGAGGGTTATGTGACTTGCCCAGAGTCACAAAGAGCTGCAGTATAGCCTTTATAGTGTTAATCTGTGTACAATAAGAACTGGTTTGATTTTTGTCTTGGTTGCTTTGCTAATTCCCATAAGCCTTTTTTCCCCATCTTAACCGATAGCCTTGATTCATGGGTATGCAATGTCATATTATTTAAATAGCAAAATCAAAGATATGTGTATGCTGTTTGAGCTGAAGAATATATATATATAATTTTCCATTTCAGGATTCAAAGCGGTCAGAATCCCTGATGGAGCTTCACAACAAGAAGCTAAAGCAGAAGGCAGAGGGTGAGAAGGGTAAGGCACAGGAGCGGAGGCCATTTGACCGTGACCAGGACCTTCAAGTGAACCGTTTTGATGAAGCTCAGAAGAAAGCCCTGCTGAAGAAATCTAAAGACTTAAACACCAAATTTTCACATGGCAAAGGCAGCATGTTTTTATAAAACAGGGACAGGAAAAACAATTGTTGCCGGTGATATTTTTTTATAGTATTTAACACATTATTGTAAATACCTCCATAAAGAAATGTTCCTAGTCTGCTACTGCTTATAGAGGGGGCAGCAATTAAGCATATGTGAACCTTCATACTTCACCCCCCCCCCCCCCCCCCCCAAGACTGTCTGTAGGTCCGTACCACTTTAATAGCTGGTATGGTACTTCAATAGGATGTCAATGTGGAATTTAATATTGTTTATAGAAATATGTTATCTTAATGTGTACTGTGGCGTGGAAATTTTAGTTTTAGGTTTTTCATTACTTTCCAAATTATTTTTGTTGGTTGGTTACTTATGTGCTGTTTTGATTTTCTTTTTTAAGATTAGGTGAACCAGTATTTTCTGAAACTGTTTAGGATATGCCCCTTCCCCCATCTTTTCCTTCTAGATAATACATTGAAACCATCCCAACCATCAAAAAATAAAAGGTAAAATTCTTTTTTTTTCAAATTGCAGTATAATGTATTGCCATTTGAGATGCATTGGAGCAAAGATCTCACTTCTACACAAACCACTTCAGGCCCAGTTTCAGAACTGCTGCTACAAACCATGCATGCTACATGGTACCTGTTGCCACAAATAGGGCCGACTGAGTTTCGGTTTTGGCGCTGAAATCGGCCTGAAATCTGCATTCAGCCTTGTTTTGGTTTTGGACAAAAGTACTGGTGCATTTTCGACTGAAACTGAAACTTTTTCTTCTATGTCTTGTGGCTCTTCTCCTCCTCCTCATACCCTAGGTCTACCTTACCACCCTGGTGCTCTACATCCCAAGTTGCACCTGCCCTGACTCACCAGTAGACCACCAAGGTAGTAAGGTAGGCCAAGGGTGAGTCTGGGAAGAGGGTTTCTTATGTTTGGGAGGCAGGAAGAAAGTGGGAACAGGAGCTCCTGTGGTTTGGGCTGGGGGGCAATGAGAAAGGAGGGAGTAGGTTGGTTTCAGTTATGGTTTGTGCCAGAGTAGCTCTTAAGGAGTAGTACATAGATCCAGTCAAACAAAAAGCTGATTCAAACACAAAAACTTGTATCATAAACTCAGATTCATTCGTTTCTGCATAGGTAAAATGAACAGTACCTCTGCCGCTCATATCAAGGAGGAGAAAGCACTAAATTACAGTTCTTCTGTAATGTGCCTGTGCCGTACATGGGATCATATTTCAAAACATATGCGCTGCTGTATTTCCTTGAATTTATTTTCTTCAGTAGGATGTTCCTGGTGAGTTAATTTATAAATAATGTTGTGCTTTATTAAATAATTTACTTACCTTATTATGGGGCTCTTTTACAAAGCTGCGGTAAGCAGTAATGCGTACATACCATAGGCACACTGAGACGCCCCACGGTAATTTTGGGATGTGTGTGTGCTATCCCCACGCTAAAAACTAAAATGTATTTTTTAGTGCTGGGGGCAGGTCTGAGGGCAGAGGTGGGCGTGTTCTGTGCTAATCAGTGCAGCTACATTACCGCTAACCACTTAGCATGTGAAACTTTGTAGGGGCTCATGCACTAATGGCAAAATTAGCGTGTGGCCATTAATAAAGTAGAAAAAAATCGGCCATCTTACCCCAGCCGCAAAAGTGGCCTTAGTGTGTGGGAATGACCCACGTACGGCCTTGCTAAGGCCACTTTTTACTGCTGTTTGGTAAAAGGGCCCCTATATATTTTGAGGGTGAGATTGGAAAGCAGAACGGAGGGGGTTACAAATTCATTGTCCTTTATGCATGTGTCAGACTTCTAGTTCCTAGTAATTTCTCTGCCTTCCGTGAATGTCAACTACTCTGAAGATGGGACCATAGCATTCCTGAACTCTGCAACTGCATGACTGACTTCTTGCAAACACTGGGCACAAGGAATGCTGCCTAATACCTGGAAAACCATTCCTCAGCCTCCAAAAATGATCTTGTGTCCTTTTTACCGAGTGTAGCATAAGGAGCTAGAAATAAATCTTAATCTCCATGTCTTTGAATGTTCTATTCATTTACCAATTCACTTCTGACCTTTGCTGAAGCCTTTTTTTCCATTCAGATGTAGGCTGTTCATCTGAGAGGCTATTTTCTAACTTCAAGTCCTCTGAAGCTGTGTGAGCAAAGAAAGCTGTGTGGGCAGCATTGTAAATAGCCTTATGTTCCCTGGAACTGCAGAATTCTCATATCCTTGCCCAACACATTGACCGTGATGTAGTGCAGCGCAAGAACAACCTGCTTCACAGATGTTCTGATTTAATAAAGCCGTCATTCTGTACTCAAGGAAAGCCCAGGGGGATGTATGTCAATTTAATGTAGCACTACTGAGGTAATAGACCTTGGTAACTTTTATTTCAATTTAGATTTCATTACTGAGGTGTGTACAGGTTGTGAAATGCATCCAACTTACCAGCATGATGTGTCAGGCTGCAACCATGATGCTCCTTCCCCATTCCAACATCATTACCAATATGTGCTCAGGTGGAGCTTAGCTTTACTCCTGGGGGAATTTTGTACAAAAGTTTTGAAAATTCTACATACTTTATTTGTTCATCACAAGGCCTGACTTCTCCCTCAGTCATGAAATCTCCCCTTGCCATCCTTTTCCCTTCTCAACTCTGTTGTAGCTTGTACTCCTTCTCCTCTCCTAGTAAGTTCATCTCCCAGCTCTCTGCCCTGTCTCCAAGCTGAATGCCTCCTAGTTTTCTCCTGCTGCCCCACCTTCTCTCGGTTCATCTTTCCATATCCTTTAGCAAGTCTATGCTTCCACAGGCCTCTCTTCCCACCCACAGCTTTCACTGTCCCCCCAAATCCCACAAGGCCCCCCCTATGCATACACCCACACCTCCCTTTATCTCTCCCTACCCAGGTACAAGCCCCCCACCTCTCCTTATTTCTCCTCCCTCCAAACATATCCTCATATCTCCTTTTTTTATCCCCTATAGCACATATGTAACTTGCATTCTGGTGCACCCCCCCCCCCCCACCCACCCACGGCACACACCCCAGCAGCTTTCTCCAGCCCATGTTACACACCCCTGCAGTTTTCTCCAGCACCACTCCATGTCACTCATCCTTAAGCACACTACCTTCCCAAGCTTTTTCCATCCACCCCATCTCCAATCATGCAGGAAAAGGAAGTGGCTGCATATCAGGCTGTGTGCGGCCTTCTACTTTGTCATCCTGGCCCCTGCTGTCCCTTTGAATTGTGCTGGCCTCTGTATAGCCACATGCTTTAAAAGAACAGTCAGAGCCAAGACTACAGAGGAGGAGAAGGAGGACATGACCTGATGTGCAGCTGCACACCATTATCTCTTGATTGTTGCAGCGAGGAAAGAAAGATACCGAACCGCCAACATAACTGTGCAGAATTCTGCATGACAAATGGGAAATTGCGCAAATGCCGCATTGCACAGTTGCACTGAATTCACCTAGAACTAAAATATACATAGCTGAAAAGGGGGTTCTATGATACATACAGTAAAGTCTCGATTATCTGACCTAAATGGGACCAACCCTTTGATGAATGAAAAGTCGGATAATACAGAAAACAATGGTAACCCCTCAAACAATGCAGAAGCAAAGGCAGTAAAAGCAGGGTCCTGGCTCACAATGGTGCTGTTTTGCGGTAAAAGTAGGGTCTCGGGTTCAGAAAATGGAAAAAGAGGCTGAGTGCTATCACTGATGGTCTGGGGGATGGATCGGCAAAGGTTGGATAATCAAGACTGTGCTGTATTTTATTTCCAACCGTTCTAACAATATAAGAACTCAAATATGTTGGGGCAAAAATAAAAGAGGACTAATGTCCAAAGGCAAAACACCAGAATAATAGTATTGAATGACACTCCTCAAAAGTTAAAATGGGTTGAATTTTCAGAACTTGCCTAATGAATATTAGGGATGTGCATTTGTTTGAAAGGACATAGCCCATATCTCTGGCAAATGAAAAGGAGCAGAGAAAAAACATTTCATGTGCTGTCAATAGTGTGCACTCTTTCTGAAAAAGCACACACTTTTAATAACATTGTTCCCATGACAACAAAATAAAAAAAAAAAAACACGAACATGACATGGAAAACAACCCAAAATGAGAAATGTTCATGCCTCTAATGAATATGCATATCTATGTTCTCAAACAAAAGTGTAGCCTAATATAGATTACTTCAAAATACAGCAGTAAAATTTGCACTCAGTTTCCGGAGGGAAACTTGCAGCCATTCCTGATATTCATAGTCTTGCATCTTTCATTTCAAATCAGACCCATGGGCAACACAACGTAAAAGAGCGAGGGGTATAGAATAACCCAAGGCTGGTCTAAAGTCTTCTGCCAGAAACTTGGTCCACTGGTATCTGTCATGTATTGTGAAATAACTTTCTACTTTAGTTTACTCAGCTGTAATTGAAAGGTGAACAATTCCTATTCCTTCCCTTTCAAGGTTTTTATGGATCGGAGGCTTCTGAAATACGTGTCCAGCCCCACTACCTTTTGAAGTTGTAATCATATATGAGTTTCTGAAGTGTTAACTTCTAATGTGTGTTGAGATCATCCTTGAATTAAGGGTGTCATATCAATCACACATATTGTTATGTGTGCAGCCTCAATCGGCTCCTTTCTTCCGGCTCTTTTTTCCTGTGACTCCTCCCCTCTCTTCTGTTATTTAAAATGGAGTTCTTTTACTGCTCTTTCTTTGTTTTCATTGTAAACCAATCTGCTACTTGCTGTGGAATTGCAGTATATCAAAATCTAATAAGCATAAACCTAAACAGTTCTGACTAATGGTGAGGGGAGATCTGGAATGGGAGAAATTTTAAGTTAAGGAGGAGAGGTAGCCAAGATTCGAGCTCAAAAGCAGTGTGGACTGTTCTTTTGTTCTTGTCAATGCTGCGGGATCATAGGCAGAACTGTCAAAAATGGAAGGTAGATCTTGTTCTTTTTTGGTTCAGGTATGCTAATATAGTTCATTCTCGCCATCTGCATGTTCGAGATTTACAGATTTGGTTATTCATGGAGAATAAAGTGTGACCCACTTTTGCGCACAGTGTAGTTCAAGTGCATATGAAAGTGTGTTCCCATGAGGAAGAAGATATTCATAGAACTGTGACTATTGTTACACCAAAAACCTATATATACTGTACTTCCCCCCCCCCCTCCACTGTATGAAATACATTTATAAAATGCACAATATAATAAGCTTTCTTTTTTTTACAAGAAGTCTATATGAAATTATGAGTTTATGGTTATTCACTGTACATTTTTTGTTACCTAACAGGATTGCACAGGAACCTTAACCCCCTTTTTCCTATAGAATCAATGGTTCCATATTTGTATTTCGGTATTCGGTATTCACTGGGTTTTCTAGAACCTAACCCCAGCGAATAGTGAGAAAGGACTGTACTGCATTATGGACACAGTTCTGCTAATTACTGAGCTCTGTAAATAGTGTAATATCTGAAGATTTTGGCCCGCAACATTTTTCTCGTGTTGCAAGGTAGAGAATATTCAACTTTGTAGAAACTGGTTTTGCACATGAGCTATCAGTGTACAAAGCCTCAAGCTCATTTGCATCCTATGACAATGAACATCATGAGTTCAAATCTTGCACTGGGATTTCTGGCAGGTCGTTGGTTTCTGGCCAACTCAGCCGTCCATCCATTTTCATCAGTAAATGAGTACCCAGCCTAATCCTAAATTGACTGGGGAAGACAATGGCAGCCCCCACATTACTAGTCTGCCAAGAAACCATCACTCCTTTACTAACCTTCTAGGGATGGTCTGATCGCAGCAGTGTCTTGGTGCTCAGTTTCCACAATAATTTAAATACAGCCCATCTGTTTCTAGTCACAATAGTTGAACCAATTGCAACACTCCTGGATAAAGAATTAAGCTGCTTCTGTTAGATTAAGTGAATTTGAAGCAAAGGTCTAAACGTACCTAACACAGAGCTGCTAAAAGAACTCCAGTATAAAGTTATTCAAATGTCAGTGTATCTCTTGGGGCACGGTCAGGTTCCCTACTTGCTATACTACTGCTATAAATAGTTGTAGCCTAGGCAAATGCTTCTCAATGTGCATGAAATACATTTACACCTAACGAATGGCACTTGTATGCATATTTATCTCATGCATATTCATTGTGGTAATCCTAAATAACCAACCAAGTGTGCCTCCAGGAGAGGTTTGAGAAGCACTGGCCTGGAGACCATTTTCTGAAATGACTACCATCTTGGAATCCTGTTGTGGTAGGGGAATGATGAGAAAGAATCAATGGGAATAGTAGGGAAGGTACGTAACTGGTTTTCTTTTTGTCAAATTTAAGTTTTAGGTACATCTCAGTACTAGCTCTTCTACTGTGATGAGCTATCATCAGGTGTGCCTCAAGGCTCAACTTTTCAGTGTTATTTAATATATATGTGGCCTCTGTTTTTAGACTGTGATAGCAGGATTGAGCACAGGCCTAACAGCCAGTCAAAGGTATAAAAGTAAAGCAAGACTCTATTAACACAAAATACACTGAAGCCTGTTACTTCACAAGTACAGCAAATTAGAAATAAAGTCTTTTGGGATTCAGGTGCAATCTATATGAGCCTGTTACTGATATATCCCAAAGTCACAGTGTGCACAGCCTAACTGCAGTGTTGCACAAATCTTGGCCTGGCTCCAGCCAGGCCTCAGAAACAGAATTCTCACAAGATTCCATTATATAGTTTGGCCTACCTTAACCAGGTTTCTAATAGCATACACATCTGTACTGAGGCTTATGCTGTAGGGCTGCTTCTCTCCCCAGGACCTCCTTGACTTATCTGTGCTTAGGAGTTTTACCTGGTTGACTGAGCCACAACCTCTCTGTTCTGTACTGCGGGACCTAGCTTCTGAATGTGGCTCTGTGAGGGAGTAAGGGGAACTGGCAACTTGTATACACTCCATCACATAGACTTAGAATGTTTGAGTGTGAGATCCCATTTATATGCAGATGATCATCAGTTTTTCTTTGCTATTGGTTTTATGTTTTTATGTTATTAACTAGTAAAGCAGGCCCGTTTCTGACACAAATGAAATGGGCGCTAGCAAGGTTTTTCTCAGAGTGTGTATGTTTGAGAGAGTGTGTATGAGAGAGAGAGTGAATGTGCGAGTGTGTGTGTGTGACAGAGAGTGAGACCGCTGGGTGGGTGTGTCTCCTCTGTCCCCTGCCCCCCCTCCAGCTACCCAGCGATTCTCCTCTCTCCCCTGCCTCCCTTCCAGCCACCCAGTGAGTCTCCTCTGTCCCCTGCTCCCCCTCCAGCCACCCAGTGATTCTCCTGTCTCCCCTGCCCCCCTCCAGCCACCCAGCGATTCTCATCTCTCCCCTGCCCCCCCAGCCACCCACCAATGCTCTCTCCCCTGCCCCCTCCTGCCACCCAGTGAATCTCCTCTCTCCCCTGCCCCCTCCAGCTACCCAGATATTCTCGTCTCTCCCCTGCCCCCCTCCAGCCACCCAGCAATTCTCCTGTCTCCCCTGCCCCCCTTCAGCCACTCTGTGATTCTCTCTCCCCTGCCCCCCCTCCAGGCACCCAGCGATTGTCCTCTCTCCCGTGCCCCCCCTCCAGCCACCCTGCAATTCTCCTCTCTCCCCTGCCCCCCCTCCAGGCTCCCAGCGATTGTCCTCTCCCCTGCGCCCCCTCCAGCCACCCAGAGATTCTCCTCGCTCCGCTGCCTCCCATCCAGCCACCCATCGATTCTCGTTCCCCTGTTTACCTCCGTCGAAACGGCCACGACTTTGAAAGTCCTGCCCGTATGTAGCCTTCCATTCGACTTCGTTCCCTCTGAGTCCCGCCTGCTGACGTCATTTCCTCTTTCCGCGAGAGCAGGACTCCGAGGGAACGAACTCGAAGGGAAGGCTATAGACGCTGAGGTTGTGCCTTGTGCTGCTAGCCTGTGGTTGGCCAGTTCTGTTTTGTGATGAACCCGGAAGTGCGTGACGTCAATTCAGGAGATGGATACAGCGTTAGAGGCAGCACGAACCCTTCAAACTTTCACTGCCATGGAGTCAGCTTCAGAACGTTGGAGGTGCTTTTTATTATATAGGATAGTTTTATTTATATGTCATACTGTATTGCATATATTTATTTGTTACCTGCCTAGAGATGTGGATAGTGCAGGCTATGAGACGTTGTAGGTAATTAAATGTATGCAGTGGGAATGCAAAAGAAAGAGATGTAAGGTAGAATGAAGGGTGGAGAGAGGAGGAAACGGGATGGTGAGGAGAAAGTAAAAGGAGAGAGGGATAATAGTTGGTGGCTGGGGAGAAGGGGAAAAAGAAGGGCAAGGCTTTGGAAGGAAAGGATAAGGAATGAATACATTGGCAGGTCAGGGAGATGGAAGAAAGGGCATAAAGAAAAAGTGGTATGCTGGGGACAAAGGAAAAAGAAGAAAATGGCTTGAGGGAACAATGGAGAAGGAAGTGATGGAGAGGATAAAAGAAAGGACTCTGGATAGAGAAGCACTCAGAGGACAAAAAGCTGAAAAAAAGATTGGAAATTGAGAATAGTTTGAAAAGAGCAGAAGGAATAAAAGGCAGAGATAGAACTTGGAGAAAACAAAGAACAAGTAGGGAGAATAAGTCAAACCACAGGCACTAAGGTGTAAAATTTTAATTTCAGCATAGATCGCAGGGTTTTTGTTTTTTCTGTGCCACTTACTTTCAGTCAGCCCATATTTGACTGTTCTTGGCTCAGCTTAGACCAATGCCAACTGAAGAACTGAGGGAGGGATGCGCCAACTCTGAGCCATAAAAAAAGGATGTAAATAAATTACATTTCTGTTACAGATGGTTTGCCCTTAAGTTTCACTTATGTCCTCAGTTTTGTTAGTGAAACATTTTTGCTCCAATTTATGTCATCTGGTAACCATGTCCTAGGGCCTATTGCATCTTACTTCCTCTGGAGATGGCTCAACTCCACTAGCCTGAAGCCCAGGAGGCTGATAGCCTGAGAATGCATTCAGTCTTCCTATCTCAGTTGGAAGCAGAAGGATGCAGCTGTGTTTTTAGTTTGCAGATGTTTCAAGAACTTTCTCACATGCTGGTCTTCTGCATATATTGCAGGAGAAAGATTTCTTTTTAATACCGTTTTTTGTAAAGGAACAGTCCAGAGTCGTCAATGACCCCATAATGGAACTGATATATAATGCAGCAGCCACTCATCAAGTTGGCATGGGTTTACCACCTATACAAAGTGGAGCCATATGCAAACCATACACCACCTTTTAAGTATGTTAATCACCACCCAAATAATATGACATTATTAAACAGACTGAGTTTTGCATTCTGTTGTAAGTTACGTTTTTTACAAGAGGGACATTTAAAAATGTACTGTAAAAGTACTTATTTGCTGCTTTCAGGGAAATACAGTTACTACATATAGTTAAAAATAAGGCTTAATTAAGATAGTAGTGAAACGAGAGAGTGAAAATTAATTCAACACTTGAATTATAAGCTGCACCTTGTCTGCCAACCTTCTGCCAAGTGAAATTATTAATTTATGTAGAATCTATTTATAGGGCTGCCAAATAGACACCAGTGTCAGGCTACACATACAATAAATAGAATAAAGGTTGAACTTAACAGACCTCTGGTCTTCTGTCAATCTAACCAATTATAAATCTGCAGCGTAGTAAGGGGGGGATTGGGAGAATGTGCATAAAAGGATGATACGTGGTATAGAATAGAACAGTAATAAATGCTAAGTGCCAGTTTATACAAATCTACATGACAATTGGCATTTAAAAGAACTGGTTTAATCTATTTGCACACTGCTGACCTTAGATTGTACAGCTCAGCTTTATTTGCTGAAAAACACCAATTAGCCAGGACAAGTCCACCATTTCCTGTTACCACCTATGTATCACACAATATGTAAGCATGATTGTTGAAAAATAAATAGCAGTTCACGACCCCCAAAAGAACTGAGGAAAAAAATCCCAGCTGAATCCTATTGGTAGGATTCAGAATGAATACATGTCAGGTTCCAAAGAGTGCTTTAACCTTTGTCCCTGTTTCTGAGGATTGAGACTGCAGAGCTTCAATTAGAGGAGAGAGTGGGGACAAAACTGGGAGTATCTCAGGTCTTCCAACATGAACTACGTATCCCATGGCTAGTCAAGTTCTCAAGATATCTATAATGAATATGCATGAAAACCTAATTGGCTGTTGGATTCCAAGGACTGATTTGGAAGACTTGGAATCACTTACGGTGAGGCAGCTTGGACAAAGAAATCAAATTTGTTAATTCTGTTTGTTTGGTTCAGTCCTGTAAAGTGATGGAATGCCATCTGGTTTTGATTGCTCAAATGTCTAGCTTTTGCTAGACTAGAGGTTAGAAAGGTCAGTGAGAAATGAAACTTTCTCTGTCCCTTTTTGAGTGATGGATTGTTCATAGGTATTATTTACCACATCTGGATGCCATTCTGAGTAAGGCAGGCATAGTGGATAATCTCAAGGGGATCAGCAAGCAAGCTGTTTTAAAAGATTAGACTGAACGCTGTTTAGAAGAAGATAGTTTAGATATAGATATTCTTGATGATTTAGATTTTGTCTTATAAGGAATTCTGATTTCTGCTTATTTTAGAATATGTTTTATTCTGTTTAATTAATAAGTTCTATTTCTATGTAGAATATCTTTTCAATTCAGTGTTACATCTTTGTCTGACTTTTCAAGTGAGATTTGTCTGCAGTTTAAGAGGTCATCATCTGGTTTGAATTATCCACAGTCCTAGCTAGGTGAAAGAGGTCAGGAAAAGTCAACTCTCTTCTCCTTGATGAATTATAGCTAAGTGTAGGACTGGTCTCCTGAAAGTAATAACAAACCATGTCTGTGTGCCATTAAGCAAGATTGGCCCTTTAATGAACCCATATGACTGGGAATCTGAGAATTTAATAATAATAAAATGCAGGAGATAGGTGCCACATTGTCTAGTTTGAGAGGCCCCAGGTCATAGGTCAGTTTAGGAAATATCTCAAACCTATGTAACTGATATTTTTAAGTAATGTGTAAGTAATAATTAGTTCAAGACAGGGTAATCAATCTATTTTTTACCATCTGGTGAGAAAGGGGGCTAGGAGGGTGTAGGACCCTATATAAAGGAGAGCAGAAGCAGCTTATATTAGAGAAGGAGCTGAGAAGAGAAGGAGCTGAGACGAGAGAGACAAGACACAGAGAGCTGAAGAGAAGGAGAGACCTAGTGCTGATGTCCTACTTTGCTGGCAAATAAAGAAGACTTCTTTCTCATTCTGGTGTGTGGTGTTTGACTCCTGAAGTACCACAGATTCTGCTAATAATAGTGGTAATTCCTGCAACAACGGTAGTCATGAATGGAAAGAAGATGGGGGAGGGGAGGGTGCTGGCAGGCCTTGAGCTGGCCACACTGTTTAGAAACACTGAGACTGCTACTGCATTGCCATCCTCCAAATTGTGCTGTCCTGGAAAAGATAGGGAAGGAAAGTGGAGATGCTGGACACCTTAGGGAGTAGGGAAGGAGAGATAAGAAGCTGGACTCTTGGGGTTAAGGAAGGAATGATGGTGGATACACGGGAGGAAGGTCCTAGAGCTACTCCTGGGAAAGGAGCACAGCTGAAAGTTTGCTTAGGTTTCCAGATACCCTTGAGCTGACCCTGACTGACCTAAACATTTCCCTCCTGGAATTGAGTAACTTGGCAGCTTGGTAGGTCAGGCTCAGTTGTAGTGTGTGTTCTGCAGTTTATAATGTTAATGTACCTTTGTGTCAGTTGTGAACATGAGATGAATAGAAAAAAGTTCCAAGTTATCCTAAGAATACTGTAAAATAGAAGTTTTGGTTTTTTTTTTTTTTTAATAATTTCAATACAATAAGCTCCTCAAGGTCCAGCACAACAGCTCATTGCAGGTTCTGCATGTAACCCCTTCTTACTGCTTAAACTAGTTTGTTTCAGTATTTGTGTTCAGAAGGCAAGAAGCCAGGTTGGTAGCAGTTTAGTCCTAGCACAGCACTGAGAGGGTTGAAAGTACAGAACAAAGTCCAATGGCAAAAGAACGCACCAGGAGCCTTCAAAATCAGGACAAAGTTCCTTTAATCACACAACTTGGACAACAATCTTCAAAAATTACCCGACACAGGCCGTGTTTCAGCGCACAGCGCGTGCGTCAGAGGTCATCAAGTTTGTAGTCATAGGCGGTCGGTAGCCAAACTGTTTGGGGAGGCTAAAGGGGGTGGGGCCAGGGGTGGAGCTTAAATCCATAATTGTCTGATAACACGCAGAAAAAAAATACATAAATAAAAATAAAAGTCACAATACCTTTTATTAAATTTAGATATTAGATATGTATTATATGTCAAAGAATAAAGTGGTTGCTCAAAGCATATTCTAACCACAATCGCTCAACTGCAAAACACTATGCACAACTTTGTCCAAAAACACACTCAGAACCTTACTGTACCATAAATATTACACTGGGCAGACCTAATACACCAATATACCACCCATACGGCAAATGCAGACCGTCAACAATATGAAACAAGGGATCATATCATCACAATTCTCATGTAGAGCCACAAAACACCCTAATTCATGTTTAATGTGGGATAAAATGCCATAAATAAGTAAATAAATATAAATTTTTAATGTTGAGCACCTGATTCTCAAAGTGGACATATTCCAAACACTATAATTAAAATAAAATGATCTTTTCTACCTTTGTTGTCTGGTGACTTTTTCTGATCCCAGTATCCGTTCTGCTGCTATCTGTCCTCAGTGCAGGTCAGGAAGTCATCCTCATTAAATATCTCCCTGGCAACCCAGGACACCTCCAGCCAACCCCCCCTGCTTTCCCAGCAGTAAGGTAAACAAACTATAAACCAATTTCTACAACTGCTAGAGGGCTTTCACTGCAGCTCCTGCTGTGAGGATGGAAGTAAATCAACAATTTAATCCCCTCAGAGCAACTGGACTCCACAGCTGATCCATTCTGCTGCAGCAGGGGGGAGGCTTAGCCTCTCCAAGCCTCTTATACCGGGCGCCTATGTTTGTAGTGTCTAAATGTGCAGTAGCGAGCCTTGCTCCTTCGCACATGTATTAGAATTAAAAAAACTGTCCCTTAATGTTATAATCAATCTTGGAAATGTTGTTTCAACATAACCTTTATTTGATACCTTTTTTTTTTAATTTTGAATAAGAGACATTCTGATAACACCCTCTCCTTCAAGACTCATGCATATGGGAAAGAGGGACCCGAACTATAGCTACGTAATGCAAGGTTCCACATTAGGAGTCACTGAGCAGGAAAGGGAGCTAGGTGTCATCATTAATGAAATGTTGAAACCCTCTGCTCAGTGTGTGGCTAAGAAAGCAAATAGAATGATAGGTATTATTAAGAAAGGAATGGAAAACAAAAATGAGAACATTATAATGCCTTTCTATCGGTCCATGGTGTGATTGCACCTCAAATATTGTGTGCAGTTCTGGTCACTGCATCTCAAAAAAGATATAGTGGAATTAGAAAAGGTACAGAGAAGGGCGATGAAAATGATAGAGGGGATGGGACAACTTCCCTATGAGGAAAGGCTAAACCGGCTGGTGCTCTTCAGCTTGGAGAAAAGATGGCTGTGGGGAGATATGGTAGAGGTCTATAAAATAATGAGTGGAGTGGAATGGGTAGATGTGAATCACTTGTTTACTCTTTACAAAAATACTAGGACTAGGGGGCACGCAATGAAGTTACAAAGTAGTAAATTTAAAACGAATTTGAGAAAATATTTCTTCACTCAACATATACTAAACTCTGGAATTCGTTGCCAGAGAATGTAGTAAAAGTAGTTAGTTTAGTGGGGTTTAAAAAAGGTTTGGATAGCTTCCTAAAAGAAAAGTCCATAAGCCATTATTAAAATGGACTTGGGGAAAATCCACTGCTTATTTCTAGGATAAGCAACATAAAATGTATTGTACTTTTTTGTGATCTTGACAGGTACTTGTAACCTGGATTGGCCACTGTTGCAAACAGGGTGCTGGGCTTGATGATCTGTCCCAGTATGGCAATACTTATGTTCATATCTCAAGGATTGTTTCTTCCTTTTTCCTTACTCTAAGAGAGATCTGTTCAATTCGTTCTCTCTTTGAACCTAGTTCTCTTAGTATTCTCTTACACTCACCAGTCCTTTCCAAACTTGATTATTGCAATTCTATCATTATAAGTTTGCCAGCCCATCAGATACATAGGCTTCAAATGATCCAGAACCCCGCTTTCAAGCTTCTACATGGTTGCAGGAAGTTTGACCACGTCACTCCAGTTCTGGTCTTGGAACACATGCTGCTGGTATCTTATAGAATTCACTTTAAAATTAATATTCTCTGTCACCTGATTCAGTCCTCAGGCTTGCCTTGTTTTCTGTCTAGCCTCCTGGTCCTCTGCTCTCCCACAAAATCTTTGCAATCAGCTGCCCAGAGCCTCTTGTTTTGTTCCGTCCTTTCGTAAAGTCTTTTTGGATACTACCAGAAACTCTTGTTTCACTGTTGCTGGCTCAAACGTTTGGAATGTTCTCCCTCTTTATCTGAGACTTAAAGGTATTAGGTTCAGATCTCAGCTTAAAACATTATTTTTCATTGTCATTTTTCTCCAGCTCTCAATCTTTAATTATTCTGTACTCTCCAACTTGCGTTTTGCACTTTGTGTTTCTGATGTCAGTCATCATTGTTACCTGTTTGTTTTCTTCCTTCTCTTGCTTACCTCTGCTTTAATAAATTTGAAGTTTTGTCCCTAGCCTCTGTTATCCCTATGTCTCGTTTGTCATGTTGATATTCTTTCCCCCTTGTCTTGTTATTCTACCCTCAGCAATTTCCTATTTTTTTTGTAAACCACCTAGATTTCTTGTTTCACAATCTGAATTAAACTAATGGGATAAAGCTGCAAGAGATTAGGTCTGTACCCCTAAAGCAATTTATAAAAGCAAAACAGAGCCAGAGATGGGGTTGGGAGAGGGGAGGAGAGGGAATGGAATGGCTGAAGGATTCCAAAGCAGTTGCATGGTATTACTTCCTAGTGAGTTAATATCTGGCATTTACAATCAGGAAAATACCATTGCAGCAGGCCCCTAGCTTGTGCTATAGCAACATGCTGCACTGCTCTAAACTATTCTGACATGTCCTTTCTGCTAGGAAGGCTTCCTGTAGGTACTTTACATACGCAATTATAATTGCATTTTGGTCACTGTCTATCAGATATAAATGAATGAATCAATTCAGGTCAGGTCCAAGCTCCACGAACCAGGAAAAGAAGGCTGTGACTTGATCTGGATTATTTAAGACTCGGATGCATTTATGTATATCTGGAGGATGCTCAGTTTATTTCTGTGATTCTTTGCCTGATTTGATTCCTGCTTCTTGGCCTTACAGCTCAATAGGAACCAAGGTTGGGATCTGACAGTATGAGCTGTCATTTAGGGGATCTTCCCCCTACTTTATATCTACCAAAATGCGCAGAGTTCATATGCACTAAGCAGTTTTCCCATAAAACCCCTAATTATATAAATTTGCATGTAAAATTTGATTATACCCCCAACTTCCCACTCAAATTTGAGTCCGCATCCCTGTGGAAAAAAGTGGGATATAAATGTGCAAATAAATAAATAATAATTGGCCTATAATACAGGGGAGTAGCTACGGGTGGGCCTGGGTGGGCCCAGGCCCGCCCAGTTTTGAGTCAGGCCCATCCAAAAAACTGAAGTCCCTCACCTCCTCCCTCACCCTCTCCCACCCCCGCCGTAGCGCTTGCATTCAACAATGCTATCGGCGCTGCCTCCTCCACCTCAATAGTCAATTATCATCACTAATTGGCAATAATTGGAATTTACATGTGCTTGTTTTAGGCATATTCTAAAAAGAGGCATGTGTAAATTCTAACATGCTTAGCTGAAAAGGGGGCATGGCCATGGGAAGAGTGTGGGCATGTCGGGGGTGTTCCACAAATTTATGTGCATGGTTACAGAATTCAGGGGAATGCGCCTATATTTAGATGCAGGTATTAAATACCAGGTTCTCAGCGGTGTAAATGAGTGCGCCTAAATGTCATGTTCCCCAGCCCTATGTGCTATTCTATACACTGCACCTAACTTTAGGCGTGTGTTATATAGAATAGAGCTAACCTCCAGATTCTTTATAGTGCGCCTAGAGATCTGCATTGAAATCCAGGCATATCTAATATAATAAAGCACATAACTTAATTAGCCTAACAAGCTCATTAGCGTTGATAACAGCGCTTAAGCAATAGTGAGCACTAATTGGCAATAATTAGAATTTACGTACGTGCACAAATCGCTAAGCTTATTCTGTAACAGTGTGCCTAGCTTCTAACATGCGCAGACAAAAAGGGGCACGGTTATGGGCAGGAAAATGGGCATTTCACGGGCATTACGAAATTTACATGCATAGTTATAGAATATGGCCCTCTGTGCCTAACTCTACACACTGGGATGTATGCCATGTTTTCATTGGTGTAAATGGAGGCATGTAGTTTTAGGTGCTGGGATATTGACTAAGTGTATTCTATGTACCGCGCCTAAATCTAGGCATTGTTTATAGAATACGTTTAGTCAGAAATGGTTTCTGTGTGGATTCTTTTAGGCATCATATATAGAATCTGTCCCTAACCGTTTTTTTTAGCCGCATCTAGAATTTAGATGCCATTTCCAGAATTTGGCCCATAGCGTGCATAATTGTTCATACAAGTTATAGAATGCTGTCAGTAACGCATGTAACTTAATTCAATAGTTAGCTGCTAATTGGCATTAATGACCCATTATTGGTTAGAATTGATGTTAATTGGCACTAATTATGATTACTTAGCAGTTACACCTGTGACGCCCTTAGTAGGGATTCTGCAAATTGCATAAGCGAAATCCATAGCACGCAACTGCAAGAGGGTGTAGAATTAGGAAGGGCACGGGCCGATCAGTTGCATGCCTAGCACTTACACATCTTATAGACTGCTAGCATTTATGCGTCTAACTGGCTACATTTAAGCACAAGCATTTTTTCTTTGGAGTTGTATTAGTTTGCAGTGATCGCCAGTTACTACTATCTCTATCTCTGATTTTGACTTTGTGTTATTTTCAGTGCTCCAGTAGCATCTTATGCTCAATAGAACATCAGCATATCGACCCCTGATGAAGGCTTTATAGCCGAAATACGGACCGTGTAGGGTCCTAATAAAGTCTATTTGGAGTTCTCAATCCGTGAGTTCTGACTGGTTTCTAGGATTGGATTTTCTTCCACTCTGCATTTGTTTTCCCTGTACCAAAAGTTCAGCATGTAAATGCAGACCTATGCTAGTATTGTATAACGGCAAGGTAGATTTCAAACTAAGCATGCATCATTCTGACACCTCACTTCAGGAGATCTATAGAAAATTACCCCCAGAGAGGGCAATTCTATAACAGGATAACAGGATGTCTTCGTCTTAGTGAATAAATTCTGGAGACACTTTTATAAATTATACTATTCCATCATTTATGTGCATCATTGTTAGCATAGCCCATGCTCAGCCCCTGTGTTTACTCCCCCCCCCCCCCCCCACCCCCCGCGGTGTATTTACAGAACACTGCTTAGGAAGTAATTTGGGTGTATGTGGACACGTAAGTGCATACATGCCAGTATCCTAAACATTTAAATGCATAATGGACATGCAAATATCTTCACCTATGTAGAAGAATTGCCCCTATAGGGCCTAAGTGGCAGAAATCATGCATGAAATGTAGATGTGGGCATTTACACATACTCTCGATAGTATGTGAGCTTGTATGGAGATTAACATATTTTATACACATACTTGCATACTCTGTCCACCTCTCCATCTGTACACACCTATCACCTCTATTCTGCCCCCAGTAATGTATGTAGGGCCTTGTATCTAGTGTTTATATAATGGCTCTAAGAAATGTATTTCCTGCTGCATACACTTTCTGAATTAGTGTGGGAGAAAATTATTCTATGTATTGTAATTCAGCATGTGACAATAGCCACTCTTGCTTAGTTTATAAGCTTATTAGCTTACTCCTAGCGGACTTTCCTCTGCTAAGGTCTCCTCTCAGAGTCCTTTGCCAGCTGTCATTTCCTGATTATCTGTGTGTAACCCCTGATTAGTGTTAGTGCTCTCTTGAGTGCCCTCTGGAACAAGAAACACAAATTTATTGATTATGGGACCAAAACTGAGACTGGATAAATCCAGGAGGCCAAATAAGTAGTTCAGGCTTATATAACTCCATTCAATAACTCAGTCACATTCCAATAGTATTGTTCTGAACCAGGATTTTACTAACATACTTCAATGTTAACTGTAAATGCAGCAGTGGAAACAAAATATACAGCAAACAGAACAATAACTGTAACAAAAGTATTTTCAATTTATCTCTAGAACTTCACTCCTGCTTTACTCCCTTATCTTCTGTGTTCTGCTGCTGATGCCCAGATGATCAAAAGCAAACACAGGTACTAGAGGCTGTTAGCACCATACTAGCACCTGCGTTTCCTACTGTCCCATGATCAGAGCCCCCCAGTGCATGAAAAAAGGCACTTGCGGTCTCTGAACACAACTAGCATGCAGATGCATGCAAAACAGGGCTCTTAGCGCAAGTAGCATGCAAATGCATGCTAAATGTTTTCCTCCCCAAGGTCGGAGCTGGCGTTAGGGTTTGCAGACCGTTGGGGAGGAATGGTGAGCCCTGTCCAGCATGCATTTGCATGCTAGCAGGCCCCCCATTCCCTCCAATGCAGCAACCCCCCTCCCCCCCCAACCTGGTGGTCTAGCGGCCCTTCCCCACCCCCTACCTTCATTGGAGCAGGGAGGTGACCTCCCTCCTCTTCCATCGGTGCCGCGTCGAAAATGGCAGTACCCAACTCCTCCCAGTGTATCCTGGGATGAGTTGGGTGGGGCAGGGCTGGGCGTCACCATTTTCGAGGTGGCGTCAATGGAAGAGGAGGGAGGCCACCTCCCTCCTCCAATGAAGTTAGCGGGTGGGGAAGGGCCGCTAGACCACCAGGTCGGGGGGGGGGGGGGGAATTACTTGTGGCCCACTGGGCCACCAGGGCTCCACTTGAGGGGATACTAGGGGGGCTGGAGACCCACTGGGTATTCAGCCCCCGAACTTATGTCAAGGGGTGGTCGGGTGGACTTGGGGGAGCTTGGCTCATAGCCCACTGGGCCACTATTCGAGGGGATGCTGGGGGGGGTTAGGGGGGGTTGGAGACCCACTGGATCTCTAGCCCCCACTGAACTTGTGTCAGGGGGATCGGGGGGACTGGTGGTTCGCTGGACCTCCAGCCCCCATGTCGCGTGGCTTAGTGTGGGGGTACTTGGGGTCTGGTGGTCCCATGGACCTCCAGCCCCCGTGTTTGACAGGTCTGGGCTTTTGACAGTCCAGACCTGTCAAGTGCAGGCTCAGGCATAATCCTCCCGCACTTTACCCTATGATCAGAGATAATATCATGCTTAAATTTGCATGCTGTTATCTCTGATCATAGGGGCGGTGAAGCCCTGCACTGTTCCAGTGCTATTTTTAGAGCGCTGTTTGGAACAGCAGGGTGCTTTCGATCATCTGCCCAGTAGATCTTGTTAGCTGTGCCGGGACCCAAAAGACTCCTGCTGGGGTGATAAGAGATGCTATCCTTCAGTCTTAATGTAAGCCACATTGAGTCTGCAAATAGGTGGGAAAATGTGGGATACAAATGCAACAAATAAATAAATAAATTAATTAATTAATATGCTCCTGAACCACAAGGGTTTGTAGCCCGGGTCTCACCCAGTTCTAGCTCTGGTCCCGGGCCCATAAAACAGTCACTGCTCCTGAATTCAGGACATGCTTACCGCACTCGAGCCTTCAGTCAAAATCCAGTCGAGCTGGGAGTGGGTCAAAGATCCGGAATAGAGATCCGGGGGAGACATTTTACCAGGCAAGATTCCGCCCCTCTCTTCGGAAACCACTGCACCCTGAGAGATTTTGTAAACAAACAACATTTATTGAACTTTCCTTCAATACAATCCAAATGTTTCCAACTTTCAAACAGTTTTAGTATTGAGACTATTGATATCCAAATGACTGCATGGACCCCGGTCCTTTCTCACAGTTGTATTTACAGGGCATTCTTAAATTTGGCTATTTACATATAGACAAATACTCCTGTCCATGCCTATCCTGGTAGCCAGGTGTCAGTTTCCAAGGGCTATATTTCTCCTACTCCCAATCTCTCCTCTTACATCAGGCACAGACCTCTTTAGGGCTGTCTTCCTTCTGTGAGTGCACCTCATTGGGTCACACCCCAGCCTCAAGCAGATGCTTTCCTGCTCTAAGTCCCGCTCCTGGATAGGAATCCCCAATCCTAACAGAGCTCTTACTCCTTCTCCAGTTATTGTGAGCACAGCAATAACTGCTCCTTAATTTCTGCCCAATGGTAAATGGTGTTCCAGGATCCCCCTTCTTCTTCCTGGTCACTTGGCAGGGGCTTGCGAACAACCAGAGATCACTCGTTACCCTTAGAGAAAAAACCAAGGACAACTTCCCACTCAAATTCTCCTCTTTTATAATCCCTTAACTTCATCTCCCCTGACACTCTTCTCTCCAGGGGCACTTTTCCTCTGAATTTTTGTTTCATAAACACTCCCATGGGCTGGGCTTCCTCCCACCCAGGGACCTTCCAGCCACTGCCTTCAGTGACTCTACGCAGGGGCTTACTCTCTTCAGTAATCCCAATTTAACAGGGGAGTATACATTTGATTCTCAAAAGTAGCTCAGATTCCCCTTCTCTGTCATTTGAAGGAATGCAGAGGGGGGCCCCCCGCTCTCATGCATTCAAACAGATCAGACACTTTACAGGTTCTGTTTCCTATACTTCAGTATCACTCTTTATGCCTGTTGAATACTGGTCTGGGTAACACAGTAAAAGGCTACATGCATTTCTGAGATCTATAAGGTTATCAATAGAAATCAAACAAAATAAAACATGGAAAAAAAATAAGATGATACCTTTTTTATTGGACATAACTTAATACATTTCTTGATTAGCTTTCGAAGGTTGCCCTTCTTCCTCAGATCGGAAATAAGTAAATGTGGTAGCAGATAGTATATATAAAAGAAACATCAAAGCATTACTTTGACAGTCTGACAGAGTGGGAGGGTGGGGGTATGCATGGGGACATCAAAGCATTTCATTGATATTCTAACAGAATGGAACCCCAAAATAATCTCCAAGAACATTGCCTCCTCCCTCAAAACACCCAGGGAAAATCTGCTACAGTACAAAGAAAAAAAAGCCACAGACAGAATTCCCCTTGTAGTGACATACAACCCAGAGCTGGAGAAACTGAGGAAAATCATAAGAGACCTACAGCCGCTACTCCAGGAAGATGAATTACTGAAAGAGATATTCCCATCCCCACCAGTGCTGGCCTTCCGACAGCCACCAAACTTAAAACACAAGCTGATCAGAAGTAAACTTCCAACACAGACGGAAAAAGAAAAGGGCACGTTTCCGTGTAACACAGCCAGCTGCAAACTATGCCAAAACATTTCACCCCACAGTCATTCACAAAGGAAAAATATTCAACATAAAGGACTATTTTACATGCTCATCTTCCAATGTGGTATATATCATTCAGTGTAAAAAAATGTAACGAAGGATGCTATATTGGAGAAACAGGCCAGATGCTTAAGACAAGATTCAATCTGCACAGACATCATATGAAAATAGCCGGTGCCAGTCAGGCCCCCACCCCTGTGGGACAACACTTCACAAGACCAGAACACTGCACCAGTGATTTTTACAGTAAGAATACTGAAAGGTAATTTTAAAACAATACAGGAACGTAAGACCTTTGAAATAAGAATGATTGAATATTTTGACACCCAACAAACAGGACTTAATAAGGATCTGGGTTTTCTAACTCATTATAAAACATAAAGGTGTATTTTTCTGTTTATTTCTCTGTTTATTACCCTCCTCTCACCTACCAACACCCATTCTGTTAGAATATCAATGAAATGCTTTGATGTCCCCATGCATACCCCCACCCTCCCACTCTGTCAGACTGTCAAAGTAATGCTTTGATGTTTCTCTCATATATACTATCTACTACCACATTTGCTTATTTCCGATCTGAGGAAGAAGGGCAACCTTCGAAAGCTAATCAAGAAATGTATTAAGTTATGTCCAATAAAAAAGGTATCATCTTATTTTCTTTTCCATGTTTTATTTTGTTTGATTTCTATTGATAACCTTTAAGAGTGGACTAACACGGCTACCACACCTCTCTATTGAGATCTATAGTAATAAAGCTTGGCTTCAAGGCTCCTCCTGGTGGATAGAAGGCCAGAGGCCAAAAGAAGTTAAACCTAAAACATTGCTCCTAGTCAAAGGATTATACTAGACTCAATACTAGACTCAATGTCTTTTTGCCTTGCCCTTTGGACTTATGGGTGCTCCTTCTTCCCTTTCCTGATGCCGTACAACCAGATACTTCCTGTTAGTCTTGCACATACTGCAGCTGGACATGTTTATCCACTCCTACCCTAGCTGAGATAATATTTAATCACCTCTCTGACCTCATGTGCAACTTTCTTTAAATTAGTCACCTTATTTTCTAACTCCTCATACTCTTTTTCCTATCTATATGCTCCTTCTTTGCTTATACCCTACGCTGTCTATTAAAATGTTCTATTATGTATTGTGTTGTCTATGCCATACCCTGGTGCGCCACAACAAACTTGCAGGGGTGCCGTAGCAAATCCTGAACTCCCTCCCACTGCCACCTGAACTGCTGCTGCTCCCTCATTATGTCTTTTTTCTCTCTTCCCTTCCCCGTTCCCCTATGAGTCCTGCATCTTTCCTTCTCCCACCGGCTCTCCTCTGTAGCCCCAAGCCCCGGTACCTCTCTGGTAGCGATGACTGAGACAGTTTTCCACCAATGTCAGAGCTGCCCTCTTCTCTGGAGCGTCCTGTCTACTTTGATGCAACTTCCTGTTATCTGCATAGGCAGGACGTGCCTGAGTAGAGGCCCCAATGCTGACGGAAAACTTTCTTAATCATCACCGCTGCTGGAGAGGTACAGGGGACTGGGGCTACGGAAGACAGTTGGTGAGAGGGAGAGATGCAGGGCTCACTGGGAGTGGGGAAGAGAGACTTGATTGGAGGAGGAAGGTTGAAGGGGAGAGAAGTCAGACTGTTCAAGGGGTGGGCAGGCCTGGAAGAAAGAGGAAGAGACATGGCACTCGAGTGGGGTAGGGTGGGAAGGGCAGGATAGTACAGGAAGAAGAGAAAAAAGAAGGGAGAAGCTGAATATGGGGAAAGACAAGGACAAAGAGAATATGCTGGGCAGGGAGGTACATTGGGACAGGAAAAGGGGGAGACACAGGGGGGAGGCAGAGGAGGCCCCCCAGGGCTGCTGCAGGTGAAGGTGAGCAGTGGAAAAATGTGTGTGTGGGGGGGAGGGGGGAGTAGAGAACTGGGGGGGGGGGGGGGGTGGAGACCTATGTGGCTGGGGGGGGGTGCCATGAAAAATTGCTCGGACACTAAGGGTGCTGTGAACTGAAAAAGTTTGGGAACCTCTGCTTTATAATGTTATTTGAATATTTTTACTGCTGTAATTGTCCATTGTTTTAGTTTAATTTATTATTACTGTACACCATCTTGAGTGAATTCCTTCAAAAAGATAGCAAATAAATGCTAATAAATAAGTAAATAAAAGCCCTTTTCCCTTGAATTCTATATAGCGCGTCCAAAGTCGAGCGCCCAAATTTGGGCACACGTCCAAGATGCCCATGCAACTTAATTAACAAGTCCTTAACTAGCAATAATTGGGTGCTAGCAACCAATCATTGCAGTTAATTGGCTTTGATTAGAAGTTGCACAGGCATCTGGCTGCGTGCTATTCTATAAGGATTGTCACCTACCTTTTCTAGCATGTATCAGAAAAGGGGGCATGCCAGGGACATGCTGGGGGAAGTTGCACATGGAATTACAGAATTTAGACTAAGCCCATATTTGCCTGGTTTCAGCAGATGTAAATCTAGTGCCCAAAAGTTAGGCTCAGGACCCATGCCTAGGCGCTATTCTATAAAGTGTATACGCCCTTTATAGAATTGTGCTTACTGCTGATTTTTTTGGGTGCTGAATTTTGAGTGCCATGTACTGAATCCAGTCCTTTATGTGCAAAATATCCTTTATAAAATTACCCTCAAATTGGAGCAGATTTCTAGCCTGGTCATTGCAGCAATGGTCCTGGGCTATATACTTAAGTATGCAGAATTTCTCCTTTGTGAGGCCAGCCAGATACTCCTGATCAACTACTGCTCCCTTCCCCTCCTGTCCCACTTTTGTCCTACTCATCTTTTCTGTCATGTAGTTCCTTATTTCTCTTTTTAATTCCTCCCTGTGTCTGTTTTCTTCTCTGCCTATTTCCATTTGGCCCTTATTTTAGAACTGTAGTAAACCACAGAAATGGTCTATTCAATATGCAGTACAGCAAGTTATAAAGAAACTTGGAAACTTGGCTATTGCTAGTAAGATAGCTATTGATGTCATAGAGAGCACCTGCACTTCTGAATTTGCAACTACAAACACTGCTTCCCTTTCTCCAAACCACATCTCACAATCTCGGCTTCCCTTCAGTTGCTCCCTTATCGTTTTATTTCATCCCTGTCTTAATTCACAGCACCCATACATCCCTTCATTATCTCTTATTCTCTCTAACAACCCCAGACTGGGGTAGTTCAAAGCAATCTCTTCCCTAACATGAGTGATGAGAAGGTGTCTCTTTCCCCACCCCCCCTACCCCCCCAGCACCCAAAAAGGCAAATACTCAAAAGCTAGGCAACAATATATCCTTTCCATTTCAGTGATTTTTTTTTTTTTAATCAAACTAATTCAATATATTTCTTACAAGCCATCAGCAGCTAACACCCCCTTCTGCAGTTAAGAACAGAATGAGTAAAAAGATGGCAATTCTAGAAAATATAAATGAATCTTACTTAGAAGTGAATCCTCTGCTCTCAGTGAATCATACTTATATTTCGGTACCATGTGCAGGCGTTCCTGGGGGTGTAGTTTGGGCAGGCCTGCAATGCATGTCAGTATTTTATAAAATATGTGTTCACATGTATAAAGTACATGCACAGATTAACACCTTCTTCAGAAAAGGTATATTTGTATGGGAGAATTTGTGTATTACTGGGGCTGCTGATTCTGGGAGCCTATTTTATACAGGCACAAAAGCATCTATGTTGCTTTTAAAAAGTAGACTTGAAACAGGCATCTTTCCCCAACTTTGGCATAGATGCCCTGTCATACAATTAGCCCCTTTATCAGAAAAATACGGAATTTATCTGAGGACTGCATTTCCCACGATGTAGTGGAAACCCATCTACATTTTAAAGGCAGCACCAGGACCCATTTTGAACGCCAGTGGATCAATCTTATACACCCTTATTGTGATTCAGGTTACCATTAAAAAATGTTTTTTTGTACTGCTCTGATTAAAAACAAACAAACAGTGAGCAGTGAAATACAAATGGTAGGATTTTTCTTTGCTACAGATCTACAGAGGAAGAGAAGGCACTCATTAAATACAAAAATACACGTAGGACTGAAACAAATTGATTTGGGGATTTTGTGCAGTTCCTTGAATACAGAGCATTTTGATTTTGTGAATGTGTGGACCTTTCTGACATGCAGCATGGTTCCTATTGAATTTTGTTATTTATTACTGTGCGAAATGGGCATGAATCATTTTCATCTGTTGCCGCAAAGGGACACAGCAAAATTCAATTTGCAGTGGTGAAATTAAAGTACAAAATAATTAATCTTATGTAGTACTGCTCAGAAGATTGCAATTTTTCCTGATACAGCTTCTGCTCAGTGCTTCAAAGAATATTATACAGTGACTGTAAAGGAGGCACATAATGAACATTACAAAATCTTGTTATGACAGGTGAATTTTTTTAAACTGCAGTTTCTAGAGGTTTTTCAGCTGCTACCTGAATATTGCATTTTATTTGTCCACTGAATATATAATAGCTGACTGTCATCCCTCTCCTAATCAGCCTTCTGCACTGACACAGACCTGTCATCATCCTCTGGAACACCACTGACATGTGCAACATCTCTCTGAGGAAAACAACCTTTCTCTTTCGGTTCTGCTTAAATGAAGGCTGCAGAAATGCTCATGAGAGTAAATCTCCAGTGACATGCCTGAAGAGCTCATGAGACAGCATCTTCACCCAAAAATAAAGAACATGAAAAGGCAAAAAAAAAAAAAAATCAGAATGTTTTAATTAGACTCCCTATGCAGGCAGGGGGAACAACTAACACCAGCCATATGGGCAATCACATGTACTGAGTGCTTGTTCCATTGTCCCATTTTTAGTTATCTTTTGTATAGTGGGAGTAATATGACAAGATCAGACTCAGAGCCATCTGTAAACGGCAGGGGGGGCTTGATGCGGTAATGAAATGTGGGGCCACACACACACACACACACACCCTCCCACACACATATATATTCATGAACATACCAAGGTAAATGTTTAGAGGGACAGCCAGCACAATGTTATACAAATATTTTCTCTGTATAAATGTATATGGATGTTCTGCCAGGTAGTCATGGGATAGGAGACATTGTTCTGTTGTGGATTAGGAATTTGTTGATGGATAGAAAACAGAGGGTAGGGTTAAATGGCCAATTCTCTCAGTGGAGGAGGGTGAATAGTGGAGTGCCCCAAGGATCTGTACTGGGACTGGTGCTAATTAACATATTTATTAAATGATCTGGAAATGGGAATGACAAGTGAGGTGATTACATTTGCAGATGACACAAAACTATTCAGATTTGTTAGAACACATGTGGATTGTGGAAAATTGCAAGAAGACCTTAGTAAGTTAGAAGTGTTCTGCCCCCATTTGCATGGAGGCAGGTTGCTTGTTGTTTATATGTATATATTAGACATTGCTTATAGCCAGGTTCTGTCCCTGTATCTTTAAATAGGGTAGGACTACAAATCTTTGTCATTTTGTAGTTATGTGAGATAGGCTCTTCCTGAGCACATGTCCCAGTTCCCCGTGATTTATGGGAATCTCCCTATTGGCTAGCTTGATCTTCTAGGATTGCTAGGTAGTTAGCCCTCCCCCACTATCGAGCAGGAGGAATGTGTCTGCAGTATGCTTCTCTATGAACTGTATCTAACACTGTACCTTAATGCATGAGCCTTTCAAAACCTTTGTAACATCTTCAAATTTTCACCAGTTTAAAAGTATTTACAACATCAACTCTCTCTCAGCTGGGTGCTGAGATCTCTTGGCTCCTGTTTGCATACAGTGAGCTAGTTGAGATCATACTCCCCAATCTGCTGGGAAGAAACTCTTGTCCAACACTTCAGAACTGTAAGTCATTTCCTTTGTTTGCTTTTGCATTAAAGAAGTTTTTGGGTCAAGAGTTCTTAGTCTTCACAGTGATGTTCTATACTTTGCAGGGGTGTAGCCACAGGTGGGCCCGGGGTGAGCCTGGGCCCACCCACTTAGAGCTCAGGCCTACCCATCAGCAGTGAACTCCATAGGCACCCAGAATATAAAGCTCGGGGAGGCATTTTTTTCCCACTAGCTGCTGCTTCACTGGTATTACCCCCACCCCTGGCTGGCATTCTGCAAGTTTTCTTCCCTCCTTTGCTTACTATCATTTCTGGGTCGCATTTTTAATTCTACAGCAAAGCTGCACCGGACCGAGACACTTTGCATGCTGCTGCTGCTTCCTTTGGGCCAGCCCCGCCTTCTCAGATATCAGCTCCCTGCCTTCTCCAAAAGAGGAAGTTATATCTGAGAAGGTGGGCCGGCCCACAGGAAGCAGCCGCAGCATGCAAAGAGTCCCTGTCCAGCGCGGCTTTGCTGTAGCAAAAAAAAACCCAGCCCAGGATAGTAAGCGAGGGAGGGAACAAAACTTGCAGAATACCAGCTGGGGGTGGGGACAATGCCAGTGAAGTAGCAGCCAGCGGATAAAGCTGCTTTCCCGAGCCTTATGTTCTGCAGCATGCTGGTGGTGGGTGGCTTTGGGGATGGTGTAGGGGATTAAAATGAGGCAATGCTAGGCAGGGTGGAGAAATAATTGTTGGACATGCGGAGGAGTGAGATGCTGCACAGGGAGAGGGAGAAATGTTAGAGTACAAGACAGAGAGAGAGAGATGGAGACAATGGCAGAGGAGGAGGGAAGAGAGAAGGAGAAATGTTGGACATAGGGGTGGAGGAGAGGGAAGGAGAAATGCTGCACAAGATGGGGTAGGAGAGAAAGAGGGAGATGTTGGATTGGTGGGAGGGAAGAGAGTGGGAGAAATGCTGGACCATGGGAAGGGGCCAGGAGGGAAGAAAGAAGGGACAGGAAGATATTGGTGGGGGAGGAGTGGAAGGGACAGGGAGATGTCAGGCTATGAGGGTAGGGAGGGGAGAAAGAGGGATTAGTTGCTAGGCTAGAAAGGTGGAGAGTGGGAGACATTAGGAATGGTGAAAAACATGTGGGAGAGGGTGAGGGATAAGGGGTGGCAAGAAAATGAATGAAAGGATAGTGATTACAGGGGGTAGAAATATAATAACGGTGAGTAAATTGAAGATGGAAGGGAATGGAAGGCTGGGAAAGATGGGGAATAGAAATGCTAGTAGGTGAAAGAAGGAAATGGAAATGTGATAGGTATCTGAAAAGTAACAAGAAGGAAAAGGGTTAGAAAGAGGGTGAAATTTGAGTGGACAGAGAGCAGAAGAGAAAAAAAGAGGAAAGATAAAAAAGATTAATATGTCAGAGGCATTTGTAGTGAGGAAATGGAACAAGAGGGGATAAAAGACAAATAGACAGCAGCTGATTGAAGGAGAACTAACAGAACACAGGAAAGCAGGAAAGAGAAACTGGAACCAGCATGATGGAATAATAAAATGCCCAGACAACAAAGGTAGAAAAAGCATTTTAAATGTTTTAAACAAAATATACTGGCTTTGGAAAATATGCATAGCGGATGTCTTTTTACTATGTTCAATAGAAAAGGAAATGCAGTTCTATTTCTTTAGGGTTGTAGTACATGCTGAGGTTCCCTGTTCAGTTTTGTCTACATATTTGTATTTCTAATTTGTGATCCCTTGTTCTGTATTTGGTGAGGGTCTGTTGGTGTGATTATAATGGCAGATGGGGAGATTGGGAGGGAGGTGGGGAAGAGGGGGAAATTGGTGGGGGAGAACTTTTTTATTTTCTGCCCTGGACCCCAGCGTGGCAGACACCAGCCCTGACCCTGCTGTTAGCTGGTGGGGATCCCCAAGCCATGCCAGCTGAGGACCTCCTCTGATGGTAACCAGAACTCCCTTCTACTAAGCTCAGCAGACAAGGCAATATCCTTGAGCCACCGATAACAAAGCATGCATGGGGTGCCAACATCAGTGGAGGAGTGGCCTAGTGGTTAGAACACTGGTCTTGAAATCCCAAGGTGGTTGGTTCAAATCCCACTGCTGCTCCTTGTTATTTTGGGCAAGTCACTTAACCCTCCATTGCCTCAGGTACAAACTGTCCCCTCCTGGGACAAAGAAAATATCCAGTGTACCTGAATGTAACTCACCTTGAGCTACTACTGAAAAAAAGGTGTGAGCAAAATCCAAATAAATAAAATCAGTGGCTCAAGGAGTTGCTGTTGCCTGTCAAGCTTGGCCTTCTTTGAAGGAAGTCTTCAGCAGACAGAGCTTGGGGATCCTCATCAGTGAAAGTATTATATTTTGAGCTGGAAGGTGTTGGGGGGGGGGGGGGGCAGAGAGAAAACTTTGTGTCCACCCACTTTCGGCTCAGGCCCACCCAAAATTGGCTGTCTGGCTACGCCATTGATTACTTTGATTTAACTGACAATCTAGCTTAGTGTTTTGTGACAGCACTTTTGCAAGGACTGTAACAGGAAGACTAAGCATCCAAATGGCAGATGAAATTTAATATGGACAAATACAAAGTAATGCACATTAGGAAGAATAATCCAAATCTTATTTACTTGATGCTAAGATCCACCTTAGGAGTCAGCAATCAAGAAAAAGATCTAGATGTCATTGTAGACAATACACTGAAATCTTCAGCCCAGTGTGTGGTGGTGACCAAAAAAGCAAACAGGATGCTAGGAAATATTAGGAAAGGGATAGAAAATACGGCAAAGAATATTATAATGCCTCTGTATTGCTCCATGATGTGACCACACCTTGAGTATTGTGTGTAGTTCTGGTTGCTGTACCTTTAAAAAAGATATAGCAGAATTAGAAAAGGTTCAAAGCAGGGGTGTAGCCAGACCTCGGTGGGAGGGGAGTCCAGAGCCCAAGGTGGGGGGGGCACATTTTAGCCCACCTCCCCCAGCTGCTGACCCCCCCCCACCACCACTTTTGCTTCCCCTCCCCCCCCCCCCCCCCCCCCCCCCGCTGCTGCCAGGTACTTTTGCTGGCGGGGATCCCCAACACCCGCCAGCCTTAGTTTTCTTCAGCACTGGTCTCCAGCACGTTCGCTCACTTCACTGATCTGTGCTGTGAGTCCTGATGTCCTGCACGTTCCCACTTAAAGGAACATGCAGGACGTGCTGGACGTGCTGGACGTCAGGACTCACAGCACAGATCAGCGAAGTGGGCGAATACGTCGGAGACCGGAGCTGAAGACTAATGCTGGCGGGGATTGGGGACCTTGC